>NC_082733.1:44289293-44622627 GCF_030144855.1 Hypanus sabinus | reverse complement strand
TATAAAAGGGGATAGCAAAAGCTTTTTTTAGCTATGTGAAGAGAAAGAAGATAGTTAAGAACAATGTTGGCCCCTTGAAGAATGAATTGGGAGAAATTGTTATGGGAAACAGGGAAATAGCAACAGAATTTAATGCATACTTTAGATCTGTCTTCACCAGGGAGGACACAAGCAATCTCCCAGATGTATGGATGGGCCAGGGTCATAAGATATCAGAGGAATTGAGACAGATTGACATTAGGAAAGAAACCGTGATGAGTAGACTGGTAGGACTGAAGGCTAATAAATCCCCGGGTCCAGATGGTCTGCATCCGAGGGTTCTAAAAGAGGTGGCTCAGGAAATTGCGGATGCATTGGTAATCATTTTCCAATGTTCCTTAGATTCAGGATCAGTTCCTGAAGATTGGAGAGTGGCTAATGTTGTCCTACTTTTCAAGAAGGGAGGGAAGGAGAAAACGGAGAACTATTGCCCTGTTAGCCTAACGTCAGTCGTGGGGAAGATGCTTGAGTCCATTATTAAGGACGAAATAGTGGCACATCTAGATGGCAGAAATAGGATTAGGCCGAGCCAGCATGGATTTACCAAGGGCAAATCATGCTTGACTAATCTGTTGGAGTTTTTTGAGGGTGTAACAAGGATGTTAGACGAGGGTAAGCCAGTAGATGTTGAGTACCTAGATTTTCAGAAGGCATTCGATAAGGTGCCACATAGGAGATTGGTGAGTAAAATCAGAGCTCATGGCATTGGGGGCAGGGTTTCAACATGGATAGAAAGCTGGTTGGCAGATAGAAAGCAAAGGGTAGCAGTGAATGGGTGTTTCTCAGACTGGCTGGAGGTGACTAGTGGGGTACCACAGGGCTCTGTATTGGGACCACAGCTCTTTACGATTTATGTCAATGATTTAGATGAGGACTTTGAAAACTATATCAGCAAGTTTGCTGACGATACTAAACTGGGTGGCAGTGTGACATGCGAAGAGGACGTTAGGAGAATACAGGGAGACTTGGATAGGCTGAGTGAGTGGGCAGATACTTGGCAGATGTCATTCAATGTGAATAAATGTGAAGTTATCCACTTTGGAAGCTGGAACAAGAGGGCAGAGTATTGTCTGAACGGTGTCGAGTTAAGTAAGGGAGAAATGCAAAGAGACCTAGGAGTCCTAGTTCACCAGTCAATGAAGGTGAATGAGCAAGTGCAACAGGCAGTGAAGAGGGCAAATGGAATGTTGGCCTTTGTTACAAGGGGAATTGAATACAAGAGCAAGGATGTTCTTTTGCATTTGTACAGGGCCCTGGTGAGACCACACCTGGAATATTGTGTACAGTTTTGGTCTCCAGGTTTAAGGAAAGACATTCTGGCAATTGAGGAAGTGCAGCGTAGATTCACTAGGTT
The DNA here is from genome assembly GCF_030144855.1 of Hypanus sabinus. Lineage (NCBI taxonomy): Eukaryota > Metazoa > Chordata > Chondrichthyes > Myliobatiformes > Dasyatidae > Hypanus > Hypanus sabinus. The sequence continues at coordinate 44,621,234 of NC_082733.1, read as the reverse complement.
GATTCCTGGGATGGCAGGGCTGTCTTACGCAGAGAGATTGGAGAGATTGGGCTTGTACACGCTGGAATTGAGGAGATTGAGAGGGGATCTGATTGAAACGTTTAAGATAATTAAAGGATTTGATAGGATTGAGGCAGGAAATATGTTCCAGATGTTGGGAGAGTCCAGTACCAGAGGGCATGGATTGAGAATAAGAGGTCAGTTATTTAAAACAGAGTTGAGGAAGAGCTTCTTCTCCCAGAGAGTTGTGGAGGTGTGGAATGCACTGCCTCGGAAGACGGTGGAGGCCAATTCTCTGGATGCTTTCAAGAAGGAGCTGGATAGATATCTGATGGATAGGGGAATCAAGGGATATGGGGACAAGGCAGGGACTGGGTATTGATAGTGAATGATCAGCCATGATCTCAGAATGGCGGTGCAGACTCGAGGAGCCGAATGGTCTACTTCTGCACCTATTGTCTATTGTCTAATTACAACAGTATCTTTGAATGCACAACATGTTGAACTTTGGAGTGGAAGAACAACGGCAGCAGAATACCACACCTCCTGTAGCTAATAAATTCGCCACCAAGTGTTAACAAAAGACGAAGGGTTCCATTCACCACACTGGTTGTGCACACCTCCACCTCACCCCCACTGACTTCAGAAATAAATCTTTACACCATCTCATAGCCATTAGGACCACACAAATATCTTGAAATTGACCACCTGTTTAACCCTGTAGACATGCGCCAGAAACTAAAGACCAGTGGATAGTGTATCCAGGACAGAACAGGGAATCTGTGGAGAAAGACCAACATCTGTGCAGATAAAGGGATGTCTGATGTTCCAGTGTGACACACCACATTGTGACTGAAAGGGCAGTGGGAAGGTGGCCAGTATACAGAAGGAAGTGGAAGGGACCTAGAGGTGAGACAGAGGCTGGGAGGTGATGGATGGAACCTAATAAAGGAAGGGGTTTGGGGAAAAGCAGTCAGGAATGGAAAAGGTACACTCTAGGTGGACTGCTGGAAGCTGGAAAAAAAAGATGAGATCAGTTTTATTTGTCATATGTACATTGAAGCATCAAGCGAGATGCTTCATTTTAATCAAATCAAATCAGTGAGGATGGTGCTGTTGCCACACTTCTGGCACCAACGCAGCACGCCCATAACTTACTAACCCTCACCTGTAGCTGTTCGGTATGTGGGAGGAAACTGGAGCACCCAGAGGAAATCGACATGGTCACATGAAGAGTGTATTGACTCCTTTCAGGTGACAGCAGGAATTGAACCAGGGTCATTGGTGCGGTAACTGCGCCACGCTAACCACTATGGTATCGTGCTGCCTTTGGAACACCAGGGGAGTGGGTCACCTAAAACTAGACTAATTAATATTCGTACCATTGGATTATCGGCCACCCACGCAGAATGTGAGGCTTGTTCTTCTAGTCTGTATTTGGCAAGGGAGGGGACCAAGGGCAGACAGGTGAGAGTGGAATGGGAAGGGGAGCTGAAGTGACGTACTGTCAGGAGATCAAAATGGCCCTTACAGACAGAGTAGGACTGTCCTCTGCACTTGTCCTCCGCCTCCTCTGCACTTGGTCTTGGTTGAAGTAGAGGAGGCCATGCTGGGGGCATGGAATGCAATAGACCTGGTTGGAGGGAGGCAGCTGTGAATCTCTGCCACACCTGGAAGAGCTGCTTAAAACCCTGGATGGTAATGTGGGAACAGTGCAGAGGTGCTGGATCTCTTGTGGTTGGTGAAGAGGCGGGGTGACGGGGGTAAACGTGAGCAAGTGGAAAAGGGAGTCACAGACAGAGTGATTCCTGCAGAAAGCAGAAAGGGCCGGGGAAGATGTGGCTGCCATTGTGATCTTCTGTGTTGGAAGTGGAGGCTCACTGGATGAAAATTCAGGATAAGATTAATTTGACCGCTTCTGTCTGGGAACATGGTGGAGTGTTGGGTGAGTGTTGGATGCAGTGTTGGGTGGACTGTTGGCTGGAGTGTTGAGTGGATAGTTGGGTGGAGGGTTGGATGGAGTGTTGGGTGGGTAGTTGGGTGGAGTGTTGGGTGGAGTGTTGGGTGGAGAGTTGGGTGGAGTGATGGATGGAGTGTTGGGTGGGTAGTTGGGTGGAGTGGTGGATGGAGTGTTGGGTGGGTAGTTGGGTGGAGTGTTGGGTGGGTAGTTGGGTGGAGTGTTGGATGGAGTGTTGGATGGAGTGTTGGATGGAGTGTTGGATGGAGTGTTGGATGGAGTGTTGGATGGAGTGTTGGGTGAGTGTTGGGTGAGTGTTGGATGGAGTGTTGGATGGAGTGTTGGATGGAGTGTTGGGTGGAGTGTTGGGTGGAGTGTTGGGTGGAGTGTTGGGTGGAGTGTTGGGTGGAGTGTTGGGTGGAGTGTTGGGTGGAGTGTTGGGTGGAGTGTTGGGTGGAGTGTTGGGTGGAGTGTTGGGTGGAGTGTTGGGTGGAGTGTTGGGTGGAGTGTTGGGTGGAGTGTTGGGTGGAGTGTTGGGTGGAGTGTTGGGTGGAGTGTTGGATGGAGTGTTGGATGGAGTGTTGGATGGAGTGTTGGATGGAGTGTTGGGTGGAGTGTTGGGTGGAGTGTTGGGTGGAGTGTTGGGTGGAGTGTTGGGTGGAGTGTTGGGTGGAGTGTTGGGTGGAGTGTTGGGTGGAGTGTTGGATGGAGTGTTGGATGGAGTGTTGGATGGAGTGTTGGATGGAGTGTTGGATGGAGTGTTGGGTGGAGTGTTGGGTGGAGTGTTGGGTGGAGTGTTGGGTGGAGTGTTGGGTGGAGTGTTGAATGGAGTGTTGGGTGTAGCGATGAGTGGAGTGTTGGGTGGAGCATTGAGTGGAGTGTGGAGTGGGTAGTTGGATGGAGTGTTGGGTGAATTGTTTTGGGTGGAGTGTTGAGTGGGTAGTTGAGTGGGTAGTTGGATGGAGCATTGGGTGAATTGTTTTGGGTGGAGTGTTGGGTGGGTAGTTGGATGGAGCGTTGGGTGAATTGTTTTGGGTGGAGTGTTGAGTGGGTAGTTGGGTGGAGTGTTGAGTGGGTAGTTGGGTGGAGTGTTGAGTGGGTAGTTGGGTGGAGTGTTGAGTGGGTAGTTGGGTGGAGTGTTGAGTGGGTAGTTGGGTGGAGTGTTGGGTGGGTAGTTGGATGGAGTGTTGGGTGAATTGTTTTGGGTGGAGTGTTGGGTGGGTAGTTGGATGGAATGTTGGGTGAATTGTTTTGGGTGGAGTGTTGAGTGGGTAGTTGGGTGGAGTGTTGAGTGGGCAGTTGGGTGGAGTGTTGGGTGGTGTTGGGTGAATTGTTTTGGGTGGAGTGTTGAGTGGGTAGTTGGGTGGAGTGTTGAGTGGGTAGTTGGGTGGAGTGTTGAGTGGGTAGTTGGGTGGAGTGTTGGGTGGAGTGTTGGATGGAGTGTTGGGTGGAGTGTTGGGTAGTGTTGAGTGGGTAGTTGGATGGAGTGTTGGGTGGTGTTGGGTGGATTGTTTTGGGTGGAGTGTGGAGTGGGTAGCTGGGTGGAGTGTTGAGTGGGTAGTTGGGTGGAGTGTTGGGTGGAGTGTTGGGTGGTGTTGAGTGGAGTGTTGGGTGGGTAGTTGGGTGGAGTGTTGGGTGGGTAGTTGAGTGGAGTGTTGGGTGGTGTTGAGTGGAGTGTTGGGTGGGTAGTTGGGTGGAGTGTTGGGTGGGTAGTTGGGTGGAGTGTTGGGTGGAGTGTTGGGTGGAGTGTTGGGTGGAGTGTTGGGTGGAGTGTTGGGTGGGTAGTTGGGTGGAGTGTTGGGTGGGTAGTTGGGTGGAGTGTTGGGTGGGTAGTTGGGTGGGTAGTTGGGTGGATTGTTTTGAATGGAGTGTTGGGTGGTGAGTTGAGTGGAGTGTTGGGTGGAGTGTTGGGTGGAGTGTTGGGTGGAGTGTTGGGTGGAGTGTTGGGTGGAGTGTTGGGTGGAGTGTTGGGTGGAGTGTTGGGTGGGTAGTTGGGTGGAGTGTTGGATGGTGTTGAGTGGAGTGTTGAGTGGAGTGTTGGGTGGGTAGTTGGGTGGAGTGTTGGGTGGGTAGTTGGGTGGAGTGTTGGGTGGGTAGTTGGGTGGAGTGTTGGGTGGGTAGTTGAGTGGAGTGTTGGGTGGGTAGTTGGGTGGAGTGTTGGGTGGGTAGTTGGGTGGAGTGTTGGGTGGGTAGTTGGGTGGAGTGTTGGGTGGGTAGTTGGGTGGAGTGTTGGGTGGGTAGTTGGGTGAAGTGTTGGGTGGGTAGTTGGGTGGAGTGTTGGATGGAGTGTTGGGTGGATTGTTTTGAGTGGAGTGTTGGGTGGTGTTGGGTGGAGTGTTGGGTGGGTAGTTGGGTGGAGTGTTGGGTGGGTAGTTGGGTGGGTAGTTGAGTGAAGTGTTGGGTGGGTAGTTGGGTGGTGTTGAGTGGAGTGTTGGGGGGTAGTTGGGTGGAGTGTTGAGTGGTGTTGAGTGGAGTGTTGGGTGGTGTTGAGTGGAGTGTTGGGTGGAATGTTGGGTGGGTAGTTGGGTGGAGTGTTGGGTGAGGGTGGGTGGTGTTGAGTGGAATGTTGGGTGGGTAGTTGGGTGGTGTTGGGTGAGGGTGGGTGGTGAGTAGAGTGTAGACAGGCAGTAAATGGAGATAACATGTGTGAGGATGTCCTTCCATAAAGGATATCAGAGGGGAGGACACACTCCCTGAAGGAGGAGATTTCAGAAGTCCAAGAGTGGAGAGCCTCTTGATAATAGATGCAGCAGAAACTGAGAAACTGACACAGACCAATGGAATCCTTCTAGGAGACAGTGGGAGGAGGGGTAGTCAAGGTAGTGTGGGATTATGTATAAAGCAAATTATAATATACATACTGTTGTATAGTAGATACATATTTTTACACAAGAGATGCTAGAAATCCAGAATAACACATACAAGAGGCTTGAGGAACTCAGCAGGTCAGGCAACGTCTATCGATGGGAATGAAGTGTCGATGTTTCAGACCCCTTTCTCATGTGTACGTTGAAACAGATAGTGAAAAGTGACGTTTGCATCGTATCAAATCAGTGAGGATGAGCCGGGGGCAGCTTGTAAGTGTCGCCAGGTTTCCCGTGCCAATTTTGCACGCCCACAACTCACTGACCCTATCCTGTACGTCTTTGGGATGTGGGAGGGAACTGAAGCACCCAGAGGAAGCCCACCAGGTTATGGGGAGAATGTATAAACTGCTTACAGGCAGCAGCAGGAATTTTACAGTTGTGTCTGTATAGTATTGCTCTAACCTCTATGATACTGAGGTCATGTGCATCCTGAAGTGGAGGCAGAGAGGTCTAGGAAAGTAAAAGTGTAAGAAGATAATCGTGATAAATCTGAGTGTGAGCTGTTTTCAGCGGCAAATTGACCAGATTGCAGGAGACAGTACCAGTGCAGTCCTCGATGCAGCAGAGAAATTGTTGGGAGTGGTGCCAGGGGCAGATGAAAAGGCAGGTGCAGTTGGGCCCATTAAGGTGCCCATGGCTTCACCCTTCGTCTGTAGAGTGTGGAAGAAATCCAAACAAAAGCTGTTGAGGATGAGAGCCAGGTGGACGAGATAGTTAGAGCAGCCTCCCGTGCCTCTCGTGACTTGGAATCTGTGCTCGCCAGGTTCCCCGCCACACTCACTGACCAAATCACTCGCTCCCCACACCTCCAGTCACACAGTGATGGCTGACTGATAGTATTATGGGCAGGGTCAAGAAGAGTCCCCACCCCTAATCAGTGGTGGCCTTTGACTGGTGGCAAAGGTGGGGGCGGAGCTTCACTTACTTTCAAAACTATAAATGATTTTAAGAGTTTGAAAATATTAAAATACTTAAAGAGCTTTAAAGTGATCTATCCAGGAAAGTAAACTAAATAAAACACCTGGAAATAATTAAATATTGAAATGATAAAAATAACTTGCCTTTTCTCCTCTCAGTCGCATGGCTGAGCGGACTCCCCGTAAGCAGTGTGAGATTTCTCTGGGGCACAGTTGTAGGGTTCTATGCAGCTCAGGTGCTATACGAATCAGAAAAGGATGCAGTTATCCTCAAAGACTGAAACATACTGTAGCACGTTTCCAGGCAGAGATGGGAGCCCTTCCCCAACTGCTCAGAAGTCGCCTTCTGGTTTGCAAGTGCATTTTGAACCTTGTTCTTTGACCAAGCTCTGAGCTCCAGTCTTGAAATCCCTCTGAGTTGGGATGTCTTATTGTGAAGATTTGGAAAGAATTATTAAAGTTTAAAGTAAATCTATTCTCAAAGTACATTATGTCCCCATATATAGCCCTGAGATCCATTTTCTTGTGGACAATCACGGTAAATACAAGAAACAATAGAATCAATGAAAGACCACAATGCACAGGACAGACGAACAACCAATGTGCAAAAGAGAACTAAGTGCTAATACAAGATGAAAGAAAAAACGGAAATGATAATAATAAATAAGCAATAAATATCGAGAACATGAGATGAAGAGTCTTTGAAATGAGTCCATAGGTTGTGGGAACAGTTCAGTGATGAGTCAAGTGAAGTTATCCCCTCTAGTCTGATTAGGGGAGGGAATGAGACACACTGATCTAACCTGTCACAAGGCAACATTTTCCACTCAAAGCTCTGCTGAAGCCAGTACTGTAGAGTATTTGGTTGGTGAATAATTTCCGATTTCTCTTTCCTTACATGAAGAAGAGTAACGACTCTGAGCCCACTGCTGAAGAAGTGACTGATAATAACAGGCTCAAGGTAAAAACCAAACCAGACTTAGGCGAAGGCTTTAGATCACAGGGGTTCACAACCTTTTTTACCCACCATTAACCGGGTGGTTGGGAACCCCTGCTTTTGAAAGTTTACCAAGGGAGTGGTGGTTTCATAGAGTGAGTCTCTCTCACTCTACAACCCAAGAGTCCCGAGCTAAACGGTGAAACAGGAATAGATTCTCAGTTTGAGTCAACCTGGTCTAACAGAGAATCGTTAGCAGTTTTGTGTTCTCAATGTCCATAGGTCTGGGGGTGTTAGGGCACAGAGTCATAGCGTCAAACAGGGGTTGTTGGGTACAGAATTCTCACTGCAGAGACAAGCTGAGAGAATGAAGACATTACCCCTTAGCACCTTAAACTTGCTTCCCCTTCAATGAGGCTGTGACTGATCTGACTATAACCTCACCCTTGCATGTCTGTCTGCCAGAGGCAATCTTGCACTGCCCCACTCATCGTATCCAGCACTGCCTTACAAAGATCTGAAGACTCTGCTTCCATACCCTTTCAGGAAGGGTGTTCCAAAGCTTCCTTATCCTCAGGGAAATACACCCACCTCATCTCTATCTGAAACAGAACACCCTATGTCTAGAAACCTTCACCAGAGGAAACACTTTCTCTGTATTCATCACATCAAAACCCCTCAGGGTCTTCCATTTCAGTTGTGTCCCTGATCATACTTCTCAAGCCCAGCAAGTCCAAGGTCTTGATTGTCGAACCTTTTCTTGTTGAGACAGCAACCTATCCATTCCAGACATTGTGTAATAGATCTTCTCTGAACAGCTTCTAATGCAAGGATGTAGTTCCCAGATAAGGAAAGCCATACTCTACACTGTGCCTCACACTGGTCTTGCCAATGTCCCACCTGTAGCCGAAGCTTGTTCTCCCTTCCTCCTGTGGCCTTCCTAATTACTTACTGCAGTTGTACACCAGACATTTACCAGGAACCCCTGGCCCCTCTGCATCTCTCATGTCTACAACCTCTCGTCAGTTGGGTAACACATTCCTTTTTTGTTATTCCTGCCAAAGTAGACTCATTTCACGCTTCCCTACAGTACAGCATCTTATGTCTCAGTCGAGTGCCTGCTCACCCTTCTGAAGTCCAACAATTACAAGATCAGAGGAACACACTCAAAATGCTGGAGGAACTCAGCAGGCCAGGCAGCGTCTGTGGAGACGAGTGAACAGTCGATGTTCCGGGTCAAGGCTCGTCAGGTCTAGTTTGTTCAACCATATCTTGGTAAGACATCCGCCCATCCATCTTCTCACAACAGCTTCCAAAGCATTAACACCCATCCTCAGATTTCAGGCCTTTTGCTCACTCAGTTAACCCATCTACATAAGAATATACGAAGTAGCAGGAGTTGGCCATCCGGCCCATCAAGCCTACTCCGCCATTCAATAAGATCATGGCTGATCTGGCCATGGTCTCATCTCCACCTACCTGCCCTTTCCCTATAACCCTTAATTTCCCTACTATGCAAAATCTATCCAACCTGGTCTTAAATATATTTACTGATGTAGCCTCCACTGCATCTCTGGGCAGAGAATTCCACAGATTCACCACTCTCTGGGAAAAGCAGTTCCTCCTTATCATCTTAAATCTACTCCCTGAATCTTGATGTTATGTTCTCTAATTCTAGTCTCACCTACCAATGGAAGCAACTTTCCTGCCAGTATCTTATCTATCTCTTTCATAATTTATATGTTTCTATAAGATCTCCTCTCATTCTTCTGAATTCCAGTGAGTACAGACCCAGGCAACTCAATCTCTCCTCATAGTCTAACCCCTTCATCCCTGGAATCAACCCGGTGAACCTCCTCTGCATTGCCTCCAAAGCCAGTATATCCTTCTTCAGGTACGGAGACCAGAACTGCACACATTATTCTAGATGTGGCCTCACCAGTACCCTGTATAGTTGCAGCATAACCTCCCTACTCTTAAGTTCAATCCCTCTAGCAATGAAGGCCAACATCCCATTTGCCTTCTTGATAGCCTGCTGCACCTGCAAACCAACCTTTTGTGGTTCATGCACAAGTACTCCCGGTCCCTCTGTGCAGCAGCATGCTGCAATCTTTTACATCCTTTTGTAGTGTTCTTATATCCTCTACAATCCATATTCCCATGTCCTGCTCTCAGTATATTTTACACCACATCCTCAGTGCAGAACGTGGAGGTCCCCTCAGACATGTTTCTGCCACCGTCTGGTTCCTCTTCACTAACCAACCTTCTGTCCATAGCAATGCAGTGCCTCCTACTGGGGGCTTTTATTTCTGACTCTTACCTTTGATGCACCCTCCTGGATAATACGTCCACTGAGTCCCCTTAACCACAGTGCAGGTTACATCCTCAAAGAGCTTCTGGTACCAATTTAGCATGCCCAAAATCTACTAGCCCTAGGAGCTGAAGGAGCTGTTTCTGTGTTGTAGCACTCTATGATCCTTGGCCTCCATTTCCTCTTCAAAGGCACCAAAGTACAAGCTCCCTGCTTAGCTGGTGCTTGGGTTGTCAGGCAGGTTTGGGGAATTACGCAGCAGGTACCTACTGAAGCCAGTCAGAGGTCCCACACTTCCATCAGACACACCCAGCAGAAGAACAAACTAGGAGAGTGAGGGGGGAGTTGACTGATGCAAATGTTTGTGGAGTGATGTCTCACAGACCGGTTGTGGAGAGGATTCCTCCTGTGAGAGAACCCAGAACTAACTGTAGAGTGATGTTGCAGCTCTATTAAAACCCTGGTTAGACCACACTTGGAGTATTGTGTTCAGTTCTGGTCTTCTCATTATAGGAAGGATGTGAAGGCTTTAGAGAGGGTGCAGAGGAGAGTTACCAGGATGCTGCCTGGATTAGAGAACGTGTCTTATGAGAAAAGATAGAGTGAGGTGATTTGATAGAAGTCTGTAAGGAGATAAGAGGCATAGATTGAGTGGACAGTCAGAGACCTTACCCCAGGGTAGAAATGGCTGATACCAGATGCCACAATTGATTAGAGGGAAGTATGAGGGAGGGGGATGTCAGAGGTAGGTTTTTACACAGGTGGTGGATCGCCCTTGTCAGAGGTGGTGGTAGATACAGAGACATTAGGGATGTTTAAGAGACTCTAAGATGGGCACATGGATGAAGGGAAAATGAAGGGCTATGCGGGAGGGAAGAGTTAGATTGAACTTGGAGTAGATTAAAAGGTCAGTGTAACACTGTGGGCTGAAGGGCCTGTACTGTTCTGTAATGCTCTATGTTCGGGAACTGTTTAAAACGACAGGGCTGCCCATTCAAGACTGAGATGAGAACAGTTCTTTCTCTCAGAGAGTCTTTGGAACAAACTCTCAGCCCCAGGGGATGGAGAAAGCAGAGCCTTTGAATTATTTTTTAAGCAGGGTTGATGAACAGGCTGGGCAAGTGGATGAGTGGAGCCTCGGGGCAGGTGGGAACACAGATTTGAGGTTATACCCCGATCAACTGTGGTTTTACCCCCTTCTCCTAATGTGAATCAGAATCAGATTTAATATCACAGGCAAATGTCATGAAAGCTGTTGCTTTGGAGCAGCAGTACATTGCAATATGTAACAATAAAAATGTTAAGTTATACACAGAAAGAGAGAAAAAATCATGAGGTAGTGTTAATGAGTTCATCGTCCAATCAGAAATTGGATGGGAGAGGGGAAGAAGCTGTTCCTGAATCATTGAGTGTGTATCTTCAGGCTTCTGTATCTCCTTCCTGATGGTAGCAATGAGAAGAGGGCATGTCCTGGTGATGGGGGTCCTTATTGATGGATGCCACATTTTAAGGCATCAGCTTATGAAGGTCCTCGATGCTGGGAAGACCAGTGCCATGAGACCACAAAGCCATAAAACATAGGAGCAGGATGAGGCCATTCAGCCCATCAAGTCTTCTGCACCCTTCTGATTTATTCTCCCTCTCCGCCCCATTTGTTTAAATTTGTTCAATTACTGCTGAAAGTTCTTGTTCAGTCCTTGACAGAAATCAGATCAAATAAGTTGGTGTATTTTCTTGTTTAATATTTAGCCCAAAGCGGTTCTAACGCGTGGAGGCAGCACGCCCTCTCTACACAACAGCACACTGAGAAACACCATATTCCAGCTGATGATCAACACACTGGATCCCTTAACTGAAGGTAAACGGCCAGAACTGGGCACCGGCTCACTCTGGGACAGCCAACACTGGGCACCTTAGTACACTGGGCACCTCAGTACGCTGGGCACCTCAGTACATCAGCTCACTCTGGGACAGCCAGCACTGGGCACCTTAGTACACTGGGCACCTCAGCAATGGGCACCTCAATACACTGGGCACCTCAGTACACTGGGCACCTCAGCACTCAGCACACCAGCTCACTCCGGGTCAACAGCAGATGTGGCAAAATAATTAATACAATGTTAATCGAAAACAGTAAACCAAGAGGTCAGACAGGCTAACCATGTGAAGGTATAATTGCACTGGACAAAGGACCTATCTTTTGACGTTTAAACAGAGTTTCAGTGGAGGTGTAACCCCTTTAATGAATCATTAAAGATTTTAATATCTTTCCTGATCTTCCCCATTCCTCAATCCAGGAGACTCCGGCAGGTTTTCTTCTCGGGGCAGAATCTGAAACTAAGGGTCAGGTTTAAGGAATTGGGCAGTCCAGTCAGATTCAGATTTCCAGTTTCGACAAAGGTGGGATGGAATTCTTTTTTCTCAGGGAATTGAGACCCTTTGATCTCTCTCTCCCCCTTAGAGAGAGGTGCAAGCGTTCTCAATGCAGGCGGTGACAGATTTTTGATAATCAGGGAGTGAAAGGTTACTGAGGCAGGAACATGGAGCTGAGATTGCAGGCAGAGCAACCGTGAAATGTGGGACAAGCTTGAGGGGCTGAATGGCCTCCAAATGCTCCTAATTCATTGTTCTAGAGAATGGACAAGGAGTCTGACCCCTGCTGATGTGTTTCCAAGTCTAATTAGTTACATAGAAGGATTGTCCTTCTATCCCATCACTGAACTTCCTAATATCTACTTTCAAATTCTCAATAAAATCTGCCCTTTTTGTTCAGCCAAGAGACATTCTTCAGTTCACTCTGGTGGAGCATTACCAGACTTTCACTGAGAGAGAAGACAAGATTGAGAGGTGATCAGACAAGGTGGGAGCTGAAACTGTTGTCCTGTCCCTTTGGGGCACAGTTCAGCTCTGTCCCATCCCACAGGACCTCCAGGCTGTTTGGTCAACATCTTTCCCTTGCCCCATACAAGACAGAAAACTGCTCAGAACAGCCAAGTCCAGTAGGAACTGGGGGTCTCATCGTTTCCTCCAGCCTTCAAGCCCTGCCCATTGGCTGCCCATCACATGCTACACCCCAAGCCCTGCCCATTGGCTGTCCATCACTTGCTACACCCCAAGCCCTGCCCATTGGCTGTCCATCACTTGCTACATCCCAAGCCCTGCCCATTGGCTGTCCATCACTTGCTACATCCCAAGCCCTGCCCGTTGGCTGTCCATCACTTGCTACACCCCAAGCCCTGCCCATTGGCTGTCCATCACTTGCTACACCCCAAGCCCTGCCCGTTGGCTGCCCATCACTTGCTACACCCCAAGCCCTGCCCATTGGCTGTCCATCACTTGCTACATCCCAAGCCCTGCCCATTGGCTGTCCATCACTTGCTACATCCCAAGCCCCGTCCATCAGCTTCCCCACTGCCAGTTTTAAAAGATGAACTCTATTTTTTCACCTGTATGTCGAAACATTCAGTAAAAGGCGTCATTTGCATCAATGACCAACACAGTCTGACGACGTGCTGGGGGCAGCCCACAAGTATCGCCATGCAGACACTGCATGCCCACTAATTACAAACCCTAACCCATACATCTTTGGAATGTGGGAGGAAACCGGAGGACCTGGAGGAAACCCACACAGTGACATGGAGGATGTACAAACTGCTTACAGACAGCAATGGGAACGGAAACCTGCTTTTACGAGTGGCGCTGTCATACCCAGGCCCTCTGCCCAACTCCACACAGGGAAGCCATACCTTTAATTTCCAAAGGGTTCTGTTTCATCAAAAGAAGATTTTTAAAGCGGGATCGGCTTTCTCATTTCACCGCCTGTGTTTGGTGTAAAGATGTTTCATTTTGTGTAACCATATCGGCACTGGACAGAGATGATTAATGGACTGATCTATACGCACGGCAGGTAGGTTTTCAATGCGGAATCTTCAACCTCACCTATCCACCATCAGGAGCAGAATTAGGCCATTTGGCCCATCAAGTCTGCTCTGACATTCGATCATGCCCAATTTATTATCCCTCTCAACCCCAATCTCCTGCTTTCTCCCCGTAACCCTTGGTGCCCTGACCAATCAGGAATCTATCCAACTCTGCCTCAAATATACCCAATCACTGGGTCTCCACAGACACCCGTGCCAACGAATTCCACAGATTCATCAGCCTCTGGCTAAAGAAATTCCTCCTCATCGCTGTTTAAGTGGACGTCCCTTTATCCCGAGGATATGAACCTGTGGTCCGTGGACCCCTTGGTGAATGGTATTGGCTCATGGCATAAAAAGTCGGGAACCCCTGCTCTATTTGGAGGCTCTGCCCTGTGCTCATGAAGCTGGTACATTCTGTACCAATTCCCTCAACAGAATCACCCAGCCTTGGTCCCGAGCTCAGCAGCTGCAACCTCTCTCCTGTTGGATCAGAATGTGCTTGTGAACGAGGTTCTTCAGAGTCAAGAATGAGTCAGGAAGCTTGTTGCTTACGTTTGCTTTTATAAAGCGCTGCAAGAACAAAGGAATGAAGCAGGAAGATAGCAAAGAGCAAAAGCAAAGACTAATGACAAGAAGGAAGAACAGAGATGAAAGAGAGAGTCAAAGGAAAAGAATGACCAGTGTGGTCCGGTCCTCTTATCCACACATTCCACTGCTTAAATTAACCAATAAAACAGCCCCTAGACGGTGCCCAGCACTGATACTGTTTCCAGAAAGATACAAAGGCCACTACAGCCACTGAAACTCTCACTGAACGATTACATGTCTATCGGTCATTATATACAAATACTAACAAGCATAACCAAGTTAAACTACAAGTAAAAGCACAATTCCACAGTGCAACCCAACACTCACAGCTCCTCCCTCAGAGCTCCAACTTTTTCTGGGTCAAAACTAATGGCCTGGGTTTAAATTTCCTCTCAAGGTTCAGGGGAAAAAATTAAACTGCACTTTCCGAGGATTCAGCTAGGCCCTTTACTGTCCCGTTACTAAACGTAAAGTCTGTTAGTTTCAGTGTCAGGCATGGATCCTTCTCAAATCTCTGCTCCTGACGTCAGAATTGTTTCCTAAGGTCACACAATGATAGTTCAGTGAAAGGACGAAGGGAACTGATTTTAAGTAAAATTCACCAATCATTGAGTGCTGGTCTCTGGTACCTTCCTGGTAACCTGGTGTGATATCATCACCAGTTCGTGTCATGGAAAGTGTGTCAGATGAAAGAAAGTTCTTGTGTTTTAATCGGATTTGAGGAAAAGCTGATCACAGCGAGAGCCAATTAGTTTAACACCAAGCGATGAGTCGGTGCAAGGCTGGCACACTGAGGACTGGATCCACACAGCCACACAACGGTTTCAGCACAGAGATGTCCATTCAGCTGCCGAGTTGTGTTGGGTCTGTCCACAACTCCCCACACTCTGCCCTCTCCCATGGGTCACAAATCAATTCTTACCGGTTTCTTTGTCACGGCCATGCGTGAATCCTGACCCATCAATTCCGTAGCCTTGGATTTCTACTTGCTTGACAACTAAGTATCTCCCCGGGTCACTCTTGTCTACTTTGCCAGTTAGCTTTATTCCCTATCCCGAATTCCCAGCTCCTCCACCAATGGGAATGGATTCTCTTTGTCCACAATCCACAGGGATCTAAACCCCTCTGTCTGATCCCCTGGCATCCAGCTCTGTTCCAAAAAGAATCTCACCTCCTCCAGTCTATTCATCCCTGAAACCATTTGGAGATTCTCTTCAGAGGCTGATTGATCCTGAACCAAATCCAGTGATTTCAAACGAACACAAGAAATTTTGTAGATGTTAGAGATCTTGAGCAACGCACATGCAATGTTGAAAGGGCTCAGCAAGTCAGGCAGCATCTATTGAGAGGAACAAACTGCCAACATTTTGGGCCGAGTCCTGATGAAAGGTCTCAATCCAAAATACCAGCTGGTTATTCCCCTCGTAGATGCACCTCGACTTACTGAATTCCTCCAATATTTTGTGTGTGAGCCTGCGGATTGAACTCCAGTGTGTGTTAGCTAGGGACTTAGACACCAGCATGTGTTAACTAGTGATTTAAACACCACTGTGTGTTTAGCCCAGTGGATTAAATGGTTTCTCATGTCCTTGCTCCTGTTTACAAAACCCAGAATCCTTGCTTTGACATTGATATTCCCAAACTTTCTCAGCCAGTCTGAACCCTTTACTGCAAATCATCCCTCCTACCACAATGTAACACTTGACATTAAATTACATCTGTCATCTCTTTTTAAAAAGAGGTGAAGAATTTTTTTAAAGGTATCTTTTTAAAATACTGGACATTTTCTAAAAGGGTGAAGACTCTTCTGTGCAGGAAGTGGATGCCAGTTACTGGGTAAACTCACGGCCAAGACAGATAGATATCCATACCTTAGATATGCCGTGGGACACAGGTCAGTGCAGCAGAGATCGGGGTGAGTGGAGGAACAGGGAGAAGGGGTCAAAAGGCTTCCTCCACCTCCTGGTTCATGGACTGAACACCTGAGGACAGGAGGTGGTGAACCCATTCACGTCAAGGTCCATGGCATTGGAAAACTCTTTGAATAACTCACACAGCCTCCCCTGGACAAACACAGTTCAGTAGCTAGTAAAGTCCCGCTTAGTGACCAGCACCCAATAAGGTCCAGTGCAGGGTCCAGTGCCCAATGATAACTAACACCCAGTAATGTCCAGAGCCCAATAATGTCTACTATGGCAACCAGTGACAAGTAATGTCCAGCACAGTAACTAGTTCCCTGTAATGCCCAGCGTGGTGCCCAGTGATGTCCCTTGCAGTGCTGGTAATGTCTAGCATAGTGCCTAGTGTCCTGTGCAGTATCAGTTCCACGACCCGCTACCCTACCATGCTGCCCCAAACAGAAACGTCCAGAGAGAGGTGAGCTCAGGGTGGATGAGCAATTCACAGGGTGCGGTGTCCAGAGGGAGGAGAGCTCAGGGTCATCCATTTTCTTGCAAAAACAATCCCTCTCCTCTGACACTCTGAACATTCCTCATTTCATTCTGTAGAGATGATCACAGACCAGAGTGTAAAGGCTTCTGTGACTCGGGAGCAGAGGGGTAAGTGTAGAAACTTCAGAACAATAGAACCATGGTGGACGTCACCCTTACCCTCTTCAAACCTTCCCATCAAATATCACCATCGCCCCATCCATTGCACAAAGTCCCAACATCTCTTCCATCACACGGTCCAATCACCTATTCCATCACACAAAGTCCCATCACTCCCTTCCATTGCACAAAGTCCCAACATCTCTTCCATCACTCAAAGTCCCATCACCTCTTCCATTACACAAAGTCCAATCACCTCTTCCATCACACAGTCCCATCACTACCTACCATCGCTCAAAGTCCCATCACCTCTTCCATCACTGAAAGTCCCATCACCTCTTCCATCACTGAAAGTCCCATCACCTCTTCCATCACTCAAAGTCCCATCACCTCTTCCATCACACAGTCCCATCACTACCTTCCATCGCTCAAAGTCCCATCACCTCTTCCATCACTCAAAGTCCCATTACCTCTTTCATCACTGAAAGTCCCATCACCTCTTCCATCACACAAAGTCCCATCACTACCTTCCATCGCTCAGTCCCATCACCTCTTCCATCACTCAAAGTCCCATCACCTCTTTCATCACTGAAAGTCCCATCACCTCTTGCATCGCTCAATGTCCGATCACCTCTTCCATCACTCAAAGTCCTGTCACTACCTTTCATCACTCAGTCCCATCACCTCTTCCATCGCTCAAAGTCCCATCAACTCTTCCATCACTCAAAGTCCCATCACCTCTTCCATCACACACAGTCCCATCACTACCTTCCATCGCTCAAAGTCCCATCACCTCTTCCATCGCTCAAAGTCCCATCACCTCTTCCATCACTCAAAGTCCCATTACCTCTTCCATCACACAAAGTCCCATCACCTCTTCCATCACACAAAGTCCCATCACTACCTTCCATCGCTCAAAGTCCCATCACCTCTTCCATCACACAGTCCCATCACTACCTTCCATCGCTCAAAGTCCCATCACCTCTTCCATCACTCAAAGTCCCATTACCTCTTTCATCACTGAAAGTCCCATCACCTCTTTCATCACTGAAAGTCCCATCACCTCTTTCATCACTGAAAGTCCCATCACCTCTTTCATCACTGAAAGTCCCATCACCTCTTTCATCACTCAAAGTCCCATCACCTCTTTCATCACTCAAAGTCCCATCACCTCTTCCATCACTCAAAGTCCCATCACCTCTTTCATCACTGAAAGTCCCATCACCTCTTCCATCACACAGTCCCATCACTACCTTCCATCGCTCAAAGTCCCATCACCTCTTTCATCACTGAAAGTCCCATTACCTCTTTCATCACTGAAAGTCCCATCACCTCTTGCATCGCTCAAAGTCCCATCACCTCTTGCATCGCTCAATGTCCGATCACCCCTTCCATCGCTCAAAGTCCCATCACCTCTTCCATCGCTCAAAGTCCCATCACTACCTTCCATCCCACAAAGTCCCATCACTACCTTCCATCCCACAAAGTCCCATCACTACCTTCCATCACACAAAGTCCCATCACTACCTTCCATCGCTCAAAGTCCCATCACCTCTTCCATCACTCAAAGTCCCATTACCTCTTTCATCACTGAAAGTCCCATCACCTCTTCCATCACTCAAAGTCCCATCACCTCTTCCATCACACAAAGTCCCATCACTACCTTCCATCGCTCAAAGTCCCATCACCTCTTCCATCACTCAAAGTCCCATCACCTCTTCCATCACACAAAGTCCCATCACTACCTTCCATCGCTCAAAGTCCCATCACCTCTTGCATCGCTCAATGTCCGATCACCCCTTCCATCGCTCAAAGTCCCATCACCTCTTCCATCGCTCAAAGTCCCATCACTACCTTCCATCCCACAAAGTCCCATCACTACCTTCCATCACACAAAGTCCCATCACTACCTTCCATCGCTCAAAGTCCCATCACCTCTTCCATCACTCAAAGTCCCATTACCTCTTTCATCACTGAAAGTCCCATCACCTCTTCCATCACTCAAAGTCCCATCACCTCTTCCATCACACAAAGTCCCATCACTACCTTCCATCGCTCAAAGTCCCATCACCTCTT
This sequence comes from Hypanus sabinus, assembly GCF_030144855.1. Lineage (NCBI taxonomy): Eukaryota > Metazoa > Chordata > Chondrichthyes > Myliobatiformes > Dasyatidae > Hypanus > Hypanus sabinus. The sequence goes on along the minus strand of NC_082733.1, from coordinate 44,603,109 downwards.
CCATCACTCAAAGTCCCATCACCTCTTCCATCACACAAAGTCCCATCACTACCTTCCATCGCTCAAGTCCCATCACCTCTTCCATCACTCAAAGTCCCATCACCTCTTCCATCACACAAAGTCCCATCACTACCTTCCATCGCTCAAAGTCCCATCACCTCTTCCATCACTCAAAGACCCATCACCTCTTTCATCACTGAAAGTCCCATCACCTCTTGCATCGCTCAAAGTCCCATCACCTCTTGCATCGCTCAATGTCCGATCACCTCTTCCATCACTCAAAGTCCTGTCACTACCTTCCATCACTCAGTCCCATCACCTCTTCCATCGCTCAAAGTCCCATCACCTCTTCCATCGCTCAAAGACCCGTCACCTCTTCCATCGCACAGTCCCATCACCTCTTCCATCGCTCAAAGTCCCATCACCTCTTTCATTGCTCAAAGTCCCATCACCTCTTGCATCGCTCAAAGACCCGTCACCTCTTCCATCGCTCAATGTCCGATCACCTCTTCCATCGCTCAATGTCCGATCACCTCTTCCATCGCTCAGCCCCATCACCTCTTCCATCGCTCAGCCCCATCACCTCTTCCATCGCTCAGCCCCATCACCTCTTCCATCGCTCAAAGACCCGTCACCTCTTCCATCGCACAGTCCCATCACCTCTTCCATCGCTCAAAGTCCCATCACTACCTTCCATTACACAAAGTCCCATCACCTCTTCCATCGCTCAAGTCCCATCACTTCTTCCATTGCTCAAAGTCCAGTCACTACCTTCCATCGCTCAAAGTCCCATCACCTCTTCCATCCCACAAAGTCCCATCACTACATTCCATCGTTAAAGTCCCATCACCTCTTCCATCACTCAAAGTGCCATTACGACCTTCCATCGTTCAAAGTCACATCACCTCTTCCATCACTCAAAGTCCCATCACTACCTTCCATCGTTCAAAGTCCCATCACCTCTTCCATTGCTCAAAGTCCCGTCACTATCTTCCATCACACTAAGTCCCATCACCTCTTCCATCACTCAAAGTCCAATCACCTCTTCCCTCACACAACGTCCCATCACTACCTTCCATAGCTCAAAGTCCCATCCCCTCTTCCATCACACAGTCCCATCAACTCATCCATCATTCAAAGTCGCATCACCTCTTCCATCGCTCAAAGTCCCGTCACTACCTTCCATTGCTCAAAGTCCCATCACTACCTTCGATCGCTCAAACTCCCATCAACTCTTACATCACACAAAATCCCATCACTACCTTCCATCACACAAAGTCCCATCACCCCTTCCATCGCTCAAAGTCCAATCACCTCTTCCATCACACAAAGTCCCATCACCTTTTCCATCGCGCAAAGTCACATCACATCTTCCACCGCTCAAAGTCCCATCACTGCCTTCCATCGTTCAAAGTCCCATCACTACCTTCCATCGTTCAAAGTCCCATCACGTTTTCAGTCGCTCCAAGTCTCATCACCGCTTCTATCACTCAGTGTCCCATCAACTCTTCCCTCACACAAAGTCCCATCAATACCTTCCATCACACAAAGTTCCATCACCTCTTCCATCCCACAAAGTACCATCACTACCTTCCATCCGACAAAGTCACATCACCTCTTCCATCGCTCAAAGTCCCATCACCTCCTCCATCACTCAAAGTCCCATCTCTACCTTCCATCCTTCAAAGTCCCATCACCTCTTCCATCGCTCAAAGTCCCATCACCTCCTCCATCGCTCAAAGTCCCATCTCTACCTTCCATCCTTCAAAGTCCCATCACCTCTTCCATCGCTCAAAGTCCCATCACCACTTCCATCACACAAAGTCCCATCACCTCTTCCATCGCACAAAGTCCCATCACTACCTTCCATCACACTAAGTCCCATCACCTCTTCCATCACACAGTCCCATCACCTTTTCCATCGCTCAAAGTCACATCACCTCTTCCACCGCTCAAAGTCCCATCACTACCTTCCATCGTTCAAAGTCCCATCACCTCTTCCATCGCTCAAAGACCCATCACCTCCTCCATCGTTCAAAGTCCCATCACTACCTTCCATCGCTCAAAGTCCCATCACTACCTTCCATCGTTCAAATTCCCATCACCTCTTCCATCGCTCAAAGTCCCATCACTACATTCCATCGTTAAAGTCCCATCACCTCTTCCATCGCTCAAAGTCCCATCACCTCTTCCATCCCACAAAGTCCCATCACTACATTCCATCGTTAAAGTCCCATCACCTCTTCCATCACTCAAAGTGCCATTACGACCTTCCATCGTTCAAAGTCACATCACCTCTTCCATCACTCAAAGTCCCATCACTACCTTCCATCGTTCAAAGTCCCATCACCTCTTCCATTGCTCAAAGTCCCGTCACTATCTTCCATCACACTAAGTCCCATCACCTCTTCCATCACTCAAAGTCCAATCACCTCTTCCCTCACACAACGTCCCATCAATACCTTCCATCACACAAATCCCATCCCCTCTTCCATCCCACAAAGTCCCATCACTACCTTCCATCCAACAAAGTCCCATCACCTCTTCCATCGCTCAAAGTCCCATCACCTCCTCCATCGCTCAAAGTCCCATCTCTACCTTCCATCCTTCAAAGTCCCATCACCTCTTCCATCAAACAAAGTCCCATCACCTCTTCCATCCCACAAAGTCCCAGCACTACCTTCCATCCCACAAAGTCCCAGCACTACCTTCCATCCCACAAAGTCCCAGCACTACCTTCCATCCCACAAAGTCCCAGCACTACCTTCCATCCCACAAAGTCCCAGCACTACCTTCCATCCCACAAAGTCCCAGCACTACCTTCCATCCCACAAAGTCCCAGCACTACCTTCCATCCCACAAAGTCCCAGCACTACCTTCCATCCCACAAAGTCCCAGCACTACCTTCCATCCCACAAAGTCCCAGCACTACCTTCCATCCCACAAAGTCCCAGCACTACCTTCCATCCCACAAAGTCCCAGCACTACCTTCCATCCCACAAAGTCCCAGCACTACCTTCCATCCCACAAAGTCCCAGCACTACCTTCCATCCCACAAAGTCCCAGCACTACCTTCCATCCCACAAAGTCCCAGCACTACCTTCCATCCCACAAAGTCCCAGCACTACCTTCCATCCCACAAAGTCCCAGCACTACCTTCCATCCCACAAAGTCCCAGCACTACCTTCCATCCCACAAAGTCCCAGCACTACCTTCCATCCCACAAAGTCCCAGCACTACCTTCCATCCCACAAAGTCCCAGCACTACCTTCCATCCCACAAAGTCCCAGCACTACCTTCCATCCCACAAAGTCCCAGCACTACCTTCCATCCCACAAAGTCCCAGCACTACCTTCCATCCCACAAAGTCCCAGCACTACCTTCCATCCCACAAAGTCCCAGCACTACCTTCCATCCCACAAAGTCCCAGCACTACCTTCCATCCCACAAAGTCCCAGCACTACCTTCCATCCCACAAAGTCCCAGCACTACCTTCCATCCCACAAAGTCCCAGCACTACCTTCCATCCCACAAAGTCCCAGCACTACCTTCCATCCCACAAAGTCCCAGCACTACCTTCCATCCCACAAAGTCCCAGCACTACCTTCCATCCCACAAAGTCCCAGCACTACCTTCCATCCCACAAAGTCCCAGCACTACCTTCCATCCCACAAAGTCCCAGCACTACCTTCCATCCCACAAAGTCCCAGCACTACCTTCCATCCCACAAAGTCCCAGCACTACCTTCCATCCCACAAAGTCCCAGCACTACCTTCCATCCCACAAAGTCCCAGCACTACCTTCCATCCCACAAAGTCCCAGCACTACCTTCCATCCCACAAAGTCCCAGCACTACCTTCCATCCCACAAAGTCCCAGCACTACCTTCCATCCCACAAAGTCCCAGCACTACCTTCCATCCCACAAAGTCCCAGCACTACCTTCCATCCCACAAAGTCCCAGCACTACCTTCCATCCCACAAAGTCCCAGCACTACCTTCCATCCCACAAAGTCCCAGCACTACCTTCCATCCCACAAAGTCCCAGCACTACCTTCCATCCCACAAAGTCCCAGCACTACCTTCCATCCCACAAAGTCCCAGCACTACCTTCCATCCCACAAAGTCCCAGCACTACCTTCCATCCCACAAAGTCCCAGCACTACCTTCCATCCCACAAAGTCCCAGCACTACCTTCCATCCCACAAAGTCCCAGCACTACCTTCCATCCCACAAAGTCCCAGCACTACCTTCCATCCCACAAAGTCCCAGCACTACCTTCCATCCCACAAAGTCCCAGCACTACCTTCCATCCCACAAAGTCCCAGCACTACCTTCCATCCCACAAAGTCCCAGCACTACCTTCCATCCCACAAAGTCCCAGCACTACCTTCCATCCCACAAAGTCCCAGCACTACCTTCCATCCCACAAAGTCCCAGCACTACCTTCCATCCCACAAAGTCCCAGCACTACCTTCCATCCCACAAAGTCCCAGCACTACCTTCCATCCCACAAAGTCCCAGCACTACCTTCCATCCCACAAAGTCCCAGCACTACCTTCCATCCCACAAAGTCCCAGCACTACCTTCCATCCCACAAAGTCCCAGCACTACCTTCCATCCCACAAAGTCCCAGCACTACCTTCCATCCCACAAAGTCCCAGCACTACCTTCCATCCCACAAAGTCCCAGCACTACCTTCCATCCCACAAAGTCCCAGCACTACCTTCCATCCCACAAAGTCCCAGCACTACCTTCCATCCCACAAAGTCCCAGCACTACCTTCCATCCCACAAAGTCCCAGCACTACCTTCCATCCCACAAAGTCCCAGCACTACCTTCCATCGCTCAAATTCCCATCACCTCTTCCATCGCTCAAATTCCCATCACCTCTTCCATCGCTCAAATTCCCATCACCTCTTCCATCGCTCATGTCAGAGGGAGATATTTTACACAGGGAGTGGTGAGTGTGTGGAACGCGTTGGCAGTGGTGGTGGGGATGTCAGACGGAGGTATTTTACACAGGGAGTGGTGAGTGTGTGGAACGCGTTGGCGGTGGTGGGGATGTCAGAGGGAGGTATTTTACACAGGGAGTGGTGAGTGTGTGGAACACGTTGGCAGTGGTGGTGGGGATGTCAGGGGGAGGTATTTTACACAGGGAGTGGTGAGTGTGTGGAACGCATTGGCGGTGGTGGGGATATCAGAGGGAGGTATTTTACACAGGGAGTGGTGAGTGTGTGGAACACGTTGGCAGTGGTGGTGGGGATGTCAGAGGGAGGTATTTTACACAGGGAGTGGTGAGTGTGTGGAACACGTTGGCAGTGGTGGTGGGGATGTCAGAGGGAGGTATTTTACACAGGGAGTGGTGAGTGTGTGGAACGCGTTGGCAGTGGTGGTGGGGATGTCAGAGGGAGGTATTTTACACAGGGAGTGGTGAGTGTGTGGATCGTGTTGGCAGTGGTGGTGGTGGATGTCAGAGGGAGATATTTTACACAGGGAGTGGTGAGTGTGTGGAACGCGTTGGCAGGGGTGGTGGTAGAGGCAGGTACATTAGGGACATTGAAGAGACTCAGAGAGGCACATGGACAATAGAGAAAAGGAGGGCTACTTAGGAGGAAAGTGTTAGATTCATCTTGGAGTGGGTTGAAAGGTCGGTAGAACATCACTGGTTGAACGGCCTGCATTGTGCTGTAGTGTTTTATCTTAAAGTAGTGTTGTTCCATGTGTGAAAAGTCTCGGATAATCCAGGGAAGTTGGGTTTCAGCCTGTGAGAACAGGTGGACATTATGCTCGGTCAGGAAGAATTCAGGAACAATCTGGTGCTAGGTCACTGATGATAGAAAACTTCAGTACAGTACCGGCCCTTCAGCCCTTTAACCTACTCTAAGATCAATCTAACCTTCCGTTCTACATAATCCTCCATTTTTCTATCATTCATATGTCTAAGAGTTTCTTTAATATCCCAAATGTATCTGCCTCTGCCAGCAACCCTGGCAGGGTGTTCTGCACACCCAACGCTCTCCGTGTAAAATACCTACCTCTGACAACCCTCTCAAACTTTCCTTAAATTACCTTAGAATTATGAGCCCTTGAATTCGCCACTTCTGCCCCACGGAAAGTCTCTGGCTGAGACTTTTTTTAAGCTGATCATCATCAGCTTATACTCTGCCATTAGACTTCTGTTGAAATGATTCACAAGGTGAATGTGATCAAGATTATATTTCTTTTAGGTTTGCATTTTCATCCAAAGAGAATACTAAGCACCCCCCCCCCCCCCCCCGCCATCTCCTACCTTGGTCTTGGAAGTTTCAGGGCTCAGCAGTGCTGCCTCAGCCCTCCGGCTGAACCACTGAATTGGACAGCTCTGGAAGAGGCTACTCAGCCCATCATTTGACTTGATGCCTGACCTTAGTTGGCCTTTCACCATCTTTTGCCCAGGCTGTCTGGAACATGTTCCTTCAAATTACTTTCCAAACCATTGTTGTTAAGGAGATTCCACAGTGACAACAAAACATTGGTTCTACTTTCACCTGGTCCACTCTCATATGGAATATCAGGTTGTCCCAGAAGCCAGAAGGTTCCAGGGCAGATCTTTCAGTGTCAGCCGAGACCTTGCAGAACCTTCTCTGTCTGTAACATCTCTTTTGTTTGCAGTGAAGTTTAAGCAGAAGGCTGAAGTAATGGACAGTATGGCCAAGGGAAGGGCAAGCAAAAAGGCTGAACAAGAGACCAAAATGAAAGGTGAGACCCAGAGATGACCAGATGCTAATGACCAGATACAGGGCAGGAAAGGAAGGGCTGGTGTCCCCATCGGGGCTACAAGCCGGGTCTCCTTCCTTGTTTGAGAGTCCCAGAGGTGAACAGGATGCCAACAACCAGATACAGAGCAGGAAAGGTGCTGTCCCCATCAGGGCTACAAGCCAGGTCTCCTTCCTTGTTTGAGAGACTCAGAGATGAACAGAATGCCAACAACCAGATACAGAGCAGGAAAGGAAAAGGAAAGGTGCTGTCACCTTTGGGGATACAAGCTGGGTCTCAGATTGTTTTCATTTTCACTAACAAGAGAAAATCTGCAGATGCTGGAAATCCGAGCAACATACAGGAAATACTGGAGGAACTCAGCAGGGCAGGCAGCATCTATGGGAAGAAGTACAGTCGACGTTTCAGGCTGAGACCCTTTGGCAGGACTGGAGAGAAAAAAGCTGAGGAGTGGATTTGAAAGGTGGTGGGGGCAGGGGAGAGAGAAACACCAGGTAATAGGTGAAACCTGAAGCGGGAGGGATGAAGTTATAGAGCTGGGAAGCTGATTGGTGAAAGAGACAGATGGCCATGGAAGAAAGAAGGGAGGGGGGAGCACCAGAGGGAGGCGATGGATAGGCAAGGAGGTAACATGAGAGAGTGATGTGGGGATGGGAAATAACGGAACTTGTCCTCATTCTAAATAATTTCTCCACTGGCTCTTCCCACTTCCTTCAAACAAACAGTATAGCCACGGGCACTCTCAGCTATGCTTGTTTGTTTGTCAGCTACATGGAACAGTCTTTGTTCCAAGCCTACACTGGTGACTGTCCCGCACTTCTCCTACGCTACGCTACGCCGACGACATTGGTGCTGCATCCTGCACCCATGCTGAACTTGTCAACTTCATCCACTTTGCCTCCAACATCCATCTTGCCCTCAAACTCACCTGGTCCGTTTCCGACACCTCCCTCCCCTTTCTTGACCTCACTGTCTCTATCTCCAGAGACAGCTTATCTACTGATGTCAATTATAAACCAACGGGGTCTCACAGCTACCTGAACTATACCTCTTCCCACCCTGCTACTTGTAAATATGCCATCCCCTTCTCAGAATTCCTCCATCTCTGCCGCATCTGCTCTCAGAATGAGGGTTTTCATTCCAGAATGAAGGAGATGTCCTCCTTTTTCAAAGAAAGGGGCTTCCCTTCCTCCACCATCAATGCTGCCCTCAACTGCATCTCTTCCATTTCACGCATGTCTGCTCTCACCCCATCCTCCCGCCACCCTACCAGTGATAATTCCACTTCCCATTCCCATTCTGATATATCCATCCATGGCCTCCTCCACTGTTGTCCTCACCTACCACTCCACCGGCCTCCACGTCCAGCACATAATTCTCTGATACTTCTGCCACCTCCAATGGGATCCCACCACCAAGCACATCTTTCCCTCCCCCACCCCCCCACGTTTTGCTTTCCGCAGGGATTGCTCCCTATGCGACTCCCTTGTCCATTAATTCCTCCCCACTGATCTCACTCCTGGCACTTATCCTTGCAAGCGGAACAAGTGCTACACCTGCCCCTACACTACCATTCAGAGCCTCAAACAGTCCTTCCAGGTGAGGCAACACTTCACCTGTGAGTCTGTTGGGGTCATTTACTATGTCCAGTGTGGCCTCCTGTATATTGGTGAGACCCAATGAAGATTGGGAGACCGCTTTGCTGGGTATCTACGGACCACCTGCCAGAACAAGTGGGATCTCCCAATGGCCACACATTTTAATTCCACTTCCCATTCCCATTCCGATGTCCATTCATGGCCTCCTCCAATGTCGTGATAAGGCCACACTTAGGAACAACACCTTATATTCCGTTTGGGTAGCCTCCAATCCAATGGCATGAAAATCGATTTCTCAAACTTCCTCCCCACCTTCACCATTTCCCATCCCCATGTCTGTCTCGCATGTTATCTCTTTGCCCACCCATCACCTCCCTCCCACCTTTCTTCTGTTTTCCATGGCCTTCTGTCTCCTTCATCAATCATCTTCCCAGCCCTTTGCTTCATCCCTCTCCCTCCAAGTTTCACCTATCGCCTGGTGTTTCTCTCTCCTCTCCCCCCACCTTACTCCTCAGATTTTTTCTCCCCTGTCCTGCCGAAGGGTTTCGGCCTGAAACACCAACTGTCCTCTTTTCCATAGATGCTGCCTGGCCTGCTGAGTTCCTCCAGCATTTTGTGTGTGTTGTTATAGTTTTGAAAGAAATTTTGCATTATAGAAACGGCAGAGATGTAGGCAGATTGCCACTGGATCAGATGCCCCTCCCCCAGTGGCTGACTCACTGCCTGGGCTCTGAGGCAGGGGACAGGGTGTTAGATGTGGCTGCAGGTCAGGTAGAGAGCCAGAAATTGGGAACTGTGTCAGGGTGGGGCGGAGGGGGGGAGGATCGTTATAATTTGACCTGCACCGTTTGGAACAAAACGTGAAAGTTTTCTCATTTCATCTGAGCCGCCTCAACACTTTGAAGATTGTGATCGATGGAGTTTTCTCACAAATGGAAGTCAGTTCAGATCAATCACAACTTCAGAATCAGGTTTAATCTCACTGGCCGGTGTCGTGAAATTTGTTGCTATGCAGCAGCAGTACACTGCAATACAGAATACAAACTGTAAGTTACAGTAAGAATTACTCACTATGTATATCATATATGTGTTGAATTATTAAGTAATTATATATATAATTGCATTTGAGGAGATTTGGTGTCACCAGATGCTCTGTGGAGAGCATTCTGACTGGTTGCATCACTGTCTGGTGTGGAAGGGCCACTGCACAGGATCGGAAAAAGTAGCTCAAAGTTTTAAGCTCAGTCGGCTCCATCATGGGCACTCACCTCCCCAGCATCCAGGACATCTTCATGGAGCGATGCCTCAAAAAGGCAGCATCCATCATTAAGGACCCCCGTCACCATGCCGCCTTCTCATTGTTACCATCAGGAGGAGTTACAGAAGCCTGAAGACACACACCCAGTGATTCAGGAACAGTTTCTTCCCCTCTACCATCCGATTTCTGAATGGACTTTGAACCATGAACACTACCTCACTGCTTTTTCTTTTTTTCTCTTATTGTATTACTTATTTAATTAAATGTTTTAAATATACAGTTGAAGTCAGAAGTTTACATGCACCTTGGCCAAATACATTTAAACTCAGTTTTTCAGAATTCCTGACACTTAATCCTAGAAAACATTCCCTGTCTTAGGTCAGTTAGGATCACTACTTTATTTTAAGAATGTGAAATGTCAGAATAATAGTACAGAGAATGATTTATTTCAGCTTTTATTTCTTACATCACATTCCCAGTGGGTTAGAAGTTTACATATATTTTGTTAGTATTTGGTACCATTGCCTTTAATTTGTTCAACTAGGGTCAAACGTTTTGGGTAGCCTTCCACAGGCTTCTCACAGTAAGTTGCTGGAATTTTGTTCCATTCCTCCAGACAGAACTGGTGGAACTGAGTCAGGTTTGTAGGCCTCCTTGCTCACACACACTTTTTCAGTTCTGCCCATAAATCTTCTATCGGATTGAGGTCAGGGCTTTGTGATGGCCACTCCAATACCTTGACTTTGTTGTCCTTAAGCAATTTTGCCACAACTTTGGAGGTATGCTTGTGGTCATTGTCCATTTGGAAGACCCATTTGCCACCGAGCTTTAAATTCCTAGCTGATGTCTTGAGATGTTGCTTCAATGTATGCACATAATTTTCCTTCCTCATGATGCCATCTATTTTGTGAAGTGCACCAGTCCCTCCTGCAGCAAAGCACCCCCACAACATGATGCTGCCACCCCCATGCTTCACGATGGGCAGAACCGAAACCTACTCGGCTGCAGTACGGCCCGGTAGAACCGGCTCCCTCTCTGTGTGTGGATCCTGAGCTCTCCTGCTGCTGGTCAAAGTGTCCGCTACCCTCATCCAGACACAATACTTAAACCAGCCTGTTGGATCCCCACTCGCTTCTTGTGACCCAGAGCCTTTTGTGACTTGGGCTGGAAAGTGTGCGTGACACAGAGACCATTCGGTCCATTGCATTGTGCTTTTGAGAAAGAACCATGCAACCTAACTTCACTCCCAGCACCGGCTCTCTATCACTGCAGGGCTCAACTCTTTAAGTTCACGTGTGATGAGCACCTGTCTCCGCATTCACCTCATCCATAGGCTCTGGGAGCAGAGGCTGATAGATTCCTAAAAAGGTTGGTGTCAAAGGTTACTGGGAGAAGGCAGAAGAGAAAATAAACCTGCCATGATGAAATGGAGCAGACTTGATGGGCTGAATGGCCTAATTCTAGTAACTTACAGGTGAAAATTCTCCTTTTTATCACCCCTCCAGTGATTCTACCACAGCCCTTAGATCCACATTCCTTGGGTTCTGACCTCTCTGCTCATCTCTGTTGAGCTGAGAATTATTTACAGTAGCTTTCAAAGAACTGCCGTCACACTAGGCCATCAGGTCTTCGAGTTAACAATCACACAGAACTCACTGAATGTTGACTCCTGTAACTTAAAGCCCAAGACTCCCCAGCTCTCCTGCCTGGTAGCTGTGGAAGCATCATCTCAACCAGACACTGCAAGAGTGCAGTGTTGCGTCTCAACCAGACACTGCAAGGGTGCAGTGTTGCATCTCAACCAGACACTGCAAGGGTGCAGTGTTGCATCTCAACCAGACACTGCAAGGGTGCAGTGTTGCATCTCAACCAGACACTGCAAGGGTGCAGTGTTGCATCTCAACCAGACACTGCAAGGGTGCAGTGTTGCATCTCAACCAGACACTGCAAGGGTGCAGTGTTGCATCTCAACCAGATACTGCAAGGGTGCAGTGTTGCATCTCAACCAGACACTGCAAGGGTGCAGTGTTGCATCTCAACCAGATACTGCAAGGGTGCAGTGTTGCATCTCAACCAGACACTGCAAGGGTGCAGTGTTGCATCTCAACCAGACACTGCAAGGGTGCAGTGTTGCACCTCAACCAGACACTGCAAGAGTGCAGTGTTGCATCTCAACCAGACACTGCAAGGGTGCAGTGTTGCATCTCAACCAGACACTGCAAGGGTGCAGTGTTGCACCTCAACCAGACACTGCAAGGGTGCAGTGTTGCGCCTCAATCAGGTACTGCAAGGGTGCAGTGTTGCATCTCAACCAGATACTGCAAGGGTGCAGTGTTGCACCTCAACCAGACACTGCAAGGGTGCAGTGTTGCATCTCAACCAGACACTGCAAGGGTGCAGTGTTGCACCTCAACCAGACGTCAGATTTCATTCATTTGTCCCTTATTTCTCCTGGCTTCTGGAGTTCCTGCATTTACCATCCAGTGACAAGTGACAGTGAAACACCAGGGAGATTAAATAGAAAAGCTACAAACTGGCGCAGTACCGCCTCAACCCTGTCACTGGGTAGTGAGTGTTGAGGACACATGACTCCAAACATTGTTTCAGATGCAAGCAGAGAGCAAACCAAAGGCAGCTGCTTGCAATGTACTGTTTGACAGAGGTCTGAGGCAAAAAAACCTTGACAGACTATAAAATATAGGCAGAGAATTAGGCCTTTCGGCCTCTCGAGTCTGCTCCACATTCCATCATGGCTGATTTATTATCTGTCTCAACCCCATTCTCCTGCCTTCTCCCTGTAACCTTTGACACCCTGGTTAATCAAGAGCCTATTAACTCCTGCTGTAATCATGCCCAATGACTCGGCCTCCACAGCTGTCTGTGACAATGAATTCCACAGATTCACCACCCTCTGGCTAAAAAAAATCCTTCTCATGTCTGTTCTAAAATGATGTCCCTCCATTCTGAGGCTGTGCCCTCTGGTCCTGAACTCCCCCGCTCTCGGAAACACCTTCTCCGTGCCTACTCTACCTAGGCCAGAGATTCCCAATCGGGGGACCACAGACACTTTGTTCAATGGTATTGGTCCATGCATCAAAAAGGCTGGGACCCCTGATCAGGCCTTTTAATGTTCAATAGGTCAATGAGATCCCTCCCCCCGCCCCATTTAAACAATAAAATAAAAGCATTTTATTCAAACCTTTCTCAATGGGCTATGTGCTTCAGGGGTTCCTGGGTCAGCTCCCCCGCTTTGTTCCAATGAAGGCCACAGTCAGAGCCAGTCCAGAGGACACCAATGCAGCTGCGAATCTGATATTCCCCAAACAATGGTCTCTGGGAGATTGCCAGCTGCCATTTAACATCAAATAAACTTGAACTGCAACATGCACACAAATAAAACACAGGCTTGTAGAAGATTTCGGTGGGGTAAGGGGGTCAAAAAGAGGAGGCATGAGATGACACTGGTATGTGGGTAGGCTCCTAGGAACAGTTAATGAACCAAGAGCCTATTTCTTTAGTCCTGTCTCAACCTTAAAGACAGGCATGATGTAATTATTCAATGTCCATCATTTTCTTACTTCCATTTGCAACATTAGAGAGTTTTCGACAAGAGCAGGCTGTTTGGCCTAACAAAGCTTGCCGAATTCCTATTCCATAGTGTGTTGAAATAACTATCGAGTTTTGATTTGAAAGTCTCTACGCACTCCTCTCAACTACACAACTAGGTAGTTTGGTCCATGTGTCAGTCCACAACTTGCTGTATAAAGAAATGCATCCTGATGTTAGTCTAAAATCTCCCTTTAACCAGCCTCCATCTATGGCCCATGTCCTCGTTGATGGATTAATTTTTGAAGTTAACAGCTGGCATCCACCTTTCTGAAATCCTTAATGATTATGAACACTCCTATCATCTCTCCTCATGTTCTATGTCTGCTTAGGTGAAAAATATTTAATTCTTTCAATCTTTTTTCATAACTCATACCCGGCAGACCTGGAACGAGTCCCACTGCCGTTCTCTGAACTCTCTCCAAGGCCTTCACATCCCTCACAAAACATGGAGACCAAAATTTACACAGTACTCAAGGTGCAGCCTCCCAAGTGAATTATACAGCTTAAGGAGAAGGTCTCTTGATTTGAACTCCACTGAGCGACTATATACACAAACATTCTATTAGCTTTCCTAATTGTTTCTGTGCATTGCCTAGATGTTGATCATGATGAATCTACCAGGACACCCAAATCCTTCTCATACAGTATACCTTCTAACTCAAACCCCCCATTGTATCTAGTATTTCTACCTCCTATATGCAACACTTTAAATTTACTTACATTAAATTTCATCAGCCATTTAGCTACCCACATCTGGATTTTGTTTAGATCTAACTGTATTGATTCTGCCGCCTGAATGTTATCAGCTCATCCCCTTAATTTTGTTTCATCTGCAAATTTGACTAGTTTATTTGTCATGTGCTTATCCAAATCATTAATGTAAATTGAAAACAGCAGCAGCCCCAAAACTGATCCCTGCGGAACCCCATTTTTAACATCTTCTAGGTATGAAAATGATCCTCTAACCATAACTCGATGTTTTCTATTTTTGAGCCAATCTTGCACACTTTACCCTGAATCCCTATCTCTTGTAATTTGATTATTAATATCTTGTCAAAAACCTTCTAAAAGTTCAAGTAAGTGATAACATTTGCTCTATTGTTATCATAAATTTAGATTGTCTCTTCATAGAACTCCAGCATATTCGTAAAATATGATCTCCACTTTCTGAACCCATGCTGGCTTTCTGCATATGTGTTAGATTTTAATGGGACACAATATCCTTGCTTCTCCAGCTTTTAATATAATTGCAGAGATCTTTTATGTTAATTTTGAAAACACTTTTAAGTATCATTTCATGTTCTCTGCAGCCCTTTACATCACTTATATCTACTTTATAAAGACCAGGTAGTCTAATTGTGGGAGCAGCCACTGTGTGATGGGCCAGTGCTAGAGTGGTCAGGCTTTGGCTCAACAGGCTTCAGTGAGAACAGTCAGAGGATAAGGGTGCTGAGTCGTTTGGAATCATTTAGTTGATTGTAGACTCTAAGCTTAAAAAGTTAGAGCCAAAGCTATAACAAGTCTAGGAAAGATGGTAGTTCAGGTAGAGGAATGCTCCTCCTGTAAGTGGACTGTTTGATGACTCTAGGCCTGTACTTGTTAGTTTAGAAGACTGAGGGGTGGGGGGTGATCTCCTTGAAACCTATTGAACATTGAAAGGCCTAGACAGAGTGGACAAGAAAGAATATTTCCTACAGTGGGAAAGTCCAAGATCAGAGCTCTCAGGTTCAGATGAGAGGGATGTCCATTTAGAACAGAGATGAGGAGGAATTTCTTCAGCTAGAAGGTGGTGAATCTGTGGAATTCATTGCCACAGGTGGCAGTGGAGGTCAAGTTGGTGGGTATATTTAAAGCAGAGATCAACAGGTTCTTGATTAGTCATAGGAAGAATGTGAAAGCTTTAGAGAGGATGCAAAGATTTATCAGAATGCTGCCTGGATTCGACAGCATGTCATATGAGGAGAAGTTGAGTGAGCTGGGGCTTCTTTCTTTGGAGTGAAGGAGGATGAAAAGTGACTTGTTAGAGGTATAAAAGATGAAGGGGCTTTAAAGAGTGTGGAGCCAGAGACTTTATCCCGGGGGAAATAGCTAGTACAAGGGGGCATAATTTTAAGGTGATTGGAGGAAAATATGGGTGGGCATCAGAGGTAGTTTTTTTAAACACAGAGTGGTGGGTGCGTGGAATACTGCCAGGTTTGGTGGTAGAGGCTGAAACATTTGGGATGGTTAAGAGACTCAGATGGGCACATGGATGAAAGAAAGATGGAGGGCTATGCAGGAGGGAAGCATTGGATTTGATCTTGGAGTAGGTTAAAAGGACCTAACCTGTTTAATCTTTCCCTGTAACTCAGGTCCTCAAGTCCCCAGCCACATCCTTGTAAATTTTCTCTGAACTCTTTCCATCTTACTGGTATCTACTTCCTTTGCTTCTGCTGGACTTCCCCTGCTTTACTTTTGTAAAGCTGCCAGAAACTGCTGTTTTCCTTTATCTTAGTGGTCAGTGATTAATGTTCAGCAATTCACAGGCAGGCAAGTATGTGCACTTCCTCATTCCCCCATCCAGTAGCAGCTGGCCTTTCTACGTTGTTTACAAGACGAGTTGGGAGCATCAATTCATCCGCCTGCCTCCAGTTTCACCATTGCCGTAATTTATCATTGCTCCAGTAACTCTGGGTGCAGTGTTCCCAAACTTCCTCCTGAAGGTGCCGGATTGCAAGTCTCAGAGCTGATTCTGCCACCCTCCTGCACAATCCTATTTCTCAGCACCACTGGAAGTCAGTAGAACGAATCTTAGGAGGGAAAGAATGTCCAGCCTCCAAGAGTAGTCTGCACTTGTCTCAATGAACTTGGGGTACAAGAGGAATTTTCTAGAGCTTCACTCCTGTCATTGGAGTTATTGGGCCCCATACCTGAGAAAAGATGACCAGCATTGGAGAGGATCCAGAGGAGGTTTATGAGATTGAGCCCAGGAATGAAAGGGTTAACATGTGAGGAGAGTTTGAAGGCTCTGGGCCTGAACTTAAAGGAGTTTAGAAGAATGAAGGGGGTGGGGAGGGAATCTCACTGAAACCTATAGAATATTGAAAGTTGATATGGAGAGAATGTTTCTGAGGCTGTGTCCTCGGGCCTGAGACTCTCCAATAGTGCGGGAGTCTGAGACCAGAGGACTTAGAACAAAGATGAAGAGGAACTTCTTTGGCCAAAGAGTGATGAATCTGTGAAATTCATTGCTGCAGATGACTGTGGAAACCAAGATATTGGGTAGCTTTAAAGCAGAGGTGGATAGGTTCTTGATTAGTAAGGGTGTCAAAGGTTATGGGGAGAAAAGAAAAGCTTACAAAAGGTTCAAAAAACAAGGTACTATTTCTTGGAAGGAGCTTAAGAATGAAATTAGGAGAGCCAGAAGGGACCATGAGAAGGCCTTGGTGAGGAGGATTAAGGAAAACGCCAAGGCATTCTACAAGTATGTGAAGAACAAGAGGATAAGCCATGTGAGAATAGGACCAATCAGGTGTGACAGTGGAAACGTGCGCATGGAGTCAGAGGAGGTAGTGGAGGCAATTAATGAATACTTTGCTTCAGTATTCACCAGGGTAAAGGGTCTTGGTGATTGGAGGGATGACTTACAGCGGACTGAAACTCTTGAGCATACAGACATTAAGAAAGAGGATGCGCTGAAACTTTTGAAAAGCATTAAGTTGGATAACTCACTGGGACCAGATGAGATGTACCCCAGGCTACTGTGGGAAGTGAGGGAGGAGATTGCTGAGCCTCTCGTGATGATCTTTGCGTCATCAATAGGGATGAGAGAAGCACCAGAGGATTGGAGGGTTGCAAATGCTGTTCCCTTGTTCAAGAAAGGGAGTAGGGATAACTCAGGAAATTATAGACCAGGATTTCAGTGGTGGGCAAGTTGTTGGAGAAGATTCTGAGAGGCAGGATTTATGAACATTTGGGGAGACATAATCTGATTAGGGATAGTCAACATGGCTTTGTCCAGGGCAGGTCGTGCCTTAAGAGCTTGATTGAATTCTTTGAGGATGTAACAAAACACACTGATGAAGGTAGAGCAGTAGATGTAGTGTATATGAGTTTCAGTAAGGCATTTGATGATGTTCCCCATGCGAGGCTCCTTCAGAAAATAAGAAGGCATGGGATCCAAAGAGAGTTTGCTTTGTGGAACCAGAACTGGTTTGCCCACAGAAGGCAAAGGGTGGTTGTAGATGGTTCACATTCTGCATGGAGGTCGGTAACCAGTGGTGTTCTGCAGGCCCCATCCTCTTTGTGATTTTTATGAATGACCTGGATAAAGAAGTAAAAGAGTGAGTAAGTTTGCTGATGACACAAAGGGTGGGGGTGTTGTGGATAGTCTGGAGGGCTGTCAGAGGTTACAGTGGAACATCGATAGAATGCAGAAGTGACCTGAGAAGTGGCAGATGGACTTCAACCCAGGTAAGTATGAAATGGTTCGTTTTAGTTGGTCCAAATGAAAGAATATAATATAAATGGTAAGACTCTTGGCAGTGTGGTGGATCTAAGAGATCATGGGGTCCATGTCCATAGGACACTCAGAACTGCTGCGCAGATTGACAGTGTTGTTAAGAAGGCGTATGGTGTGTTGGCATTTATCAACCATGGGATTGAGTTTAAGAGCCGTGAGGTAATATTACAGCTATATAAGACTTTGGTCAGACCCCACTTGGAGTACTGTGTTCAGTTCTGATCACCTCACTACAGGAAGGAAGTGGATACTATAGAGAGAGTGCAGAGGAGATTTACAAGGATGTTGCCTGGATTGGAGGATTTACCTTATGAGAACAGGTTGAGTGAACTTGGCCTTTTCTCCTTGGAGTGATGGAGGATGAGAGGTGACCTGATAAAGGTGTAGAATATGATGAGGGGCATTGATCATGTGGACAGCCAGAGGCTTTTTCCCAGGGCTGAAAAGGCTAAAACGAGGAGGCATAGTTTTAAGGTGCTTGGAAACAGGTACCGAGGAGATGTCAGAGGTAAGTTTTTTTACACAGAGAGTGGTGGGTGAATGGAATACACTGCCAGTGAAGGTGGTGGAAGTGGATACAATAGGTCCTTTTAAGAGGCTCTTAGATAGGTACATGGAACTTAGGAAAATGGAGGGCTATGCACTAGGGAAATTCTAGGCAGTCTCTAGAGTAGGTTACATGGTCGGCACAACATTGTGGGCCGAAGGGCCTGTAATGTTCTGTAAGCTTCTATGTTTTATCATTTGCATTGGTCATGATCTTTCAAGAATCACTTGATTCTAGCATGGTTCCAGAGGAAAGTGTCACTCCACTCCTTAAAAATGGAGGAAAGCAAAGTAAAGGAAGTTACAGGCCAGTTAGCCTAACCTCAGTGGTTGGGAAAGTGTTGGAGTCCATTACTCAGGATGAGGTTTTGAGGTACTTGGAGACTAATGATAAAGTAAGTCAAAGTCAGCATGGTTTCTGTAAAGGGAAATCTTGCCTGACAAATCTTTTAAAAGTTTTTCGAGGAAGTAACAAACAGGATGGACAAAGGAGAGGCAGTGGATGTCATTTACTTGGATTTTCAGAAGGCATTTGATAAGGTGCCACACGAGAATGAAATCCCATGACATTACAGGAAAGATACTGGCATGGGTGGAGGAATGGCTGACAGGCCGGAGGCAGTGAGTGGGAATAATGGGCCTTTTCTGGTTGGCTGCCAGTAACTAGTGGTGTTCCTCAGGGGTCAGTATTGGGACCGCTACTTTTCACATTGTCAATGATTTGGATAATGGAATTGATGGTTTTGTGGCAAAGTTTGCGGACGATACGAAGATAGGTGGAGGGATAGGTAGTGCTGAGGAAGCAATGCGATTGCTGCAGGACTTAGACAAATTGAAAGAATGGGCAAAAAAGGGGTGGATGGAATACAGTGTTGGGAAATGTATGATGATGCATTTTGGTACAAGGAACAATAGTGCTGACAATTATCTAAATGGGGAGAAAATTCAAACATCAGAGGTGCCGAAGGGACTTAGACTCCCAGAAAGTTAATTTACAGGTTGAGTGTATGGTAAAGAAGGCAAATGCAATGTTGGGATTTATTTCAAGGGGAATATAAAACAAGGAGAAAACGAGCCTTTATAAGGCACTAGTTAGGCTGCACTTGGAGTATTGTCAACAGTGGGCCTCATATCTCAGAAAGGATGTGTTGTCATTGGAGAGAGTCCAGAGGATGTTCATGAGGATGATTCTGGGAATGAAGGGGTTAACATATGAAGAGCTTTTGGTAGCTTTGGGCCTGTACTCACTGGAATTTAGAAGAATGTGTAGGGATCTTATTGAAACCTACCAAATGTTGAAAGGACAAGATAAGCTGGATGTGGAGAGGATGTTTCTTATGGTGGGGTATACAGAACTAGAGGACACAACCTCAAAACTGAGGGGCAACCTTTTAGAACAGAGGTAAGGAGGAATTTTTTTTAGCCAGAAAATAATGAATCTGTGGAATGTTCTGGCACAGATTGAGGTGGAGGCCAAGTCCGTGGGTATTTTTAAGGTGAAAGTTGCTCGTTTCCTGATTGGTCAGGGCATCAAAGGATATGGCGGGACAGCAGGTGTATGGGGTTGAGTGTGATCTGGGAGCAGCCATGATGAATTTTAGACAGGGAATTTTATTCTGCAGTCAGATTGTAGTTGGGAAGGCCAGTATTTACTCCTAGCGATTGTCTGGCCGAGTTGGAGGATGGTGTTACTGAACGTCCTGCTGGATTATCTCAGTGTGGTGTGATTGGCAAGAGACAGGAGTCACACTTAGTCAGTCCAAGTATGAGGGGAACTCCCTGAGTTAGTGAACCAGGTTCACTGAAACCAACTCTTAATTTTTAGTTTTTGTTTATTAGGTTAAATCTTTCCAAGGAGTGAACCAGAATAAAAGTCTGCTGCTGAGATAAGATGGCATTTCGTACCGCGCAGAGCGACGCGGCCTTGAAGGTTCCTGTACCTTCTGTTTCAGGTGGAGAGACGGAGAAGACAGATCTCCCGAACGCCGTGAACGTCCAAGTGACACCCCCATCTGAGCCAGCAGCCACATCACCACCTGGAGACAAGGACGATGCCAACCCCAGCCAGGACCCTGTACGTCACCCCAGGCTTCTCGTTCATTCCGCCTGTTTGGTTTAGCAGCTGGAAGGCAGCATGCAATGGGAGGGGAGGGTGGTGAGGGCAGTGTTACTGGGACAGGTCAGTGTGGGCTCCGTACCCTCGCAGTTCTGAGCTTCCAGTGAGACATTGACAGGAGACAGATGGGAGCTCAACCCAGAAAAGTATCAAGTGATTCACTGTGAAAGGTCGAAGTTGAAGGCAGAGTACAAGGTTAATGGTAGAATTCATCAAAGTATGGAGGAAGAGGGGGATTTTGGAGACCAAGTCCATAGGTACCTCAAAGTTGCTGTGCAAGTTGATAGCCAATCACAAACAAGAGAAAATCTGGAGATGCTGGAAATCCAAGCAACACACACAAAATGCTAGAGGAACTCAGCAGGCCAGGCAGCATCTATGGAAGAGAGTATTGTTGATGTTTCGGGCAAGAAGGTTTTTGGCCCAAAACATCAGCTGTACTCTTTCCATGGATGCTATCAGGCCTGCTGAGTTTCTCCAACATTCTGTGTGTGTTAGGGTGATTAAGAAGGTGTGTGGTGTGTCGACCTTCGTAAGTCAGGAGATTGAGTTCAAAGGGTGTGAGGTAATGTTGCCATTCTATAAAACCCTGGTTAGACCATGCCTGGAACACTGTGTTCAGTTTTGACAGCCTCATTGCAGGAAAGGTGTGGAGGCTTTAGAGAGAGTGTGAATGAGAGTCTTCTTCCTCCGAACTGAAACGGCTGTTACAAGAGGGCACAATTTTAAGGCGATTGGAGGGAAGCGTAGGGGGGCTGTCGGAGGTAGGTTGTTTGTTTTAAACACAGAGAGTGGTGAGTGGGTGGAATTTGTTGCCAGGGTTGGTGGTAGGCAGATCCATTCGTGACACTTAAGCAACTCTTAGACAGGCACATGGATTATAGAAAAATGGAGGGTTATGTAGGAGAGAAGGGCTAGATTGATCTTGTAATAACTTAAAATGTTGGCACAACATTGTGGGCCGAGGAGCCTGTTCTGTGCTCTAGTTTTCCATGTTCTATGTTCCAGAACTTTCTATACACATTTTCCCTGAGCTCAGTTTGATTGCCTGCACTATTTTGAAAGGGGACTCTGTAAAGATGGGCGAGGATTCAGTGGAGAGACTGGTCGGACTCCATTACAGGGGTGATTTAATGGAGAGGCAAGTGGAAGCACTTCAGCTAACACCTGTCTGGCATGGCACCAAGCTTATTGAAGAAAAAGCAGAAAAAGTTATGTATGTGATATGCTTTTGAGGACTTTCAGAAACATTTTGATAAAATGCCAGACAATAACGGAATTGAATCTGGAGAGAGCAGCTGTGAGGATCCAAATTCGGCCACAGGGATAGTAACCAGAGAGTAATGTGAAACTTTGGATCTCAGAATGGTGGGGAGATTGAGTTGTCCATTCCTAGGGTGGCGATGTGAAGCACTGCCCTCTGTCAGTCATTAATAATCTGCAGTTTGAAACATAGGTCATAATCTAAAACGGTGCTGAGATGCTGTAAGCAGTGAGGTTCGTGGAGACTGCAGCAGGATAGAGGCTGAACACTGGCAGGCGCTCCCTAGTGAAGAAAAGAGCTTGAGTCACTCAGCATTTGTTTACTGGCATGGAGCTTGACGTTACAGTTTCTGAGTGAGTGTTTATCATCATCCAGGACTTTAGTTAAGTTTTGTACAGTAAATTCAGCCCCTGGCCCTGGGGAACTACGCTCATTCAGTACAGATTTACCATTGCTCTGCTGCTTCACTCACAACCTGCTCAATGTGCAGTGAAACACTTTGAATGAACCCCTGTGTTTCTGATGGTAGAACAAAGACCAGACGGGTGAAGATGGTGGAGAAGATGGCAGCGACGGGGGTTCTGACGGCAGCGATGATGACGATGATAGTGACGACAGTGATGATGATTCTGATGATGAAGATGAAGATGAGGAAGATGAGGAGGAATCCAACGATGAAGAACCTTTAAGTCTCCAATGGCCAGAAACACGGCGGAAACAGATCACATACCTGTGTCTTTTCCCCATCGTGTTTCCACTCTGGCTAACAGTGCCTGACGTCAGAAACCCAGTAAGTAAGATAGAAAGATGAGTCATTAGCAATGGTCATATGACAAGCATGAAATCCACTTGTGTTGTGATAAACATCATTAAAAACAGAGACAATGAAATTAAAGTAATTACTCGTATAATCCAAAACATTCCAAGCTTCAGAACTTCCAGGCATGATAGAGGGGGTGTTGAAGAGAAGGATGTCACAGCAGTACCCAGAGCGGTCACACGGGAGGGTTCATCCAGTGCGGAACGTGGGCAGAGCTCAGCAGTACCCAGAGCGGTCACACGGGAGGGTTCATCCAGTGCGGAACGTGGGCAGAGCTCAGCAGTACCCAGAGCGGTCACACGGGAGGGTTCATCCAGTGCGGAACGTGGGCAGAGCTCAGCAGTACCCAGAGCGGTCACACGGGAGGGTTCATCCAGTGCGGAACGTGGGCAGAGCTCAGCAGTACCCAGAGCGGTCACACGGGAGGGTTCATCCAGTGCGGAACGTGGGCAGAGCTCAGCAGTACCCAGAGCGGTCACACGGGAGGGTTCATCCAGTGCGGAACGTGGGCAGAGCTCAGCAGTACCCAGAGCGGTCACACGGGAGGGTTCATCCAGTGCGGAACGTGGGCAGAGCTCAGCAGTACCCAGAGCGGTCACACGGGAGGGTTCATCCAGTGCGGAACGTGGGCAGAGCTCAGCAGTACCCAGAGCGGTCACACGGGAGGGTTCATCCAGTGCGGAACGTGGGCAGAGCTCAGCAGTACCCAGGGCGGTCACACGGGAGGGTTCATCCAGTGCGGAACGTGGGCAGAGCTCAGCAGTACCCAGAGCGGTCACACGGGAGGGTTCATCCAGTGCTGAACGTGGGCAGAGCTCAGCAGTACCCAGAGCGGTCACACGGGAGGGTTCATCCAGTGCGGAACGTGGGCAGAGCTCAGCAGTACCCAGAGCGGTCACACGGGAGGGTTCATCCAGTGCTGAACGTGGGCAGAGCTCAGCAGTACCCAGAGCGGTCACACGGGAGGGTTCATCCAGTGCGGAACGTGGGCAGAGCTCAGCAACAAACAGGGTGCAATCACTCTGATGGGTGGCAGCACAGACCTCTCAACCACCAGCCAGGAGATTGATAGGCCGGCAGATAATGGAACGATGTAAGAATTAAGGTTGCAGTGGGTGTTGTACATTTAATATTTCAATAATATTTGAGTGATCTTGCACATATATTGTTTAATTAAGCATTTAAATAATTCATTATGGGTTATATGTGAATTGCATACATTATCACACTACCACATGACACGGGCGTGTCTCACTAAAAGTAAACTAGGAAGCTTCAGACTCCTGTGTCTTTGTTAGAATTAGTTTAAAGGTTTGAAGTGACAAAGCATAACACTGGGTGACATTAACTTCCCTAATATTGAGCAGGACTCCCTTAAACCAGAGGCTTAGATGGCTCAAAACGTCAACTGTTTATTCCCCTCCATAGATGCTACCTGACTTCCTGAGTATTTTGTGTTGCTCTGGATTTCCAGCAACTGCACAATCACTTGTGCTTATGATTTGCACTTCATTGCGAAGTCTCTTCGAGGCATACCTATCCTGAAGATTAATCCTCTTTATCGGGAGTTCAGTGAGACCCTCTCTCTCTGCTCCTCCTCTGTGATCTCTGCTGCCTCCGACCACGTGCTCACCCAGACTTGCACCCATCACTTGGCAGCTTGTATCCTTTCCTTCTCTTTACCCTCTTATTCTGGCTTCTTCTTTCTTTTCCGGTGCTGACAAAGGATCTCAGCTTCTCTGCCTCTACACTTCTATATCAATTTGCGAATTGGTTTCTATGTTTTCTAATATGTGAATTACTTTGCTCTGCTCTTTGGGTTATATTTCCTTAAGACTGCCAAAGAAAGAATATTGATGATGTGTCATTCCCTTCTCTAACAGGCTTCAAAGAAGTACTTCATTGGTACATTTCTTGGATCAATTTTGTGGATTGGTGCATTTTCATACTTGATGGTGTGGTGGGCCCACCAGGTAGGTGCAAAGTTCCCAAAATCTTCTTGATTCACAGTTGTGCAGACTACACAAGAATATAAAACCCATTCAGCACAGCTTTGAGTTTATACTTGAAAAAGAAATCCTATGTGACCAGGTGCTTATCCTTCAGAAATTCCAGTGAAGAGCAGCTCGATGTGTTGCTCTCCAACTGAGCATTTCAACTTGATAAAGTTGACTCAACACCATAAACAGAATGAGTCTGCATTACAGTGACCCCACTGCTGGAATTCAACACTGCTGCAATTTACGTAGCTTGAATTAGCATTAAAATAATTATATTTTGTTAAGGCCTGTGTGGGTCTAATCTTCTCAGTAGATCCTGTCTGGGAGAGTACTCTGCTCAGTAAAATTATTACCAATAGAATGAAATATCAATAAGAATGAAAGATTGCACAAGGATGTTGCTGGGACTTGAGTTATAGGAAAAGGCTGAATAGGTTAGAACTTTTTCCCTGGAGCATAGGAGAATGAGGGAGATGTGACAGAGGCATAGAGAATTACGAAGGGTATAATAGGATGAATTCAAGCAGGCTATTCGCCCTGAGGTTGTTGAGACTAGAACCAGCGGTTATGAAAGGTGAATTGTTTAAGGGGAACATTTAAGGGGAACTTCTTCACTCAGAGGGTGATGAGAGTGTGGAACGAGCTGCCAGAGGAAGTGGTGGATGTGGGCTCAATTTCAACATTTAAGAGAAGTCTGGATAATTACATGGAGGGGAGGGGTAGGTTGGTGGGATTAGGCAGAATAATAGTTTGGCAGAGACCAGATGGGCCAAAGGGCCTGTTTCTGTGTTGTAGTGTTCTCTGATTCCATGGAATACCTGTAACTAATTTGTTCTTTCAGTCTTCTGGGTGAAAGGCAGACTAGTGGGATTTGCCTTCAATGATCTGAGCTGAATGAATGGGAAGAGCATTCCTGTCTCCTGTTGGTGTTAAATGCAGATGGTCCCTAGGAGAGTTTTCATGTGACACCTGGAAAGTACAGGCTGTCTCTGAGGTGAAATTCCCTCCAAGGTTCTCAATATGAAAAGCAAGGATGTAAAGCTGAGGATTTATAAGGTGTAGGTTAGACCAAGCTTGAGTATTGTAAGCAGTCTTGGACCCCATGCCTAAGAAAAGATGTGCTGGCATTGGAGGGGATCCAGAGGTGGTTCATGAGATGATTCTGGAAATGAAAGGGTTAATATAGGCTGCGCTCTCATGGAAACCTGCTGAATATTGAACAAGCTAACAGACTGAATGTGAGGAGGATTTTTCCTATAGTGGGGGAGTCCAGGGCCGGAGGACACAGCCTCAGAATAGAGGAACGTCCATTGAGAACAGAGATGGGGAGGAATTTCTTTAGCCAGAGGATGGTGAATCTGTGGAATTCACTGCCAGAGGTGGCTGTGAAGGCCAACTCATTGGCATATTTAAAGCAGAGGTTGATAGGTTCTTTTTCAGTAAATTGTCAAGGGTTACCGGGAGAAGGTAGGAGAATGGTGTTGAGAGGGATAATAAATCAGCCATGATGGAATGGCAGAGTAGATTTGATGGGCCAAATGGCCTCATTCTGCTCCAATATTTACTGTTCTCAGTTATTTGATTCATATCTACAGCAGCCTTTTCAGTGGTGGGACCCCAGAGATTTAAATAGTAGAAGGCAGATTTTCCTGTCAGTAAGTGTTGGTGTGTTGGTACAGCTTCCAGTGGTAAGCTACAGGAATTTTAATTGCTATTTTCCAAAATTCCCAGTGGCACTGAGATCAGGATTAATGTCCAACCTGTGTGCACCCAGGGACCAACTGGGTGAAACCATTCACCTAATCAATGCTCCATTGGATTTAACCCAACTAACACTCTGCACTTCAGGCAACATTTCATCACTTCTTGGATCTTCAAAAAGGCGGAACCATCATGAAAGACCCCCATCACCCAGGATACACCCTCTTCTCATAGCTACCATTGAGGAGGAGGTACAGGAGCTTGAAGACACACACTCAGTGATTTAGGAAAATCTTCTTCCTCTCCACCATCAGATTTCTGAATGGACAATCAACCCATGGATTCTTCCTCACAAATATTGCTCTTGTTTTGCACAAATTAGAACACTACAGCACAAAAACAGGCCCTTTGACCCATAATTACATCAGTAATCAAATGGCTAGCTAAACTAATATCTCCTGCCTACACAACGTCCATATCCTTCCATTATCCTCACATCCATGTGCTCATCTAAACATCTCATAAATGGCCCTAATGTTTCTGTCTTGACCATTGCCACCAGCAAAATTACTTACTTATTTTTTATTATATAGATTTCTTATTGCAATTTATGGTGGTTTTATGTATTGCAATGCACTGCTGCCATAGAAAGAACAAATTCCATGACCTACTGTGAAAAATCTTGGGCACATGTATATATCGCTAGTGTGCCCGCAGCTTTTGCACAGTTCTGTAGTAATTTTACTGTTGCCACAAAAGAGGAATTCATGAAATATGTGAGTGATGATAAACCTGACTCTGATGTGGGTCTCTGTTGTGGACAGAGAGTGGGAAGGGGGCAGGGAGAAGGGAATCATGGTTGGAAAAGGGGGAGGGAGAGGGAAGCACCAGAGCAACATTTTGTAATGATCAATAAACCAGCTGTTTGGAATCAGGGCTGGGTGTGTCTGCACCCACACCAACCCCTGCTCCTGGCACTCCTTCTCTGCCACCTGTCCCACACCTCTCCAGCTGGGCTCCACCCTTACCATTCCCACATCTTTTTCTCCCGACGGATTTACAAACTCGCTCTGCTCCAAGTTGACAAATACGGTACTGCGCAAAAGTCTTTGGTACCCTGGATAAGCCTGTGCATTAAGCCTGCACGGCACTGTTTGTCAGTGATAATAAACCAGCTTCTGATCCTGTTTGTTAGAGCACCGGGATCACAGTCATCTCCTTTCTCACTCAGGTTGGTGAAACAATTGGGATTTCTGAGGAGATAATGGGCCTAACCATTCTAGCAGCAGGCACCTCAATCCCTGACCTCATCACCAGTGTAATAGTTGCTCGGAAAGGTCTTGGAGACATGGCCGTGTCCAGCTCAGTGGGAAGCAACATCTTTGACATCACAGTTGGGTGAGTCTCTTATTCCAGACATGGTGGAGGTGAGGATCAATGCAAAGGCACTTCCTTTTACACCACATTTCAACATTCCTGCAGACCACTTTAGAAACCCAAACCCACACCTTGAGTGCCTGACTTTTCAATATTTCCCTCAAAGCTCTGAGTAGTTTGCTTTCCTGACAGGGTATGGTCTCCA
Organism: Hypanus sabinus; assembly: GCF_030144855.1. Taxonomy (NCBI): domain Eukaryota; kingdom Metazoa; phylum Chordata; class Chondrichthyes; order Myliobatiformes; family Dasyatidae; genus Hypanus; species Hypanus sabinus. Next base: position 44,575,357 of record NC_082733.1, on the reverse strand, counting down.
ATGAACAAAGACAAACAGGCAGGTGCACGTGGTCTACCGAGGAAAGATTCTGAGTCTTCATCTGATGATCTCGCCTCTTTCCTGAGGCTTCATGCACATTGCCTCTGACTGATAGACTCTACTTTTCTTCCTGATTGTCTACTTGCATTTAAAATAATAATTAAACATCCTTTGGGATTTCCCCCAGTCTTTTAGGCATCCAGGGTTTCCTAGGCTTCCTTACCCTTCAACCTTAGGATAATGTTGGATATGAATGACACCATTCCTTCAGTCACATGTGCACCTGACTTAGCTCACTAGCACGTGCTAAAGGATCTGCCGAATAGGGAAATTACAGAGAACCACTTGTTACACAGAGAAGGGTGAGCACATTCAGACAAATAGAGAGGATGAGAATGCTGAATTCTAATCATTTTGCCACCCCCATCTCCAACACCCAAGGACTAACAAATGTTTTTTAACCTATCCAGTTCTATTAATAACCAACCTGAAGAACCGAGTCTACTATGTGTGTTGTCTGCTCTTCATTCCACGTCTCCGACCATGGCCACAGTGCCCTGACTCTCCCTAGGGAAGCCCAGGGAACACTGCATATCAAGGGTTGAACAATGACTTGGGGCAAATGCTGAGTCACAGCTACCACCCACCTTTCAAACTTGTTTGTTCTCTCTGTGACAGGCTTCCAGTCCCCTGGCTGTTGTACACGATCTTTAACTATTTCCAGCCAGTTCCGGTCAGCAGCAACGGCCTATTCTGTGCCATCGTACTCCTCTTCCTGATGCTGCTCTTCGTCATCATTTCCATCGGTCTCTCCAAGTGGAAGATGAACAAGATATTGGGCTTCACCATGTTCTGCCTCTATTTCATGTTTCTGATTATCAGCGTAATGCTGGAGGACCGGATCATTGTGTGCCCAGTGTCCATATAGACTCTAAACTCCTATCCTTCACCTTGCAGAGGGGAATTCTGATGACTTTAACTGGCTGTGCAACATGTAGATGGCAAGTTAAAGGAGACATCCGTATGCAACAACTTACATATTGACTTTTAATAAATTTAGACCAGAATTGAGGGAGGTTTGCTTTAAACATGGAAATGATTGTCAACAACTAAAGACATTGGCAGAAAGGCTATAAGTTTTTCAAGCCCTGCTGTCTTGCTCCAGAAGTTACAGAGCAGAGCAGTTTCATAACTGGATACGATTTTTCTTTAATTAGATATAGCACACTAACAGTCCCTTCTAGCCCAACCAGCCCACACCCCCCGATTACACCCATGTGACAATTAATTTACCACTCTGTATGTCTTTGGAATGTGGGAGGAAACCAGAGAACCTGGAGGAAACCCACACAATCACAGGGAGGGACTGAACAGGCAGTGGTGGAAATTGAACCCAGGTTACTGGCACAGTAATAGCATTATGCTAACCACTACGTTACTGTGCTGCCCAAAGGTGTTGAAAACTTCATAATGATGTACCCTCAGTGTACATTCCCACAGTTCATATACCAGTAACAAGGCAGAATATTAGCGTCCAACTCAGGTCCATGTGAGCTTTCCTAAAACAAATTAGGAACCGTTTTAAAATAAATCATGTAAAAACATTACAGTATATGAGAAAGATTGAAAGATCCCCCACCAAGGCAATGCAGAAAAAGCCACGTGTGGACAACTCATATACAACATTTTTCAGAGCTTTTTACAACTTTGTAGTTACTGCAATGCAATTTTTTAGTTAAACAAATCAGCATTGTTTTAGAAAGTGGAAATTCAAAGACACCAAAAGAGAAATGACGGATAAAGCAGTAGCCCACGGTTTGTGCTATTCAATAGCCTCACCTTTGATTAGTTATAAAGACAGTATTGAGGTAAATCCATTGGTTCCAAGATCTCCATTCCAATACCGGCCACAGGGACAGCACCCACATACCCACGCTATCTGCATCATAATGAACTGGCACTGTTTAGCAATATAACATCAGCACAGAAGCACATAACATTTTGTCAGGCAACTTCAGAGGATAACAGAAAAGAAACAGTTGTTTTTGTATGGTTCGCGTTATTTCAGACAGCTGTCCTGGAGTCTAATTTGGGATTTTTACTTAGAGTAGGAATGGTGGGTGTAGGAGATGAATCAGTTAATGGAGATGATGTTGAACGTGAAGGAAGAGCTTTTTCCCATCCTCCTAAATCAATTGAAGAAAAATAGTTTCTGATACCAGGTGCCAAAGGCTTATCCTGATGGAAGTCACATTTACTATCACACCCTCTAAACTGGCTCTCAAAGTATATACAGTGGATTCTGGTTAATTGGGACACATCAGGACCAGTACACTATGGCACAATTAAGTGGCTGTCCAAATTTGCTGAAGTTTCATGTAAATAGTTAAAAGGTATAAAAAATATACATTTAAGTAATAAATTATGTATTCAAATGAAATACAGAATAAATTAAAATACTACCAAAACTACTACAGTACCATAAAGCAGTGCATTAGTTCCTAATTGTTATTGCCAGAGGAATTCTCTGCCGTGTTCTTTTGATTGACTGTAAATGAACAAAAACACCTCGTGCAGATAATGGACTTCCTTCAAACAATGCTTTTGATAATTGTATCTTCTAAATCTTTATTTTCATTGTAATATTCAAAATGATTGTTGATACCTACAAATGCTTCATAGTTCCTAACTAGTTGAAGGAGTGAAATTGTTTCATTTTCACTCCTGGCTGTTTCTGGCATCTCCAAGCCTGAATGCTTGAAACCACAGTGAACGAAGCAGTTCTGAATTGTTTTACTGCTTATTTCTTGCAACTATCAGTGACAAAAATCACTACTTTTTGAACACAAGCACGAATGTAACACTATTTAAAGACTGTTTACTCTAAGCTTGAGGTAGCATCTAATGGCCACACAACATGCATGCGACTGACACTAGTTAGAAACTGTTTAGCAACAGACTCCCGCCCCAATCACGCGGCAAAGTGTCTCAAATAAATAAATGGAATCCTGGCAACTTTCTTGATTAGTTTTTGTTCTGTAGGAGTTGTCCCAATTAGCCGATGGCCAAATTAACCAGAATCCACTGTGCTTTTCTCCAGAAAGTTTCATCAAACAAATTGGAGGAATAGGCAGTGTACTGGAGGAATTCAGTGGGATGAACAGTTTCTGTGGTAGGAAAGGAATTGTCCACGATCTGAGTTGGAGAGGGTTTTGACAGTTCTTTCCCTCCCACAGAAGCTGCTCACCGAGTTCTTTCAACAGATTACCTGCTGCTCCAGTTTCTGACATTTGCAATATCTTGTGGTTCCAAAGTAATAAATCATATTGAACAGAAATTATATCATCTTACAAAGTCCTTTTGAACAAATTATAAACTATTTTCATATAGAAAATTAAAGATTGTTCCTTTTTGCACCTTCTGGCGTGTTGGGTGGCATTTTTTGCTGTTTCCTTGGCATTTGTCTGTTTTTTATGAGACCGAGTTGCTGGCTTGACGCTCGACCAGCACGGCTGAAAAGCATGGAAGGGGCCAGCCAGATTCAAATCCAGAACCAATCCCCTCAAAGTCCAGTGCTGAAGCCATTACACCACCAGTCGGCAAAGATTGCTTAAAATGATCTTATTCCTGACTGTATAATTTGAATAAACTGAACATGATCAAAGATCAGCTTTATTTGTTACAGTTACATCACAATATACAGTGAAGTGCATCACCTTACGCTAACAAACAGTTCAAGGATGTGCCAGGGCAGCCTGCAAGTGCTGCTACACTTCTGATGGCAAGACTGCAAGAGCACAGCCCACCATCCCTAACCTGTGCAACCTGAGTTGTGACAGGTAGGGTTCTAGCATGGATAAAGCAGTGGCTGACTGGTAGGAGGCAAAGAGTGGGAATAAAGGGAACCTTTTCTGGTTGACTGTCGGTGGCTAGTGGTGTTCCACAGGGTTCTGTGTTGGAACTGATTTTTAAAAATGATTTGTTAATGATTTGGATAATGGAATTGATGGCTTTGTTGCAAAGTTTTGCAGAATACAAAGATAGGTGGAGGGGCAGGTAGTTTTAAGGATGTAGAGAGGCTACAAATGGACAGACAGATTAGGAGAATAGGCAAAGAAGTGGCAGATGGAATACAGTGTTGGGAAGTAAATGGTCATGCATTTTGGAAGAAGAAATGAAAGGGTTGACTATTTACTAAATGGAGAGAAAATACAAAAAAAAACTGAGGTGCAAAGGGACTTGGGGGTCCTTGTGCAGGATTCCTTAAAGGTTAATTTGCAGGTTGAGTCTGTGGTGAGGAAAGCAAATGCAATGTTGGCATTCATTTCAAGAGGACTAGAATATAAGAGCAAGGATGTGATGTTGAGGCCACACCGTCATGCATGTACAGGGAGTTGGGGAGGAGTGTATTATAGAATTAAATTGACTTGAGATACTGGAACAGTGAGCAAAGCTCAGTTATAACTATAGTCCTTCATTATGCTGGGAGAGAAGGGGATGGTGGAATGCAAGAATGCTGAAGTAGGCACTTAGAGTTGCTGAGTAAAAAAGACACTAACCCTGGGGAAAGAAACAAAATAATCTATTTGAAAAAATTGATTTATATTAGTAACAGAAAGGAAATACAACAGTGACCTAACTACTTGATCATTTTCACAAAATAAATGCAGAAACTGGATTTATTTGGAAATACTGTGTGGAAAAAGCCTATCCCACCCAGCAACCCACTGATTTAACCCAAGCCTAATCACAGGACAATTTACAATGACCGATTAACCACTAACTGGTACGTCTTTGGACTGTGGGAGGAAACCGGAGCACCTGGAGGAAACCCACTCACGGGATGGTTGCACAAACACCTCATGACAACGCTGGAACACTGAACTCCGATATCCCAAGCTACAATAGCATTGTGTTAACCACTACGCTACTGCGTTTAATATGTGTGTTTCTGTGTCACTGTCTGTGTGTGTGCTTGTGTCGCTGGCTGTGTGTGCATGTGTCGATAACATGTTAAGTTTGCCTGCATGTCACCTGTTCTCAGTCACTTTTAGAATGTTGCACATACTGTGTTGTAGATGGTCGGGTTGACTGAAGGAGATGACAGAAGGTCTTGGGTGTTTTTTTGGAATACACCATTTAACTTAAGAAGATTTATTGTACTATTTGTGGCAATATCAGTTAATAAATAGGTGGTGATGAGTTTGCTGCAAAGTTGCACTCCGTGAACAATGTGACAGATAGAGTAGAAGTGAAGGGCAATCTCTGACGTTTAGATGATAGTCACAGTGGTGGGGGCAGGGGGATCTGACCCAGGACACTGTGCACACAGTGGAGAAAGTCAAAGGTACTCAGACTTTATTTACTTAGAGATAGAGTGTGGAACAGGTCCTCCTGCCCAACGAGACGTACCACTCAACAACCCTGATTTAACCCTAGCCTAATCATCAACTTATAATGACCAATTAACCTACTACCCAGAGAACAAATCCCACATATTTCACAGGGAGGACATACAGACTCCTTATAAATGACGCTGGAATTGAACTCTGAATTCAGATGTCCTGAGCTTAATGTCATCACACTAACTGCCAAGCCACCACGATGCCTGTCAGGAATCAGTTTTTATTTTGTTTCTAGCATATCCACATTTTTGCTTTGTTAAAATGTGTGTATCTCCAGTTATTATTGTGTATGGGGAAAGAACACACCTGCTCATTAATGCAAATATCTAATCAGCAATCACATGGCACTAACTCAATGTATAAAAGCATGCAGACATGGTCAAGAGGTTCAGTTGTTGTTCAGACCAATCATAATAGGGAAGAAATGTGATCTGAGTGACCTTGACCATGGAATGACTGTTTGTGCAAGGCGGGATGGTTTGAGTATCTCAGAAACTGCTGATTTCCTGGATTTTTCATGCACATCGGTCAACAGAGACTTGAGTTTACAGAGAATGATGTGAAAAACAACAAAAAAAAACATCCAGTGAGCAGCAGTTCTGTGGGTGAAAACACTTTGTTAATGAGAGAGGTCAGAGGAGAATGGCCAGACTGGTTCAAGCTGACAATAACTCAAATAACCACACAACAGTGGTGTGCAGAACAGCATTGCTGGTACATGTCAAAATACCACATACACACTTAAACCAGATATATCCCACATACACACTTAAACCAGATATATCCCACATACAGTACTACCCAGTTTTGACAGTACAGCGTAACTTGGAGAGAAGTGTAATTACATCAGTGTTTACAATGTTTGTTTTAAATGCAAATGGGTGCCACGGTAGTGTAGTAGTTAGCATGACCCTGTTACAGCTCGTGGCATTGGAGTTCAGAGTTCAATCCCAGCATCCTCTGGGAGGAGTTGCTCTACTCTGGTTTCCTCCCACGGTCCAAAGATTGATTAGGTGAATTGGCCCTTGTAAATTGTCCCATTATAAGGTTAAGGTTAAATTAGGGTAGTCACTGGTTGCTAGGGTAAGCTTGAAGGTTAAATAATTTAAAAAATCAGAGATGCAGAGGGACCTGGGAGTTCTCCTGCACGATTCCCTAGAGGTTAACTTGCAAGTTGACTCAGTGGTGAGGAGGGAAAAAGCAATGTTAGCATTAATTTTGAAAAGACTAGAATACAAAAGCAAGGCTGTCATGCTGAGACTCTATAAATAGGCATTGGCTAGGTGGCATTTGGGAGTATCGGGAGCAGTTTTTGGCACCTTGTCTAAGAAAAGACGTGCTGGCATTGGAGAGGGTCCAGAGGAGTTTCACAAGATGAAAGGGTTTGTATATGAGGAGCGCTTGATGACTCTGGGCCTGTACTTGCTGGAGTTTAGAAGAATGAGGTGGTGGGTGGGGGGGGTTCTCATTGAAACTTAGCGAATATTTTAAGTGGATGTGGGGAGGATGTTTCCTATAGTTGGGGAGTCTAGGGCCAGAATACTGGGATGCCCCTTTAGAACAGAGATCAGGAGGAATTTCTTTAGTCAGAGGGTGGTGAATCTGCGGAATTCATTGCCACAGATAGCTGTGGATGCCAAGTTATTGGGTATATTTAAGGTGCTGGTTGATAAGTTCTTGATTAGTTGTGGTATTAAAAGTTATGGGGAGAAGACTGGAGAATGGGGTTGAGAGGGATAGTAAATCAGGCATAATTGAATAGTGGAGCAGACTCGATGGGCTGAATGGCTTAATTCTACTATGTATTATGTTCTTATTGACCTCTGTGGTCTTATCAATGTAGGCAAGAGATTAAATCACAAAAAAATTAATTTCCAGTTGTAGAAAAGACGACTTGTTCACCTTGAAATATTTCACAAAAACATCAGCATAGCAAAGGTGGATAAATGAAGAACATTGATTCCTCTGGCTTCTGTCCATCTCTCTCTCTCTCCACCTCATTTTCCATTCCCCATTCTAGCTCTCCTCTCACCTCTTCACTTGACCACCACCTCCCTCTGGTCCATTTTCCTCTACCCAATTTCCCTCAGGATCAATAAAGTATGTCTGTTTGTCTATCTATCAGATTCCTTTTTCATCAGCCCTTTATATCTTCAACCAATTACTTCCCAGCTTCTTGGTTCATCTTTCTTCCTATCACCAGCCAGTGAAGTACTTGGTCCTCTCCCTCAACTTAGTCTGGCTTCTGCCCCCTTCCTTTCCGGCCCTGAAGTGGTATTGACTTGAAACATCCATAGATGCTGAGTTCCACCAGCACTTTGTGTGTGTTGCTTTAAATGAAGAATGCCCTTCATAGACTGAACAACATTCCATTGATTAAAAACAGTCATTCACTCAGTTTACAATTAAGTGGGTGGTTTGTGTGTAGAAATACTGGTGATTCAACAATATCTGAATAGAAACAATGGCTGGAACACCCGGTCATTGAGAGCTGCTGAGGTTTAATAAGTCAGAAAAACGGAGAAAACATTGATCAGATTCTTCCAAAAGCTCCCTTCTGGAAAGTGCAATAGGACTACTAAAACATTAAAATACAACTTCACACACTATCTTTAAAAGCTTATTCCTCAGTGCAGTTAATCTGACCAGTCATCCTATTTAGTCCACTGCACCCCCCCCCCCCAATCTATTACCACCATCACTGCACTGTAAACACTTTAAACCACTGTTTATAAGGCTGTTTAATGTTGTAAACAAGTACTGGTATTTTTGTATTTTATTCCATATCCGTCCTTTAACCTCTGTTTATTTCTTATATATAGCCATAGTAGCTTGGCGCAGCAGCCAGCGTGGCACGATTACAGCTCAGGGCATCCCGGAGTTCAATCCCAGTGCTGTCCCATATGTCCACCCCATGGAATGCCTGAGCTTTTTCCGGGTGCTCCAGTTTCTTCCCAGTCCAAAAACCTACTGTGTAGGTTCATTAGTCATTGTAAACTTTCCTGTGATTAGGTTAGGTTGCTGGGGCGGTGTGGCTTGAAGGACTTAATCCATGCTGTATTGATAAATGGATTTATTTTTTGTAATTGCTGCATGTCTTTTGTTGCATAACACATCCTGACCAACACCACAGTAAATTCCTAATATATGTAAATACATAGGGCAAATAAAGTTGATCCTGCACCTGACAAGGAGAATCTCACTACAATTTGGCAATATTCATTACACAACTACATGATAAAATATTTACTTCCACACTGTTAATCACCTGGCACTGCTTTCCAGCCAATACCAACTCCCAACCCAGATTACTAACTTCATTACCAGTGATACCATTACATCTACTGAACATTCTACCCATAACAAGCCCATTTGCTAATTTTCCTAAGACATGCAAGGACAGCATGGAAACAAAATGATCATTCAAATAAAATTTAAATGAATTTTATGAAAAATAATGCAAACTAAGCATCGGAACATCTTGGGGCTTGTCTTCACTATCGAGTGGAGGGGAGCAGGGACTTTGCACCTGTGCTTCCCAAAGACTTTGCCCTTCACTGACTTCCTTGCCTCACCCTGTTCTGTGGAAAATTCATCATTGTATAAGGATACATGCGAAGAGCAGAAGATGACGACTGGGCCATTGAGTCTCTCTGTCCACTCAGGAAGATTGGTCTCATTTCAGGGATAGGAAACAGCTTCTTGCCCCACACTGGAAGATTACTGAACTCCCTTACATTACCCAGGTCTCACCACGTATGAAGAACCAGTAGCATCATACGTTTTTAAATTTGTATCATATATTTGCTTTATTATTTGCTAATTTATTTGTCGTAATATTAGTTTACGTCTAATTTCTGTGAATTATATGTACTGTGTTGTGCACCTTGGACTTCAGGAACATTGTTCCATTTGGCAGTATATGGGCACAGTTGAACAATGAATGCTGTTTCTTTTGGCAGTATACACGTGTATGGTTGATCGACAATAAACACTGCCTCATTTGGTGGTATATGTGTGTACGGTTGAACGACAAGGAAATCTGTTTCGTGTGGCGGTTTCTGTGTGTACAGTTGATCGACAATAAATGCTGTTTGGTTTGGCGGTATACGTGTGTATAATTGAACGACAAGACAAGAAACGCTGTTTCATTTGTTGGTATACATGTGTACGGTTGATCGACAAGGAACACTTTTGTTTGTTGGTGTATGTGTGTATGGTTGATCGACAAGGAACATTGTCTCATTTGGCAGTATATGTGTGTATGGTTGAGCAAAGAAAGCTGTTTCATTTGGCAGCATATGTGTGCCAAACAATGAACACTTTCGTTTGGCGGTATGTGTGTACAGTCAAATGCTGTTTTGTTTGGCGGTATACGTGTGTACGGTTGAATGACAACAAACTGAATTTGAACTTGCAGTTACCCAACTCCATTTTTGTCGAACTGTACAACTACCAGGATGTTTGGTGCTGGACCAGAAGGACTTCTCTATCTTGCTATTCCAACACCCATCTGTCAAACATAACAAATACAACAAATGTTTAATGCATTCTATACTATTTTACGCAAGTGATATATTGGCCTTGTATCCATTAAGACCAATGTTTTGACAAATGTGCTGACTACATCATTGCTTCGGGCACTGCCTGTATTATATGTCCAGTCCTCTGGAGTGAGTCTGTGTCAATATTAGCTTTATAAGCCAAAATTAACAGTAGGAGCAGATAATGGAGAAACCATGCATCCATCTCTTAGAACTGTGTTGCTATTTAAACATACACTCAGTAGCCACTTTCTGAGGTACAGGAGTGGAGCCCGGTGTGGTCTTCTGCTGTTGTAGCCCGTCCACTTCAAGGTTCGACATGTTGTGTGTTCAGAGATGTTCTTCTGCACACTCCTGCTGTAATGCCTGGTTAATTGAGTTACTGTTGCCTTCCTGTCAGCTTGAGTCAGTCTGGCCATTCTCTGACCTCTCTCATTAATAGAACTGACACTCACTGGAATTTTCTTTTTGTGTTTTTCTCCTCTGTAAACTCTACAGACAGTTGTGTGTGAAAATCCCAGGAGATCAGCAGTTTCTGAGATACTTAAACCACCCCCTCAGACACCAACAATCATTATGTGGTCAATCACTTGGATCACATTTCTTTTCCATCCCAATGTTAGGTCCGAAAAACAACAGAAGCTCTTGACCATGTCTGTTTCATATTTGGCTCGCTAGGTATTTGCATTAATGAACAGGTGTACCAAATAAAATGTCCACTGAGTGGAGAAGCAACACCTTATGTTCTGGGCCAGGCAGTATCTATAGGGAGAAGCGCTGTCGACGTTTCGGGCCGAGACCCTTCGTCAGGACTAACCGAAAGGAGAGATAGTAAGAGATTTGAAAGTAGTGGGGGGGGGGGGGGAAATGTGAAATGATAGGAGAAGACCGGAGGGGGTGGGATGAAGCTAAGAGCTGGGAAGGTGATTGGCAAAAGTGATACAGAGCTGGAGAAGGGAAAGTATCATGGGACGGGAGGCCTCGGGAGAAAGAACTGCGGGGTGGGGGGAAGCACCAGAGGGAGATGGAGAACAGGCAAACAAGTAAATATGTCAGGGATGGGGTAAGAAGGGGAGGAGGGGTATTAACGTAAGTTAGAGAAGTCAATGTTCATGCCATCAGGTTGGAGGCTACCCAGCCGGTATATAAGGTGTTGCTCCTCCAACCTGAGTTTGGATTCATTTGGACAATAGAGGAGGCCATGGATAGACATATCAGAATGGGAATGGGATGTGGAATTAAAATGTGTGGCCACTGGGAGATCCTGCTTTCTCTGGTGGACAGAGTGTAGGTGTTCAGCAAAACGGTCTCCCAGTCTGCGTCGGGTCTCACCAATATATAAAAGGCCACACCGGGAAAACCGGACGCAGTATACCACACCAGTCGACTCACAGGTGAAGTGTCGCCTCACCTGGAAGGACTATCTGGGGCCTTGAATGGTGGTGAGGGAGGAAGTGTAAGGGCAGGTGTAGCACTTGTTCCGTTTACAAGGATAAGTGCCAGGAGGGAGATCGGTGGGAAGGGATGGGGGGACGAGTGGAGAAGGGAGTCACGTAGGGAGCGATCCCTGTGAAAAGCAGAGGGGGGGGGGAATGCGTTTGGTAGTGGGATCCCGTTGGAAGTGGTGGATGTTACGGAGAATTATACGTTGGACCTGGAGATTGGTGGGGTGATAGGTAAGGACAAGGGGAACCCTATCCTGAGTGGGGTGGCGGGTGGATGGGGTGAGGGCAGATGTGCGGGAAATGGGAGAGATGCGTTTGAGAGCAGAGTTGATGGTGGACGAAGGGAAGCCCCTTTGTTTAAAAAAGGAAGACATCTCCTTCGTCCTGGAATGAAAAGCCTCATCCTGAGAGCAGATGCGGCGGAGACGGAGGAATTGTGAGAAGGGGATGGCATTTTTGCAAGAGACAGGGTGGGAAGAGGAATAGTCCAGGTAGCTGTGAGAGTCTGTAGGCTTATAGTAGATATCAGTCGATAGGCCGTCTCCAGAGATGGAGACAGAAAGATCAAGAAAGGGGAGGGAGATGTCAGAAATGGACCAGGTAAATTTGAGGACAGGGTGAAAGTTGGAGGCAAAGTTAATGAAGTTGACGAGCTCAGCATGCGTGCACGAGGCAGCGCCAATGCAGTCGTCGATATAGCGAGGGAAAAGAGGGAGATGGATACCGGTATAGATTTGGAACATGGACTGTTCCACAAAGCAGGATCTCCCAGTGGTCGCCAGAGAAAGCAGGATCTCCCAGTGGCCACACATTTTAATTCCACATCCCATTCCCATTCTGATATGTCTATCCATGGCCTCCTCTATTGTCCAAATGAATCCAAACTCAGGTTGGAGGAACAACACCTTATATACCGGCTGGGTAGCCTCCAACCTGATGGCATGAACATTGACTTCTTTAACTTCCGTTAATGCCCCTCCTCCCCTTCTTACCCCATCCCTGACATATTTAGTTGTTTGCCTGTTCTCCATCTCCCTCTGGTGCTCCCCCCCCTTTCTTTCTCCTGAGGCCTCGCGTCCCATGATCCTTTCCCTTCTCCAGCTCGGTATCACTTTCGCCAATCACCTTTCCAGCTCTTAGCTTCATCCCACCCCCTCCGGTCTTCTACCGTTTTTCATTTCCCCCTTCCCCCACTACTTTCAAATCTCTTTCTATCTTTCCTTTCGGTTAGTCCTGATGAAGGGTCTCAGCCCAAAACATCGACAACGCTTCTCCCTATAGATGCTGCCGGCCTGCTGTGTTCCACCAGCATTTTGTGTGTGCTGTTGTTTGAATTTCCAGCATCTGCAGATTTCCTCGTGTTTGCACCTTATGTTCTGTCTGGGTCGCCTCCAACCTGATGGTATGAACATTGATTTCCCCTTCCAGTAAAACATTGCACCCCCCCTCCCCGTTTCCTCTAAGCCTCACTCTGGCCTTTTACCTCTTCTCACCAACCTAGCACCTATCTTCCTCTCCTATGGTCCACTGTCCTCACCTATCAGATTCTTTCCACTCCAGCCCTTTACCTTTCCCACCCACCTGGGTTCACCTATTCACCTTCCAGCTAGCCTCCTTTCCTTCCTCCACCTTTTAGATTCTGGAATCTTCTCCCTTCCTTTCCAGTCCTGAAGAAGGGTCTCAGCTTGAAACATCAACTGTTTGTTCATGTCCATAGATGCTGCCTGACCTGCTGTGTCCCTCCAGCATTCTGTGTGTGTTGCGTAAATCCTGCTTTTCATGCATTTTAATAGCTGATGAACAGTGAGAGAGGCAGTTTGAAAAGCTTAGCTGTTGGTTTGTGTTAACAAGAAGACTAAGGTAGCTTGGCTGTGCTCTGTCAATTTATTTTTCAAAGGGACAGGCTTAGAAGAGTTTTTCTATGGAAGTCATCTACTTATAGAACTACAGGGTTGAATTGTGGCCTATGGCCTCCCGGACTGAAATGAAATGTAGAAACCCCAAATTGTATAATAAAGCACTGCAGTTAGACAAGAATATTGCAGCATAAAAATATTCTATTAAACATCAATATTTTGTGGATCTTCATATTCACAAATCCAATAATAATAATAATTAAAAAGTGTTATTTAATAAGCTAATAAATACAGTAATTTTCCCATCGGAAACTGACTTTCAACATAAAAAGAGAGGTTGCATGTTAGCTTTGATCTCAAAATCCCAACAAATATTGTTTAGACAGACAGCAAGTTGCTCTGATCCTTCAGTAACAGCTCAGACACCAAGTTACTTCAACCCGTCAGTAAAAGAACCTCAAAGCCCTTCTCGCACTGTTGCCTCATCTGTTCCTTTCCAGACTGGAATTCAGAAGGCTGAATGTGATTTTTCTTAGATGACCAGTACCTCAAAAACTGCAAAGCAAATTCTAAAAGGAACATATTGCACCACATTATATAATATATAATCAAGCATATTTTAAAGCTACGTCATATAAGTGTATATAAAGATTGATAGCATCAAAAGACCTTGTTATTTAAATATACAAATACTGAAAAGTACTTTTTGTTTTAATGTGAAGACATGTCACTTTTCCACAAAGTGCCTCTGCCGCACATTTGTCTTTTATGAACATTTTTACAATTCAGACCAAAAGAATTGCTAAAAAAAACATATGGATAACAGACTTGATGAGATGCAGAAGGAGCCAGAACTATTATGTACATGGTAGCAGTTTACTTTTGAGAGCTGAGCCCTCCAGCATCAATGCAATCTTTTTTTTGTTAACGTGACCAATAGCACTATAATATAAAGCTATTTAAAGTACCTTTAATTATATTTACAAAGCTTTCTATTTGACCTTATTCCCTGTACAATTCTAGTCTTAAAATTACAAAGAAACCATCATAATTTAGCAATGTTAAACTTAGACTCTCTTCACTGCCCTATGGGCAATGTGCTGGGTGCAGACGGACTGATGTGAGACTGAATTTAGGACAAATTCAGCAGGACTCCTAGAGGTAGGGTTCGCCAAAGATCCTGCGACACTCCGTGACGCCAGAGCTGGGAGGTCGGTCACAGTTATGGGTCAGCTTCACCTGGCTGGGAGACAGCTGATCATACGCCATCTTATACTCTCGGTCAAATGCATCTGTGTAAAATACAGGATTGATATGGAGACAACATATAATATTTACACTTTAAGGAATGTTAAAGTATTTAAATCAAACAGACTCCTTACATCTTACTGTGGTTTGTATATCCCACAATCATCTTCATTCACTGACAATAAGTTGAGTTAGTGTTTTACAGAACAAATTCCCGAAGGGTTTGGAGGCTTACATGCCTCAATAACCTGGAAAGCTATGTTGACTGAAGTCAGGGTTTTATGCTTTGGCTCCTGATAGGATTACCCATGCCAAACAGGTCAAAGGGTAGAGGCAAGACGAAGGGTGGCCCACTGGTCCCCTGGGTTTGGGGGTTCAACCCAGGGCTAACAACCCTGACTGGTAAAACAAAGTTGTTACAAAAACAGCAATGAAGAACCCTTCCACATCTGAGTCTCTACACGAGAACTGCATGCCTGGCAGTAGTAAAGACTGAGAGGAAGCTACTGACATAATGAAGGAAGCAGAGGTGGAGGATTTTCATTGCTGGTCTAAAAGCCAGACATGTAATGGGCAGTAGGTAAGACAAAGGGGATTTATAAAACCATGACATTTACCTTTCTGATGCATAATGAGAATACAAAGCTTTATCTTTAGAGTAAAGCCTTTGTTTTTAGCCAAAGCAGTAAGCTACAAAGCTGAAATATGACGAGGTCAGTATCTCTCACAGGTTTCATAGCTAAACCCGTTCAGACTAGCTTGTAGCATGAGGAAATCATGCACTCAGATTCTTTTGTTACTCTTTGGTGGAGGGTGACTTTGTCTGACTGGTATATATGATGAAATTTTATCTGAAAGATATGCCAGTGTAGGGCAATGTAACGGGTGACAGATGGCACATATTTTTCATTATAGAAACTGTTCTACATAATTCAAAACACCATCATTGAATTGCGTCCTCTTTAAGAGACGGTGTTTTGATGTAATGACATCAGTGTAAGGCAACTACATTTGATTCGTTCATTTTGGAAGTAAAGGGCTGCGACTTGTTTTCAGCAGATAAAACAACCCTTGCATGTTTTATTCACAAAATCCTACACTAGCATTGGAGAGGCTCCAGAGAAGATTCACGAGAATGATTCCAAGAATGGAAGGGTTCCACTTAATGGCTCCGGGCCTGTACTCACTGGAGTTTGGAATAATGTGCAGGGATCTCACTGAAACCTGTTAAACATTGAGAAGCTTAGATAGAATGGATGTTGAAGAGGATGTGGGAGTCTAGAGCACAGCCTCAGGACAGAAAGATTTCCATTTAGAACAGAGAAGAGGAGGAATTTCTTTAACCAAGGATGGTGAATCTGTGGATAGCTGTGGAGGCCAAATATATTTAAAGTGAAGGTTGATAGGTTCTTGATTAGTCAGCCATCAAATGCTTTGGTGAGAAGGCAGCAGAATGGGGCTAAGAGAGAAAATAAATCAATCATAATCCAGTAGCAGAACAGACTCGATAGGCCGAATGGGCTAATTCTGCTCCTATGTCTCATTTCTTATCTAATAAACTTGCTGCAACCATATGATTGCATCTTAATCTTGACATCCAAAGAATCTGATGGACAACATCCCTAGATCTAAAAGACAATGTGCTCTACTCTTACACAGAAGATGGGTTTACAAAAATTTATTTTCAAAACAAAGCAATTTCTGTCTATGCTGATTTGAAGATCAACAGATCTCCAAAAAAGGAATTGTATTATAGGTAAATTATTTTTTATTATAGATAAATTAGCAAGTCTTTACATCCTCAGTAATTTTATTCTCTGGCTTAGAACTGTTAATCAGAAACTGATGCCAACAGTCTGTGGATATTACTGTACTTACAACTGATTTGACCTTGGTTATTTAATTTACTGGTGAATAAAACTGATGTGCTTTCACTGACAGGTACTAATGGCTCTTCTGAAGTAGTGACACACATTGGTTAATCTTGTCTAATTAGGTCAGAACAGATCATCTTATTATAAAAAGCTTAACAGATTAGAATCGATAAAGTTTACATGGCGAGTGCTGATAACCTGTTTGTGGTCTGCATGGGGCACTAGACATTTCTGATATTGAATGATTAGGTAGGAAGAAACATTACCTATATCGATGTTGTCCTTCCCAAGAGCCACAAGCGACAGGAACAGAATTTCCCTGTATAGACTCCTTCAAAGAATTGAAAGCAAATTAGAAATCTGAAAAAAAACATCCTGCACATTCTTGTTAATTTTTTTTAAATCAACTCTCTCTCATTAGTTGGTCTTTATAATGCTTCAGATGGATAATGCAATAACTTTACACTTGACAGAAAAAGATGCTCAAAGGACAAGAGCAGATGGTGAAGATGACAATTGTCCCTCACAACCCATTTATTTCCCAGAATATAACTCAGCATCCGAACAAGTCAAAAACAATTTGTATATCATGAGAATAGAGACTTGAAATAGAATTAACTGTGCTGGGGAGTTTGAAACATGGAACAAGGTGTGCTTTGTGTTTGATACATAAAAGCAGTATCCAACATTCAGGCTCTTTTCTTGCTGCTGGTGACAGGTAGAAGGTGCAAGAGCCTCAGCATTCGCACCACCAAGTTCAACCATCACATTCTTGAACCAAAGTGGATAACTACACTCACTTGCCCATCCATTTAGATGTTCCCACAACAAATGATCTCCTATTAATGACTCTTTACTTTATCTCATTAATTATTACAATTTGTTTATATTTGCATTTACAGTTTGTTGTCTTCTGTAGTCTGATTTTTCATTGATCCTGTTAGTTACTATTTTATAGATTTGCTGAGTATGCCTGCAGGAAAATGAATCTCAGGGTTGTAAAGGGTGACGTATATGGACTCTGATAATAAAATTTACTTTGAACCTTAAAAGGCAGATTGAGAAAGGGCCGCTGTGTGTGTAAATAGCTCCTTACATACCTTTGCCGTTTCAGATTTGGCTGTGTGCTCAACACATCCAGAATCTTGCTCATTGGTTTATAGATGTTGTTCATCTGGATGCTCTTAACGATGTCATCCAGAAAATCCTTGTTAAATACATGGCTTTTGTCCCGTACAGTGTGAACAAGAGGAAGTTTTTTAGCTGTTAGTTGGAAAAACAACAATAATTCTAAATGTATTCTAGTTATTTCACAATGACAATGTATAATTTCTTCAATAGCTTTTATCCATTTTAATCGCCTACTTTGTTCTAACAATAAAACATCACTATATCTATAGATTGTAAAAGGAACCCGTCACTGAAAAACCATTAACGTGCAACTTTCTTGAACTATTGAAATTCTACTAAGCTTCAGTTTAAGGCTACATCCACAATAGACCGGATAATTTTGATAACGCCAGTTTCACGTAAAAACGATAGGCATCCATACTATGCGTTTTTAAAAAATATCTCTATCCACATTGAAATGGAGATTTCATCGAATCACCTCCTATTGTGCATGTGCAGGACACATCTACCAAAAACAAGCAACACGTTTAATGTTGAATATCGCTGAGAAAGACTGTGTTTGTTCAGTTACAGACTAGAAAAACTTAAATGACGGGCAGCTGTTGGCTCTCGCGCAGGAAGATTTAAAAGTAAAAAAAAACAAATACTGAAGCGTATGGAGGCAGTTCACAGACAGTATGACCTGGCTGACGACAAACATTGAAAAACTGACTAACTCTGATGCATTAATAAAGCACCTCGTTAAATGTGTAAAACATGTCTGCAACAGTATTATCTTGTATTTCCATACAATGTTACATCAGGCTGTTACACATCTATTGTCAGAGAAGTACTTGCATAAATAGGTAAACCACCTTCATACGAGCAAGGACAGAAAACAGGGCAAAGTGAGCACAGTATACTTATTTATTCAGTAAGTTATGGGTCAAAGTTTTTGGTGAGTACATTTCAAACTCTTCTGGCTTCAGTCTCTTTACCATCTGTTCTGAAATTGTTAGGTTGTGTTCAAGAAAACAATGAAATAGCGTGCTGCCATCTGACAGCGTTTTCAGAAATCTCCGGTTACCCTGTCCACACTGATCTGCCCGAGCAGCGTTTTCAAAAGTACCCACCCTGGAAAGTGTTTCTGAAAAGCTCCGGTTTCAGGGGACGAAAACACGAGTTTAGTGTGGACAGAGGGTAAAAACGAAGAGAAAAAGCTTCGGTTACGGATTTATCCGGCATAGTGTGGATGCAGCCTAAGATAACAGGAGACAGATGTTTCTCGCGTGAAGGAACTGTACTCCAAAAAAAGAGAATTTACTCCTGGGCCAGTCTTCCAAAACAGCTTGGAAATGGTCTGACGCAGCTGTGATTTGGTAAATTTCGGTAAATTTGTTGAAGATCCACTTTGGAAATTTGATTTACATTGTAGCCTGCAGAAAAATCAATGCTTTCTCATAGCTGTGACAAGAACACATAGAAACAAAGGTTCTGAGGAACTTGTAAACAGATTTATAAGCTGATGCATGTGTGGTCTCTCTTTGTCTTCCACCAACCCGGTTGTCAGCCAAGCATTTCTCAAGCTGGATCAGTGTGTGTCATTGCTAGAATGTGCAAGCATAATTGATGGAACATGAGTAATCTTCTTTCATCAATCTGTTTCACTCTCCCTACATCTGTTTATATTTCACACCCCACCCAATACCACTCTGAAATATTGGCTGTGTTCGAACTTAGAGTCCCTTTGATTCCACCTAATGTTCCTTTCCTGCAGCACTGCATGCAACTTTCATGTTACCAGTCCCTTGGGCTAGATAATGGAGTTATGGCCAAGATGATCAGTCCCACATGCAATAATAACAAAAATGGACAACCAAAGTCCACTTGTAGATTGAGTGGGTAGTGAGGAAGGTAAATGCAATGTTGGCATTCATTTTGAGAGGACTAGAATATAAAAAGCAAGGACGTAATGCTGAGGCTTTATAAGGCATTGGTCAAACCACACTTGGAGTGGCCCCTTATCTAAGAAAGGATGTGTTGGTATTGGAGAGGGACAAAGGAAGCTCACCTGGGAAGAGTGTTGGGGCGGGGCTGGTGGGCAGGAACAAATGCCCATTTATCACAAGACCCCTGTCACCAGTGTACTCAATCTGCTTAAGGTTGATTAAATTTCCACTTTCCAATTGTCATACAGAATGAACTGTGAGCTGTTGTAGCGCACATTGTCCAAGTGACAGGACAACTCAAGAAGCTGAGCGATTACTGGCATGACAGCAGGAGCTGGATAACTTCATAACATGTATGCAAAACTACACAGAGATTAGATTAGATTAGATTAGTTTGAAACCTTTTACAATGCATACATTTCAAAATCTATCTGTGGAGGAGGGAGAACTGCGCAGGCGCGAGTGATGTCAGCGTCGAGCGCGCACTTTAAAAGGCAGGACTTCTTTTCAGAGCGGGCAGCGGAGTCCATGGAAGCAGAGTCCTGGGCTTTGGCTAAGTGGGCTTCGGCGTAAGGGGACTTTGGTAAGCCTGTGTGATTGCTCGCTGAGGGGAAGAAGGTAAGGTCGCTCGGTGCTTTTTAGACTTATTCTATTAATCCAGTTCAGGTATGGGAGAGACAGTCAGAGCAGTGGTGTGCTCCGTATGCAGTATGTGGGAGGTCAGGGTCAACACAGTTGTCCCTGATGACCACACCTGCAAAAGGTGCGTCCAGCTGCAGCTCCTATCAGCCCGAGTTAGGGAGTTGGAGCGGGAGCTGGATGAACTACGGATCATTCGGGAGGCAGAGGCAGAGATAGATAGGAGTTATCAGGAGGTAGTCACACCAAAAATCCAAGAAGTAGACAGATGGGTGACGGTCCAGAGAGGCAGGGGGAGCAGGCAGAGAGAGCAGAGCACCCCTGCGGCCATTTCCATTAACAATAAGTATACCGTACTGGATACTGTTGATGGGGATGACCTACCAGGAATGAGTTGTAGTGGTCCTGCTTCTGGCACAGAGGTTGAACCCTCAACTAGAAAGGGGAGGAGGGAAGAGAAGAGAGCGATAGTTTTAGGGGATTCTATAGTCAGGGGGGCAGATAGGAGATTTTGTGGGGCAGATCGGGAGTCTCGGATGGTATGTTGCCTCCCTGGTGCCAGGGTCCGGGACATCTCAGATCGGGTGCAGGCTATTCTTGAGAACGAGGGCATGAACCCAGATGTAGTGGTCCATGTAGGGACCAACGATGTAGGTAAGGTGAGTGAGGGGGTCCTGCTTAGAGAGTTCAGGGAGTTAGGAGTGAAGCTGAAAGGCAGGACCTCCAGGGTGACAATCTCGGGATTGCTACCTGTGCCACGTGCGAGTGAGGCGAAGAATAGAATGATTATGCACATTAATACGAGGCTGAGAGCATGGTGCAGGAAGGAAGGGTTCAGGTTTTTGGATAATTGGTCTTTGTTCCAGGGACGTTGGGATCTGTTTCGAAGGGACGGTCTACATCTGAACTGGAGGGGTACTAACATTCTTGCAGGAATGTTTGCCAGTGCTGCTCGGGGGGGTTTAAACTAGATGTGCAGGGGGCAGGGATCCAGATTACGAGAGAAGATGATATGATGAAGGATAAGGGACAGGTGGGGAATACACGTTTCCCAAATATTAATTGTGTAAAGGAGAAAGGTGAGACAGAACATATGTTGGAAAAGTTACATGTACAAAGGGTTGGTCAGAAGGAGCATGGGGTTAAATGTGTAGAAAGTTTGGGTGATCCTGAGAAGGTCATCAAAATTCAAGGTGCAATTAGCCCGATGGAAGTTCAAGGAGCTGGGTTAGGTACAATAAACAGTGTTTTAAGCAAAGAGAGGAGGAATGGGCTAAGAATTCTATACTTGAATGCGCGTAGTGTCAGAAATAAGACAGATGAGCTTGAAGCTCAGATGAAAATGGGGAACTACGATATTGTTGGGATAACGGAGACATGGCTGCAAGGGGATCAGGCCTGGGAATTGAGTGTACCAGGATATATGCGCTATCGTAGAGACAGAAATATGGGAAGAGGGGGTGGGGTGGCCCTGTTGGTGAGGAATGAGATTCAGTCCTTAGCAAGAGGTGACTTGGGAACAGGGGAAGTAGAGTCTGTGTGGATTGAGCTGAGGAACAGTTAGGGTAAAAAGACCCTAATGGGTGCTGTGTACAGGCCCCCAAATAGCAGCGTGGATATTGGGTACAAGTTGATTAGGGAGTTAACATTGGCATGTGCTAAAGGTAATGCAGTCGTTATGGGAGATTTCAACATGCAGGTGAACTGGGAGAATCAGATAGGTGCTGGACCCCAGGATAGGGAGTTTGTGGAGTGTCTAAGGGATGTATTTTTGGAACAGCTTGTGCTTGAGCCAACCAGGAACGAGGCTATTTTGGACTTGGTGATGTGTAATGAACAGGAATTGATAAGTGATCTTGAAGTAAAGGAGCCATTAGGAAGTAGTGATCATAACATGATAAGTTTTTATCTACAATTTGAGAGGGATAAGGGCAGATCAGAGGTGTCAGTGTTGCAATTAAATAAAGGAGACTATGGAGCCTGAGAATGCTGAGAAGTGTGAGGTTCTACATTTTGGCAGGAATAATCCAAATAGAACATACAGAGTAAATGGTAGGGCATTGAGGAATGCAGAGGAACAGAGAGATCTAGGAATAACTGTGCATAGTTCCCTGAAAGTAGAGTCTCATGTAGATAGGGTGATGAAGAGGGCTTTTGGAACGCTGGCCTTTATAAATCAAAGCATTGAGTACAGAAGTTGGGATGTAATGCTAAAGTTGTACAAGGCATTGGTAAGGCCAAATTTGGAATATTGTGTGCAGTTCTGGTCACCGAATTATAGGAAAGATATCAATAAATTAGAGAGAGTGCAGAGACGATTTACTAGGATGTTACCTGGGTTTCAGCAATTAAGTTACAGAGAAAGGTTGAACAAGTTAGGTCTCTATTCATTGGAGCGTAGAAGGTTGAGGGGGGATTTGATCGAGGTATTTAAAATTTTGAGAGGGATAGATAGAGTTGACATGAATAGGCTGTTTCCATTGAGAGTAGGGGAGATTCAAACTAGAGGACATGATTTGAGAGTTAGGGGGCAGAAGTTTAAGGGAAACACGAGGGGGTATTTCTTTACTCAAAGAGTGATAGCTGTGTGGAATGAGCTTCCTGTAGAAGAGGCCAGTTCAGTTGTGTCATTTAAGGTAAAATTGGATAGGTATATGGACAGGAAAGGAGTGGAGGGTTATGGGCTGAGTGCGGGTAGGTGGGACTAGGTGAGATTAAGGGTTCGGCACGGACTAGGAGGGCCAAGTGTTGTGATTGTTAGATGGTTATATGGTTATATGGAGCCATGAGGGAAGAGCTGGCCAAAGTTAAATGGGCGGATGCCCTGGCAGGAAAGACAGTGGATCAGCAGTGGCAGATATTCTTGGGGATAATACAAAAGATGCAAAAGCAGTTCATTCCAATGAGAAGGAAGAATTCAAAGAGGGGGAAGGGGCCACAGTGGTTGACAAAGGAAGTCAGAGATTGTATAGCATTAAAGAAAAAGAAGTATGACAGGGCTAAGATGAGTGGGAAAACAGATGATTGGGAAAGTTTTAAGGAACAGCAGATCTTGACTAAAAAAAGCAATACGGAGAGAAAAAATCAGGTATGAGCTCAGTCTAGCCAGGAATATAAAAGGGGATAGCAAAAGCTTTTTTAGCTATGTGAAGAGAAAGAAGATAGTTAAGAACAATGTTGGCCCCTTGAAGAATGAATTTGGAGAAATTGTTATGGGAAACAGGGAAATGGCAACAGAATTTAATGCGTACTTTAGATCTGTCTTCACCAGGGAGGACACAAGCAATCTCCCAGATGTATGGATGGGCCAGGGTCATAAGATATCAGAGGAATTGAGACAGATTGACATTAGGAAAGAAACTGTGATGAGTAGACTGGTAGGACTGAAGGCTAATAAATCCCCGGGTCCAGATGGTCTGCATCCGAGGGTTCTAAAAGAGGTGGCTCAGGAAATTGCGGATGCATTGGTAATCATTTTCCAATGTTCCTTAGATTCAGGATCAGTTCCTGAGGATTGGAGAGTGGCTAATGTTATCCCACTTTTCAAGAAGGGAGGGAAGGAGAAAACAGAGAACTATCGCCCTGTTAGCCTAACGTCAGTCGTGGGGAAGATGCTTGAGTCCATTATTAAGGACGAAATAGTGGCACATCTTGATGGCAGTAATAGAATTAGGCCGAGCCAGCATGGATTTACCAAGGGCAAATCACGCTTGACTAATCTGTTGGAGTTTTTTTGAGGGTGTAACAGGGATGTTAGACGAGGGTAAGCCAGTAGATGTTGAGTACCTAGATCTTCAGAAGGCATTCGATAAGGTGCCACATAGGAGATTGGTGAGTAAAATCAGAGCTCATGGCATTGGGGGCAGGGTTTCAACATGGATAGAAAACTGGTTGGCAGATAGAAAGCAAAGGGTAGCAGTGAATGGGTGTTTCTCGGACTGGCTGGAGGTGACTAGTGGGGTACCACAGGGCTCTGTATTGGGACCACAGCTCTTTACGATTTATGTCAACGATTTAGATGAGGGCATTGAAAACTATATCAGCAAGTTTGTTGACGATACTAAACTGGGTGGCAGTGTGACATGCGAAGAGGAAGTTAGGAGAATACAGGGAGACTTGGATAGGCTGGGTGAGTGGGCAGATACTTGGCAGATGTCATTCAATGTGAATAAATGTGAAGTTATCCACTTTGGAAGCTGGAACAAGAGGGCAGAGTATTGTCTGAACGGTGTAGAGTTAGGTAAGGGAGAAATGCAAAGAGACCTAGGAGTCCTAGTTCATCAGTCAATGAAGGTGAATGAGCAAGTGCAACAGGCAGTGAAGAGGGCAAATGGAATGTTGGCCTTTATTACAAGGGGAATTGAGTACAAGAGCAAGGATGTCCTTTTGCATTTGTACAGGGCCCTGGTGAGACCACACCTGGAATATTGTGCACAGTTTTGGTCTCCAGGTTTGAGGAAGGACATTCTGGCAATTGAGGAAGTGCAGCGTAGATTCACTAGGTTGATTCCTGGGATGGCAGGGCTGTCTTACGCAGAGATATTGGAGAGATTGGGCTTGTACACACTGGAATTGAGGAGATTGAGAGGGGATCTGATTGAAACATTTAAGAAAATTAAAGGATTTGATAGGATTGAGGCAGGAAATATGTTCCAGATGTTGGGAGAGTCCAGTACCAGAGGGCGTGGATTGAGAATAAGAGGTCAGTTATTTAAAACAGAGTTGAGGAAGAATTTCTTCTCCCAGAGAGTTGTGGAGGTGTGGAATGCACTGCCTCGGAAGACGGTGGAGGCCAATTCTCTGGATGCTTTCAAGAAGGAGCTAGATAGATATCTGATGGACAGGGGAATCAAGGGATATGGGGACAAGGCAGGGACTGGGTATTGATAGTGAATGATCAGCCATGATCTCAGAATGGCGGTGCAGACTCAAGGGGCCGAATGGTCTACTTCTGCACCTATTGTCTATTGTCTATGCAGTTTAAAAAGCATTTGGTGGAAAAGTGATTGGAACCACAGCAAACAATTCCCTGGCGTGGATTTCCTGAAATTTGTAAATATTGGAATTCTAGTTTAAAATGAATAAAATAACCACAATAATTAAAAAAAAAATCTAAATAGAATTTCCATTCAACAGATAATCATTGATGACAATAGATCAGGAGTAAATTTGACGCTCACTCTCGAATAAAAGAGTGTAATTAAGACCTGTGAAGACACAGAAAGTTGTGTTAGTCACAGTCAGAACAAACTTCACAAAATAACTTGCTGAAGGAACTGCTGGTTAAAGGTTTACCTTGCCCTCCTGATTAAATGCTTTAAAAAAATCCAGTACCAAGCATTATCTTTCATTTGTAGGTTCGCAGACCTTAACTGAGCTGACTGCCTTGTGCATGCCCTAAGTGAAGTGACCTCTCATTAATGAACTGGAATTGATTTTCAGTTGAGGTAAGAAAATAATTTCCCATTTCAACTGAACTGTATTCCCTGAAGCTCAAAACACTAACTGCTCAGGTCTCTAATGTTCTGCAAAGCTCATATAAAGACATGATAAGAAGCCATTGGGCCTCCTTTATGCTCAGGTTGAGCCAGCCAGCCTGAATCCATCCTCCTGTAGCCCGACAGATAATGGATCTTCAAGTCCACATTCAAGTATTGGTTAGATCCGGGGAGGGATTCTGCCTCCAGCACTCTTTCAGACAATGAATCTGGACCTTACCAAATGAAACACCGGTTTGTGTGGATGCTGTGTAATTTACTACCCTGTTACGATTCAGTGCCAAGAAACAACAGACAGCTCACTGAATGCAATTAAAGGAATTATATTTATGAACCTTAACTAAAGAGTTAGTAAAGAAAGAAAAAAACAAAAAGGTCCCATTATAATTAAGCAATCAAACATGCAGCAGTTGGAGCTCAATTCACCGATCCTCAGTTGATCTTGCCGCCTGGCTCCATCTAATCATGATCTTTCCACTGGGTCGTATCCTACCACAGGTTCTCTCCAGCATCCTATCTTCATCTCACGCCAAACAAAAGACCCAGATCACATTCCAAAGCACCCATTATCTCTAACCATAACCCAAACACTGCTTCTACAGAAAGATCATTACATTAGGAGTGAAACTTTCCCAGGATGTTACACAAGCAACGCACACAAACCTGCTGAAAGGTCTCAGCTCAAAATGTCAACTATTTACTCTTTTCCATAGATACTGCATAGATTGCTGAGCTCCTCCATTTTGTGTGGGTTGCATGGATTTTCAGCATCTGCAGATTTTCTCTTGCCTGGACTTCATCATCTTGTTTCCCCATTCCTTTAAGGGAAATAGGTCCTTCCTAATGGAATATAGTGTATGGAATTGAGGGTTTTGCGGTGAAGTTTGTGGATAATAAATACAAAGGCAGGTGGAGGAGCAGGTAGTGTTGAGAAAGCCGAGAGCTGTAGACAGAATGGGCAAAGAAGTGACAGATGGAATACAGTGTCAGGAAGTATATAGTCACACACTTTGGTAGAAGAAATAAAGGGACAGACTATTTTCTAAACAAGGAGCAAATTCAGAAATCAGAAGAGCAAAGGGACTTGGGAATCCTAGTGCAGTATTTCCTAAAGGTTAACTCAGGCTGAGTCAGCAGTAATGAAGGCAAATGCTATGCTAGCATCTGTTTTGAGAGGACTTGAATATGAAGCAAAGATGTAATGCTGAGGCTTTATAAGGCATTGATTAGATCGCACTTGGAGAATTGTGAGCAGTTTTGTGCCCCTTATCTAAGAAAGGATGAGCTGGTATTGGAGAGGGCCCAGAGGAGATTCACAAGAATGATTTCCAGGAATGAGGGGATTAACATACAAGGAGTGTTTGCACATTCAAGACAAAGGTAAGATTTACTACAAAACAACAATTTGCACTTTAAAAAGGCTTAGAGTGGATGTGGAAAGGATGTTTCCTATTGTGGGGAAGTCTAGGATCAGAGGGAATAGCATTAGAATAGAGGGACCTCCCTTTAAACTGAGATGAGGAGGAATTTTTTTAACCAGAGGGTGGTGAATCTGGGGAATTCATTACCAGACAGCTATGGAAGCCAAGTTATTGGGTATCTTTAAAGCAGGGGTTAATAGGTTCTTGATTAGTAAGAGCTTCAAAGGTTTAAGCTCTTTTAAATCGAGGTGTAAAGCTTTTCTTTTCGCTGTAGCTTTTAATTCGAATATCCTGCACTGTAACTTCTATTTATCATATATTTCTGTGTGATTTTATACTCATACTGTCTGGAATTCGATGTTTGAGTTTTATATCTTGTTCTATGTAAAGCACCTTGAACTGCCTTGTGTTTGAAAAGTGCTATACAAATAAAATTGCCTGCTTACTGTGAATGTCTGCAAGAGAATTAATTTCAGTGTTGTATATAGTACATACATGTACTTTGAGAATGAAGTTACAGTTCAAAGTATGTCTTTGGAACATGGAAGGCAACTGGAGCATCCAGAGGAAAGCACATGGTTACGGAGTGAATGTACAAACTCCTTGTAGACAATGGCGGGGAAGAACCCTTATTGCTGGTGCTGTAAAGTGTAACGTTAGCCGCTATGCTACTGTGTTGCCCTCCTACGCTAGCGTGCATTGGGAATTACTCAGACCAAAGAGAATCTCTTAGTATAAAATTGTCAGCAATATTGTTGATGTAGAATTCTGTAATCAGCTGAACACTGAGCTGTTTAATTTCCTTTTGCACTTCCTTTTTACTGATGAAAATCAAGGCATAATTATAATTATCAGTTAAATATAAATGTTCACTTACTTTTAGCATTCCAAAGGATGTAGAAAGGCTGGCTGTGATCCTGATGCAGTTTCAGATTGTCCCACAGCATTTGAATGAGGACATGTTTGCTGTCTTCTGACATCCAGCTTCGAGGGACCTGTGAAGCAGAGCATTTACTGCATGCCAGGGATCTGAAACCAATCTCTGCAATAGTTCTCAACGTGCAGAAAACACTGCAAAGTCTATAATTAATTATACCAAATGAAACAGCAGTCTGTGATTATGGGCTGGAACTTGGCAACATGCAAGAGATCAACAGAGCCAAATCTAATAAATTGAATTTATTTAGAGATACAGGCCAAAACAGGCCTTTCCAGCTACAATGCCCAGCAACCCAACGATTTAACCCTAGCCTAATCACAGGACAATTTTCAATGACCAATTAACATGCCAACTGGTCTGCATTTGGACAGTGGGAGGAAACTGTAGCACCCGCAGAAAACCCATGAAAGGACAGACAAACATACATAGAACACCGGAACTGAGCTCCATCACCCTGAGCTGTAGTAGTGTCACGCTAACTGCTACGCTAGGGAAGAACCCTGATTTGGATAGCAGCACTGCACAGCTGTTAGGAAGCCGAAAGTTCGTCTGTATTTTTAACTACAGGCTTCAGCTCTCAATAATAGTGAGCAAAGCCCAAAACTTTTGCATTTTGGCCCACTAATTTATTTGTCCAATTTATAGTCATGATTCTTCCACATTTGAGTTACAACTAAAGAAAAGTACTTAAGAACTGAAGCTTACATATTTAGTATTGAAGGTGGTAGAAATGACTAGTGTACTGCAGAGTATTTATAAAATTTGTTCATTGTATGTGGACGGCACTAGCAACTCCAGTGTTTGGGGACCCCCCATTAGCTATCATTGAGTGTGGAGAATGTGGTGGTGGGTAACCTTCCAGAACTACTTCTGTGTCTACTTCCTGGTCTAGATGGAAATGGCAAAAATGTGAGGGCATAATTTTAATGTGATTGGAGGCAAGTATAGGAGGGAAGGTCAAAGGGTGTTAGACGGGGCATCAAACAAGCAAGTTCTTTTTATCCCAGATGCTGTCAAGTTTACATCTTGTTTGAATTGCACTCATCTAGGGAAGTAGAGAGTATTCTATCATATGATGATGTTGGTCCTCTTAACTATTGAAATGTTCCACTTGAATACTGAAGAAGAATTTGGATAAGTACATGGATAGGAGGGGCATGGAGGATTATGGTCTGGGTGTGGGTCGATGGGACTAGGCAAAATAATAGTTTGGTACAGAGTAGATGGGCCAAAGGGCCTGTTTCTGTACCGTGGCGCTCTACTACTATGACTAACAGATAGTGGCAAAGTGTAAAGGAATCCAAACACTCTAGCAACCACAGTGTTTATATAGTTAGTCTGATTATGGCCTGGTCAATGTGATGCTACTGATTATAGTGATTTGACTTATTATTGACATTTCAAAGGAAGACAGTTTAGTTCTTCCTGAATGGAAACTATAATTGCCTATTACTTGCGTGGTACTGGTGTTAACAGTGATAGTGGCCAATTCTGAACATTGCTATTCAGGCGTTGCTGTTTGCCATGTGCACAGCTTCGGTATCCGCTGAGGTGCGGGCAGACTAACACTGCAAACAGGAACATTCCCACTTCTGACTGACATGTAAAATTTTCCCTTTCACAGATTCCAGCTTCAGTGAGTCCCTAAAGTTAACAGAACACTGAAATACTGAACCATGAACACTATAAACTGCTTTTTATAATGCATGCTGGTATTCATGCACATTTTTCTATATCTGTACTTTAACTATCTATATTTTTATACATTCTTTATACAATTTTTATAATTGTTGAACGTTGTTTTCTGTTTCATGTTGTGCTCCAACCATCACACACTGCAAATCCCTAATACAGGTAAATGTATATGGTGAATAAAGTCCACCCTTTATCTTTTTCACCCATAAGACATAAGAGCAGAATTAGGCCATTCAGCCCATCAAATGGCTTACCGTCACACCTTTGTTGCAGTGTTCTGAAGTGAGTACAAGTCCAGGCAAGTTGGTGGGCAGATCAATGCGACGGAAATACCACACCAAGTTCCAGAATACTATGGGATGCTGATCCACAAATGTTGCCATGGATATCACTTGATCCCCTTCATTCTCAAGCAAACTCTCCAGTTCCTTCCACAATACCAAGGGGCTCAGGTACGGCACTGTTATGGGTTCAGGATGGCTCAGTGGCCACTCTAAGCCCAATGGATCCTTCACAAATAAATAACAGTATTGGAGAATTTATGGATAGTCTCTTCAAATTTTACTTCAAACAAAATATTCTGAAAATAAATTATTTGAAAATTACAAGTATGAGGATTTCAGAAAATAATTTTGTTGGAAAAAATAAGTCTGCATTAAAAATTATGAAATTTTGACTGATACCTTAAATCTGACCCTTTCCAACTAGTTTTAAATTTATAGGGAGTCACAAACACAGAAATTGATAAATTGGTACTGAGGTATAGTGGAAAAACTTGTCTTGCATATCCTTCATACAGTGCATTGAGGGAGTATAAGGGAAGGCAAATCAGCTACAGTAAAGTGCCGTGAGGATAGACAGTAAGGTGCAAGATTATAACGAGGTAAAGAGGCCATTTTATTGTTCAATAATCTTTTAACAGCAGGATTCTTTGGAATAAAAACATTCCTGCTCCATTTTCAGCTCTGCCTGTACCTGTGACTCATACACAATTCAGAATGTGGACAGAGTGAAAATGAATTGTTCCAATTAGCAATTAGTTTTTCCAAAGCTAATTGGAACAAGTAATGTTCTAATTCTTCTCCAAGGATATTTTGAAATGACCCTTCATCACTCCACATACCGCTGAGTGACTCAAGTGAGTGGGCAGGCTGCCTGTTGGAACTGTGGGGATGTGTCGCCGTGTGTCAGACTCGGCGGGCACACAGCCACACCCACTGACGCTTCTGGCTGTCGGCTGCTCCAAGGGGAAGGACTCGCTGATCCCATGCCATCGATCAGAAGGAATCTGAATGCATCTTGCTGAAGGCAGCTGCACATCACTAACACAAAGAAACAGACAATTAAGGATAAAATGCAGATTTAAATTCTCTTTATTATATCCTGATGAACACAAATGTTGATACAAACACAGGTGCAAAAGAACATAACTGGGAGCTGCAGTTTGCCAATCGGTCCATCTAGCATGCTCTGCCATTCAATAAAATCATGGCTAATCTAGTCGTGCACTCAGCTCGCTTATTCTCATAACCTTCAATTCCCTTGTTGTGCTAAATTTTAACTGCGTCTTAAATATATTTAATAAGGTAATCCCTGTTGCTTCCCTGGGCAGCGAATTCCATAGACTCACTACTCTCTGGGAATAGTAGTTTCTCTTCATCTCCATCCTCAATCTATTCCCCGAATCTTGAAGTTGTTTCCCTTAATTCTAGTCTCACCCACCTCTGTAGAGTTAAGACTGAGAGAAGATCTTATCAGAAGTTTTAAAACCATTAAACGGCTGGTAAACTAGATACAGGGAGGTGGTTTCTGCTGGCTGAAGGGTCTGGGACCAGGGTTGAGTTTCAGAATTAGAGTTAGGTTGTTCAACGGTGAGATGACAAGCTGTTTTGTCACTGAATGGGTGCTGATTCTTTAGAGTTCTCTGTCTTGGAGGGTCACAGGTGCTCAAGTTTTATGCTTTTCAAAGCACTGATCGATAGATTCCTGGGATATGTAGACAGTACTGGAGGTGGAAGATCGATTATGATCTTGATGACTGGAGCAGCAGATCTCTAGGGCAGGACAGCCAGCCCCTGCTTTGATTTATTTTCCTGGTGATATGTAAATTCACTCAGACTAAACTTCGAAAACTTGAGGAAATATGCACAGCTTCTTTCTCAAAATACATAGTTTGGAAGTGCCAGGTTTATTGGTTACTCCAGTGCTAGAATATTATGAATGGAGTTAAACAATCATATAACACTTAAAAAGGCCCTTCACTTCAACTCATCCAAGCCAACTGTACTAGCACTGAGCCAGTCTCATCTGCTGTGTTTGGCCCATAGTCCTCTAAACCTCTTCTATCCATGTACTTATTGAAATGGATTTTAAACGTTGCTAACATAAGACCATACACACAGAATTAGGCCATTCAGTTCAGATTCTTCAAAAATAAGTATCAGTGGTGGAGAAATTTATTTATGGATAGTCTTTTCAAATTTTATTTAAATCAAAACATTTGATTACGGCTGAATTATTTTTGCTCTCAACCCCATCCTCCTGCCTTCTCCCCGTAATTGAATGGGCAATGAACCCGTGCATACTACTGCACCTCAATATTTTCTTTTTTTTTGTTCTTTTTGCACTACTAATTTTCAAAAAGTATATTTCATACTGTAATTTATAGTTTTTAAAATTACGTACTGCAATATACTGCTGCAAAACAACTGATTTCACAGCATATACCAGTGATATTAAACCCGATTCTGAACCTTTAATGCCCTTACTAATCAAGAACTTATCAACCTTCACTTTAAATATACCCAGTGACTTGGCCATGAGTTCCACAGTTTCAACACCCTCTGGCTAAAGAAATTTCTCCTCATCTCTGTTCTAAAGGGACATCCTTCTATTCTGAGACTGTGCCTCTGATCTTTGCCCACCTCAGCCACTATTTCTGGCAGCTTATTCCAAATACTCTCTCACACACACACATACTATGTGAAGAGGCTGTCCCTAACATCCCTTTCAAATCTCTTACCTCTAAGCCTAAACCTAACCAAATGGAATCAGATTGTCAGCCTAAACCAGTGGGGTCTGTTCTCAAGACTGTGGGATCCTTCATTGCTATGCTTTTCAATGACTTACTGTGACTGAAATAACGACAAAAACATTTGAAGTAAAGAAATAATGAATGTAGAATCTCTGGCAATGAAACAGCACAACAGAGTTGCAGGTTTGATTCTCACTGGGTTGAAAGCACGACCAGACTTGGGATGTGACCCTGACATTACCATTGCATGTCCGGAACTTCCTGCACCGTAATTCTTGGAGAGTGAGGCTTGTTGACATCGCTCACACCCAGACTAGACGGAGAGACTGTAAAGTTCTTAATCCCTCGGCAAGATTGTACAGACTGCAAATTCTGTATACTTTCTGCAGATGCACTGGATTTCAGAAAATACCTTATAAAATAAAAAAAAAGACATTGCAGTTTTTTAAAATGATTATATTCAGGAAAATCATCAGATGAGTCAAGGGAAGGAAGTCTGAAATGAAGATGGAGTTGTGCAATGGGGCAGTTTGTTCAGACTGTCACTTTATCACAACGAATCCATTCAGCTTGACACCAAACTTTCAGAAGATTGAGAATGGACTCTGACACACGCATTCGTGCCTTGCACAGTGATATCACACTGCAAATCTTCTTCACTCAAATTCAAAAAACCCACATTCACAAATGAACTTCAGAAATACCACAAAAGTGGACAAGTGTATTCCTGGAAGAAACCCAAACTAAACTTGATGGCTTTGCGCCTGTGCTCACTGGAGTTTAGAAGAATGGGGGGGGGGGGGTGAAATCTTATTGATACCTATTGAATATTGAAACCTAGATAGAGTGGACATGGAGAGAATTTCTCCAATCGTGGGAAAATCTAGGACCAGAGAACACAGCCTCAGAATAGGAGTTCCCAATCTTTTTTATGCCATGGGCCAATATCATTAAACAAGGTATCTGTGAACCCAGGTTGGGAACCCCTGGAACACAGGGACATCCATTTGGAGAGATGAGGAGGAATTCCTTTAGCTAGAGGCTGGTGAATCTGTACAGTTCATTGCCTCAAATGGCTGTGGTGGCCAAGTCATCAGGTGTATCTAAAACGGAGGTTGATAGCTCCTTGATTGGGAAGGATATCAAAGATTGTAGGGAGAAGGTAGGAGAATGGGGTTGAGATGGATAATATATCAAAGGCTGAGCGGAGTAAAATAAGTTTATTTCCACCGCTGTCTGTAAGGAGTTTGTATGTTCTCCCTGTGATCATGTGGGTTTCCTCCCACAGTCCAAAGACATACAGGTTAGGGTTAGTGAGATGTGGGCGTGCTATGTTGGTGTAGGAAGCGTGGTGACACTTGCGGACTGACCCCAGCACAATCCTTGGACTGTGCTAGTCACTGATGAAAACGACACATTTCACTGTATGTTTTGATGTACACAGGACAAATAAAGCTCATCTTTAATCATTAATGTGTATTTGCTACCATAACCTTAAATGAAGTTAGGTTTGTGGATCACTTCACTGGGTCACTTTTAGTCATTTACACAAATGATACTTTAAACAAATCTAACTTCCTGAACCAAATGGGGCATCCTATGGTCCAGACCATGACTCCTGAACCAAATGGGGGCATCCTATGGTCCAGGCCATGACTCCTGAACCAAATGGGGCGTCCTATGGTCCAGACCATGACTCCTGAACCAAATGGGGCGTCCTATGGTCCAGACCATGACTCCTGAACCAAATGGGGCGTCCTATGGTCCAGGCCATGACTCCTGAACCAAATGGGGCATCCTATGGTCCAGGTCATGACTTCCTGAACCAAATGGGGCATCCTATGGTCCAGGCCATGACTTCCTGAACCAAATGGGGCATCCTATGGTCCAGGCCATGACTTCCTGAACCAAATGGGGCATCCTATGGTCCAGGCCATGACTTCCTGAACCAAACGGGGCATCCTATGGTCCAGGCCATGACTTCCTGAACCAAACGAGGCATCCTATGGTCCAGGCCATGACTTCCTGAACCAAACGAGGCATCCTATGGTCCAGACCATGATTTCCTGAACCAAATGGGGGCATCCTGCAGCTCGTGCCACACTCGCACCACCCTCTGGTTCCCCCTCAGGTTAACCTTAAATATTTCACCTTTCATACTTAACCCATGACTACCTGTTCCAGTCCTTGAGCTCTAGTTCTCATCTCATTTTAACCTCTATTCTCTAGTTTAAGTCACACTCTCCTTACAGGTTTCCTCCCACATCTAGAGGCTTGCCAGATTGCAAGATACATGCCCTCTGTAGTTTACCCCTGTATTGTTGGTGGGTTGGGGGGGGGGGAAGAAAGAGGCGATGGGCACTAGAGAGAGAGTGGAAATAGGTTTTCTGAGTGATAGGTGGGTGATGGGACAGGTGGAAATGCTGAGAGTGCCAGAGGAGACTTGACTGGCCAAATAGCTTCTTTCAATGCCTCAAGGAAATATGAGAACTAGTTCTCTTACTTGCATTTTACTTCAGGAAAGAAAATAAGTTACCTGCCAGGCCCTCGCAGATCTTTGATTTCAATCCCCAAGAAAGGAAGGAACAAGTTGCCACAGAACGGACATGTTGTGTTCAAGTTGGAGTCGTCTGCTGTCCAGCCAGCCATGATTTCTTCATCATACACCAACGAGTCACAGGTTCGACACCGAGAACAGCTGGAGATCAATATCTGGGAAACAAGAACAAAAAACACCGTGAAAGACTATTGTTTTACTGATTCAATCAAAAAGTACTGATTCTGTACAATACGCTTCTGTAGAAAAATGCCAGAAGTGCTGACCACCAAATACAGCAATCATTATTACACACTTGGCCCACCAACAGTGACAATTTTGTTACAGGAATAATGTGCTCTTCAGACAGGAATCTTAAACCTGTTGCACTCATCAACAGAAACCAACTATTTGTTTTGGTTAGCTCTGGTTCCGAATCGTGATGTACATTATTGCTCATGTCCTGTGTTACAAACTCTGCCTCGAACGTGAAATAATGGATGTGACAAAATCACCCTTGGCAATGTACACAAGCAGGTGGCAGTGTACTTTACACTCTCCTGGAAGAGTGCAGCTCCAGTGACTCTGAGGAGCTACACATCATCCAAGACACAACAGCCCACTTAACTGGCATTTCACCAGCCACACTAAATATTTACTCCATTCACCATGGACAGTGTACTCCATCTACTAAACACACTGTAGTTTTTCACCCTAATAACAACAGCACCTTCTATACTGGCAGTATCTAACCAAGGATGGGAAACTCACCACCCACAGGCACTCCTTTAATCCTACCTCACTGGGAATGTAAGTCCTTTGAAAAGCTCCTCCTACCAGAGCTACAGGTGGTGTTGTGGGCTCACTGACCCACTCCAGTTTGCTTACAGGCTGAAAAGAGACGTGGATGATGCAGTACTAAAGTTAGTGCACCATACCTACACGCACCTGGAGAGGCATGGATCATTTGTTAGGATGTTGTTTGTAGTGCATTTAACCCTATGCAACCTCATCTATGCAACCTCATCTCATGGGACAAACTCCAGCAAATGAATGTAAACTCCCACTTCATACTCCACATCCTCTTCTTCATCACAGTCAGACATCAAGCAGTGACATATAATAGTTATATGAGCACCAACAGGCAAATATCAACTGGAGCACCACAGGGCTCAGTTATCTCACCAGTCTCGTTCACACTGTACACAGGTGACTGCAGAAGCTCACACCCAGGCACGCAGTACGCCAAGTACTCAGATGACACAGTCATCATTGACACCATCAACTCTGATGTCTGGATCAATGAGGCAATCAATACATTTGCTGAATGGTGCACAAACCACTACCTGGACCTGAAGCCAGTAAAACCAAGGAAATAGTACTGGACTTCAGAAAACAACAGGACACTGTCCCAACCCTGGAAATTAATGGCCAATTTGATAAAGCGTGTTGGAGAATACAAGCACCTCGGCAAGACTATAGACAACAAAATCACCTTTAAGACCAATGGTGGGTTAATACTCTCCAAGTGCTAACAATGGCCATTTTTCCTCAGGAAAATGTGGAAATTTCAGGTCTATCCATCAATTCTCCAGACATTTTATAAATGCTTCATTGAATATTAACCTACAACATCATGGCATGGTTCAGAGCAATGAGTGCTCTGCCTCAGCCCACTCCACAGAATTGTCAGAATAAGTAGTAAAATCATTGGCAGGAACAAGAATCACTCAGCAGCATCCATAAGAAATGGACAATAAAGAAGGTTCAACAAATACTGGAGGACGTTACACATACACTTCACACACACTACACTCTCATGCCATCTGGACACTGCTATGGGTCCCTGACCCACCAGCACCAGAAGAGCCTTATCCAGTTCTGTGCCTTCCTCCATTTGCCTCCTCAGAACCCAATTTTGAATAGACAACATGCATAGCAGCTTTGACAGTAAAAAGTCAGTTTCATTACATGTATTTGTATTTTAAATTACATGCATTAATTCTTAGTATTTGTATCTATTGCATTTTCTATTGTGTTTAACTATATGTAGTGTGGTGGTGTGTATCTTAAGCTTTGTGATGTTGTCCTTACCACTGCACAAATGAAGTTCCTCACGGAAAATAAAGAGAATTAATACATCATGCAAACTTGGAAATACATTTCCAATCTTTCATTGCCACTGGGGCCAAAATCGACATGCAACGGCATGAAGGAAGTAGCTTCACTCAGACTGTATGGTTCAACAAGGTGGCAACTCACTACTACCTTCAAAGGGCACCTAGGGATTGCTAACAAGTGCTGGCCAAGCCAGTGATGCTAAGGTCTCAAAATGAATGAAAAACTCATGATTCCACCTCCCACCTGAGCTCTGTAGTGCTAAGGCTCTCTTCTATATCTCAGCTTCATCAGTACAGTCCTCACCAACCTCCAACTATTCTCCATTCTCCAGTATACTAGGTTTAAAATCCTCAGAAAATTCTCTACAGCCTTGGCAATTCCAACTATGGAACTACTCCAACTTGATCTGTTGATAACAACGGTCTTCCTCTCCCCTGTTGACCCTCAGTTCAAGTGACTCAAATCTCTCGGACCTTTCGACTCATATGCGATGTTCCTGCTCTTCCCATTTTCAAAAGTTGTTCAAATCCACATTTCTGCTGTTGCACTTCATCACCTCATGTGCAGAAACAACAGACTTCGTATCAAATATCACTGATAGTCATAGACAAGTACAGCACAGAAACAGGCCATTCAGCCCATCCAGTCCATTGCAAAACCATTTGGACTGCTTACTTCCATCGACTTGCACTGGGATCATACCTTTAATATCCATGTACCTATCCAAACTTCTCCTAAATGTTGAAATTGAGCTTGCATGGACCATTTATGCTGGCAGCTCATTCCACACTCTCATGACCCTCTGAGTGAAGTTTCCCCTCATGATCCTCTGATGATGAATCTATTTCTGAAATCTTTGGCTACTGTGTTTTACTCTCTTGTAAAGCACTCTGGGACACTCAGCAGCATTAGGAGCATCATTGGAGCCACTCTCCAAAGTTCAAAGAAAATTTTACTATCAAAGTACATGTATGTAACCATAAACACTTCTGATTTTCTTGTGGGCATTCACAGTAAATACAACGAACACAATAAGAATCAACAAACGTCCAACAGGACAGAAACAATCAAGATGCAAAAGACAGTAAACTATGCAAATACTAAATGAAAGATGAAAAATTAAATAAGTAATAAATATTGAGAACATGAGATGAAGATTTGTTGAGAGCGAGCCCTTAGGTTGTGTGAACAGTTCAGCAATGGGGCTTCTACAAGCACAAGCTACGTTTTTCGACTGTAAACAATAACCGAGGTGAATGCACACAGAGCTTGATTACCTCCAAGGCGTAGTTCTGGAAGATGCTGGTGCTGCTTGTGTATCGGGAAGATCCAACATCTGACTTGTCTGGCAAAGGGAAGTTGGATCCAGTTGACTGAGCACTGCCTGAATACAAATGAAACCCAGTTAGTTAACAAATCATAATTATAATATTTTAATGGAACAGTCATCCCACTTTCAAAAGTAAATCTATTTTACAAAGGATGATTGAAGGGCTTGCCGGCACCGTATAATTTCTCACACCAAACCTACACCTTGGACAAAAGTTTAAACTATCCTAATGATCACCTCAGTGGCTGGTACTCACTTCTGTACTGATTTTTATATAAAAATTGAGTTTCATTGCCCACTTAGATTGCTAATTCACACAAGGAAAGAATCAACTTTAGGAATAAGCCCCATTGATTTAAAGATGAGCAAAATTTGTTCAAGAACACTTAGCATTCAATTCCACATTAAGATGATACCAGCTGAAATATTTGAGAGATGTTTACTTCGCACTGCATACCCAGATTTTGGAAACAAGACAATGAGGCTGAAAATCTGGAATCAGAACAGAAATTGTGGAAAGGACATTTTTTTTTGTTCTGGATTGAAGATCCTGATATGAAATTACCAGTCTTCAGCAAAGCTCTGACCCTATGCCCCCATCTAAGTCCAGATGGTTGGTCTTAAACCAAAACATCAACGGTCAGTTTCTCTCCACAGACGCTGCCTTGACCTGCGGAGCTCCTCCAGTAGCTTTCTTTTGTTTGTTTCAGATTCCAACATCGACAGTTCTGTGTCTATAAACAAAGTCACGGCCCAACATGGCCGTGAACTCTTCTTTCACTGCCTCCTTGCCCATTTCTCTGGGCCAGCTGACAGAGGAAAGGGCTGTTGCCTGCTGGCTGGCAATTATTTGCATTACCTTTGGGTGCAAATACCAAGATGAAACCGTCAGGTGTATATAAATTAACAGTTTCTGAAGCAGTTACTTCAGGAGCTTGGGAATTTATTATCGGTTAGCCTGGAGTTGGAGGACTACCTGTGTGGGTGGGAGGAGGGAGGAAAAGCTCGGAGCTTGAAGGTCGACTGGAAGTTTGGAAACTGAAGCCTCTGGAGCTGGAGGACTACCCACTTGTGGGTGTTGGGTAGGAGGGAGGAGAAGATCAAAGCTTGAAGTTGAAGCCCGATGACCAAAGCCTGGATACCGGAGTCCTGTCCGTGTGTGTGTGGGTGGGAGGAACAGGGCTTGTTTTTGGTGTTTTTGTTTTGTTGCTTGTTGTGTTCTTGGTTGTTTTGCAAGGCATGGTGGGCCAACCAGGCTGGGGATAGAATGTATGGCGACACTGAAGTCCCCAGCATACCCTGAGGTTGTGTGGTTATTAATGCAAACAACACAATTCACTGTATGTTTCCATGTTCACTCCAGGATTCACTTACCAACTTGTAATTGTTGTCTAGGTGTCTCCTCATGAGTCCCAGAGCTGTCCACATTAGGCTGTCTCACACTCCATCCTCTGGTCTCCCCTGTAGGTATGCTCCCAGCTTGGGAGTAAGGTAATCTGTCTGAATCTTCATATGCCTCATCATCTAAAGATGATACTTCAGGATCCTGCACACCAGGTGAGGCGGTGCTGTTTCCCTCTATATAATATCTCTAAAAATAAAGGGTGAAGTAATATTCAGTTAGTATAAGTAGTAGAGAGGATGCTTTTTTCCTGTAGAGAACTCCTGCTTGAAGTTACCTGCACACAAAAGAAAACTCACAGACACTGAAAATCTGAAACAAAACCAAATGTCTAGGAAACAGACAGATAACTGGATTTTGAATGTTCTCCGTGACCACATGGATTTCCTCAGGTGCTCCGGTTTTCTTCCATGTTCCAAAGACGTACTGGTTAAGGATAGTAAGTTAGCACCCGAATGTGCGGCCACACTTGTGGGCGCCCCCAGTACATTCGCAGACTGTGTTGGCCGTTGATGCAAATGACGCATTTCACTGCATGTTTTGACTTGCAAGTTGGATAAGTTGCCGGGACCGGATGAGATGTACCCCAGGCTACTGTGGGAGGACAGGGAGGAGATTGCTGAGCCACTGGCAATGATCTTTACATCACCAATGGGGATGGGAGAAGTTCCGGAGGATTGGAGGGCTGCAGATGTTGTTCCCTTATTCAAGAAAGGGAGTAGAGATAGCCCAGGAAATTATAGACCAGTGAGTCTTACTTCAGTGGCTGGTAAGTTGATGGAAAAGATCCTGAGAGGCAGGATTTATGAACATTTGGAGAAGCATAATATGATAGGAATAGTCAGCATGGCTTTGTCAAAGGCAGGTGGTACCTTATGAGCCTGACTGAATTTTTTGAGGATGTGACTAAACACAATGATGAAGGTAGAGCAGTAGATGTAGTGTATATGGATTTCAGCAAGGCATTTGATAAGGTACCCCATACAAGGCTTATTGAGAAAATAAGGCATGGGATCCAAGGGGCATTGCTTTGTGGATCCAGAATTAGTTTGCCCAAAGAAGGCAAAGAGTGGTTGTAGACGAGTCATTTTTGCATGGAGGTCGGTGACCAGTGGTATGCCTCAGGGATCTGTTCTGGGACCCCTTCTCTTCGTGATTTTTATAAATTACCTGAATGAGGAAGTGGAGTGATGAGTTAGTAAATTTGCTGATGACATAATGGTTGGGGTTGTTGTGGATAGTGTGGAGGGCTGTCAGAGGTTACAGCGGGAAATTGATAGGATGCAAAACTGGGCTGAGAAGTGGCAGATGGAGTTCAACTCATAAGTGTGAGGTGGTTCATTTTGGCAGGTCAAATATGATGGCAGAATATAGTATTAATAGTAAGACTCATGGCAGTGTGGAAGATCAGAGGGATCTTGGGGTCCGAGTCCATAGGACACTCAAAGCTGCTGCGCAGGTTGACTCTGTGTCTCAGAAGGAATACAGTGCATTGGCCTTTATCAACCGTGGGATTGAGTTTAAGAGCCAAGAGGTAATGTTACAGCTATACAGGACCCTGGTCAGACCCCACTTGGAGTACTGTGCTCAGTTTCGGTCGCCTCACTACAGGAAGGATGTGGAAACTATAGAAATGGTACAGAGGAGACTTACAAGGACGTTGCCTGGATTGGGGAGCATGCCTAATGAAAATAGGTTGAGTCAACTCAGCCTTTTCTCCTTGGAGTGGCGGAGGATAAGAGGTGACCTGATAGAGGTGTATAAGATGATGAGAGGCATTGATCATGTGGAGAGTCAGAGGCTTTTTCCCAGGGCTGAAATGGCTAACACGAGAGGGTAGTTTTAAGTGCTTAGAAGTAGGTACAGAGGAGATGTCAGGGGTAAGTTTAAAAAAAAATTTTTTTTATTAACACAGACAGCAGTGAGTGCGTGCAATGGACTGCCAACAATGGTGGTGGAGGCAGATACAATAAGGTCTTTTAAGAGACTCCTGGATAGGTACGTGCTTAGAAAAATAGAGGGCTATGGGTAACCTTAGGTAATTTCTAAGTAAGTACATGTTTGACACAGCATTGTGGGCTGAGGGTTTTCTATGTTTCTATGTGATAAATAAAGCTAAACTTTAATATTTAAGTCAGGTAGTATCTGTGGAAAGAGAAACAAGAATTGTTCAGACTGAGATCCTTCTTCAGAACAGGGGCTCTCTTAGATTTGACAGATTGTTTTTTGTTGAGATGTTAGCTGCTTGTCTCTCCAGAAATGCTGACTGACTTGCTGAGTTCCCCCACCTCCCAGCATCACTAAACTCCATGGAATACTACAATAAAAGTTTATTTATTTTCACACACATTCTTAATGACTGAACACTGCTGTGTATTTCATATTTCAGTAATATTTGAGTAATATTGTAAATATATTGTTTGAATAAGCATTCTTTGCTGTTTACATGATGCATTGCAGATTACCTGTAAAAGTATGTAAAAGACATACGTGCACACCTCGCTTAAAGTAAAAACGAATTAAGACTCTCATTTCTCAGCTCCTTTGTTTTCTTTTTGATTAGTTTTGTGTTTTGCAGTTACAAACATAACAGTGGTGATGAGTACGTTTTAAACAAGCCCGAGGAAGATTTAGTACTGAAACCACTTTTGTTTGCAGCCGCTTTAGGTTTCATAAATGCAACGTAAAGGAAGGAGAGAGCATCTTGGTGTATATGGCTGAACTGAAGAAGTTGTCTGAACATTCTCAGTTCAGTGATGGACTTAATGAGAGATCATTTAGTTTGTGGTATCTTACAAAAAAGCATTCCAAAGTGGCTCCTAACTGAAGCATAACTTACATTTAAAGCAGTTGAAATTGCTGTATCAATGGAAACAACAGAAATGCAATTCAGCTTTGGTCAGGAATGAAAGTGAGCAAAATTAAACAAAATTACAACATCTAATCAGAAACCAGCCTGGCTGTTCAAATGGTGCTACCACTGTGGCAGGGGCTCACATACACCAGACCAATGCAGGTGTTAAGGTGAAACTTGTAGAAAACATAATTAAGTAGGTCACATACAAAGAGACTACACACGGAAGAGAAAGATAAAAGGTCAAGTTGCAGTTTCAAAAACAGCAATAATCTTCATGTTGTTGATGAAAAATCTGATAATGATAACGGTGTAGCCTTGAGATTTACAATGTGAAAACTAACAGTAGACAAGCAAACAAGAGAAAATCTGCAGATGCTGGAAATCTGAGCAACACACACTAAATGCTGGAGGAACTCAGCAGGCCATGCAGCATCTAGGAAAAGAGTACTGCTGAAGGGTTTCAACCTGAAATGTCAACTGTACTCTTTTCCTAGATGCCGCCTGGCCTGCTGAGTTCCTCCAGCATTGTGTGTGTGTTCTTAGTAGACAAGCAATATGGCTTACACCAGAAGTGAATGACAAATTAACTAAAATGGAATTGGACACTGCCTCAGCTATTTCAGTCATTCCACAACATGAGTTTGAACTACACTTCAAAGAACTTATACTGTAGAAAAAATAACTATTGTGGGAATGAGATTCGTGGCAATGAAGTACAAGCCACATTGAGCTTGTATGTGGTAAAAACAGGAGGGCCAGTATTGTGGGGACATGATAGGCTGGGACAACTACAACTTGATTGGAGATCCATCTACCAATTGCATGCCACATCCCTTGCAATGAAGCCATCTGAAAGCGAATTCAGAAAAGTACTGGATGATGCCACAGCTGTCTCCATGCTAAACACCATGAACTGTTGCCTAACAGAGGGTAAACAGGTGTTGCTGCCAACCTATGACTGGTTGGAAAGCATATTGGCCCAAAGGACCATGCTGCTCAGAGGAAATGTAAAAGTTGTGGTCCGACTATAATAGTTTTGTAGGTAACATATCTGAGAAAGCTTCTGATATGTTAA
The DNA here is from genome assembly GCF_030144855.1 of Hypanus sabinus. Lineage (NCBI taxonomy): Eukaryota > Metazoa > Chordata > Chondrichthyes > Myliobatiformes > Dasyatidae > Hypanus > Hypanus sabinus. The sequence goes on along the minus strand of NC_082733.1, from coordinate 44,531,378 downwards.
TCAGAGAGTTCAGGGAGCTTTAGGAAAGTTGCAAGTATTCAGCTTTTGTGAGTATAAAGAACCAGAATCTATTCCATGTGCATTAAGGTTATTGCATGAACTTCAAGTGGGAGACAAAAAGCTGCTTATAAAAGTAGATGCAAAGTCCAAAGCCTAGCTGGATGAATGGAAGGCCAAAAAGAAAGGAGCTAATATACAAAAACAAAGTATTTGTCACAGGATGTGGATGAAGAAACCAAGACAGATCAGATTGTAAAGAGAGCAATACAAAGATTAATAAGAAAATACTCCAATGAACTAACCGCACCTTCCCAAGATCAAGATGCTTAAACTAGAAAGAAGAAAAAGAGCAGGAATGAGAGTGTGAGTGCGACTGGAACTGTGAGCGAACCCACGCTAGGGATCAGGAGAGAACCACGGATAAGGAAAGGCAGCATGCCTGCAAAAGGGATCAAGAATAGGACAGAGAGAGAGAGAGAAAGACTACGGAACTGGGAGAGAAGCAAAGATCAAAGTAGATCCAGGGGGAAAAACCGAAAAAAGGGCAAGAAAGGTGTCCAGAGCTGTCGGTACCACTTACTGCAGTCTCAGAGTCAACTCCAACAACCACCACGGAGAAACTAAGAAGGGAAGAGTGTTGTGTACTTAATTATTCAATAATATTGGGATAAGATTGTAAATAAATTGTTTGATTAAATGCTCTTTGCTGTTTGCTTAATGCATTGGGGGTTATCTGTAAAAGTATTATGCACATATGTTGTATGTGCACAACTTGCTTAAAGTAAAAACAAACTAAGACTCACATCTCCTGACTCCCTCGTTTTCCTTTCAATTAGTTTTATGCTTTGTGGTTACAAAACATAACTTTTAAAAAGACCAACAATGCCAGAAGCAGGTTATGGTTTGAGACATTAACAGCATCTGCAAAACCCCTGTTTACACCTGACACATCGAAAAACTGGGCAGACATTGCACTCAACAGATACACTGGAAGAAACCTGTTCAAGAGGTTGATGAGAGTGATCTCCACTGTGCCAAAGAGAACAAGCAGCAGCTATGAAAGGAGAGACTGAACAACCAAAAGACCCAGACACTAACCACAGGCACATTTACTCTCGCCAACACTACTCAAGATTATGTGGACCCTAGATTGGCCTCTACAGCCACCGGAGGACTCACCTGTAGAGAAACCCTTGGGAGAACATCATACTTGATTTGAGTGATTGCACTACATATCAGACTTATAACAGACACCATCTGGGCCAATCTGTCTGAGGTGATTTTTAATGAACTCTACAATTTATTTAAGGAAACTCAAATGCATTGTTTAAAATGCCCACCATTGTGAAGTTGCCTACCTTGCCGTTTTCTTTGATAGGTACAGTGTATGTTGCTAACTTGGTGTACCACTTGCTTGCCTTTTCTGCCACTCCTTTCCCTGCTGAGAACATGCTGTGTTTTAGCACATCAAAGGTGGGTGGCAATAAAGAGTCTAATTTAAAAGGAGGTGGTGACATGAGGGTCAGGGCTCTACCAGTCTCCTGAGCCCCTACTCTCCTGGTGCTGCTTGGAGAATACGACGGGGAGGACCAAAGTCTGTCTCTTCGCCGGGCATTTGTTTGTGGTTGAAACGTTCTGGAGCGAGAGAGCCCCGCTGATTTGGGCGAGCTCGATGGGAGGCTACATCGCCTCGATCCTTTCATGGCAGGCAGTGCTCTGATGTTAACTGATGCGCTGCTCTCTTCCTCTGGTTTTGAGAAATCCAGACTAGGTGTGCGGCTAGACAAGGGGCTGTTCATGGAGTCCATGTACATCTCTATTTCTTCAGCCAAGTTCCGACGGGCTGAAGGAGTGAAGACACATTTGTCATAGTCTTCATCTTCATCGTCCTCCTTCCCTTGATCAGTTTCTGCAGCCAGTAGAGAAAGGGGGTCGTAGCCTCTTTGAACTCCCTTTCTTTCTGCCAGCTTGACCCCTGCTGCTGCACTTTGACTCCTCTGCAACTCCTTAGGCAGCTGCCTCAGGTCCTGGTGTGGTTTTCCATCAGACTTTGCATTATCAGGCTCACTGTCCAAATCTTCCAAATCAAAGATGGCAGGAGAGTCTGTTTTATCCTCTGTATTAACTGATGTTTCATCTGATTCGAACGGGGTATCTTCATCACTCAGTTCTTTCTCTTGGCTTAAGCTTCCCTGTTCGAGCACATGCTCATGTTTGCCAATCTGTAACGTGTTTGGCCTTGTAGCCAATTGTAAAGCGGTTGATAGGATTTTGGCGTCAGCGCCCAGTTTCTCTGCCATTTCCCGGGGGTCACTGGCCACTCTCCCTCTGTGCACCATCAGCCCTGCGTAAATGTCGCCACTGAGGTTACGGTTTCTTCCTCCCCACATCATTTGTTCCTGTAGGCCAGGCTCCACGGCACTTTTGTGCCGCTTGCGTAAACTGTTGCTCTGCACTAGTCCAGGTTCAGGATAAGTGGCTTTATCGAAGGAGCTGGTAAATAGCATGTCTGCTACATTACCTGTGAACAAATAGTAAACATCTTAAATTCAGTTAAATACTGCAGTGTGTTTCAGTCCATTTCACATTTAATGCTTTCAAAAATAAAAGCAAAAAGTGTTGTAAAGTTTCTTGCAGGTAGTTACAGTAAAGAAAAATACAAAAGAATTCATGAAAAACTATACACAAAGACTGACAAACACCAATGTACAAAAGACAAACTGTGCAATTAAAAAAACCGAGCATGAGTTGTAAACAGTTATTGAAAGTGAGTTGTGGTGAATGAAGTTATCTACTCTTGTTCAGGAGCCTGATGACTGTAAAATAATAACTATTCCTGAACCTGTTGGTATGGGACCTACAGCTTCTGGACCTCCTGCCCAATGGTAGTAATAAGAAGAGAGCATGGCCAGGATGGTGGAGGTCTTTGATAATGGAAGCTGCTTTCTTCTGGCAGGACTCCATGCAAATGTGCTCAATGGTAGGGAGGGCTTTTCCTGTAATGGCCTTGGCTGCACCCACCACTTGCTGTAGAGTTTGCTGTTCAAGACTGCTGATGTTTCCATACCAGGCTGTGATATATACTCTCCACTGTGCATCTATAGAAGTTTGTCGAAGTTTTTGGTGACATGCTGAATCTATGTAAACTCATAAGAAAATACAACCCTAATGCGTGACTACAGAGGCAGGAAGTGTTGTCAGTTGCAAGAGTGCAAGCTCCAGAGTTCATACATAGTATCTGGTGTCCTGTCACAGCATCTGCCCAGGGGGCATGTTTCACAGTGGGGTCACTCCACAGTGTAAGTGGATGTCAGTAGCAGGCATAAAGGACAAACAGACAGTAGTCCAAGCAGACCAGGCTTGGAGTGCAGCAGTGCCCTAGGTGCATCTCATTTTAAAAGGATCACCCTGGACAATGCAGACAGAATAAAGACGTCAGCACTCCAGGATCTTTCAGCCATACACATGGTTCTCCCTTGCACATTGGTTGTTTATAGTCTTTGTTATTTATGGTTTCTCAAATATTTTTGTACTTCTTTATTTCCTGTAGCTGCCTGCCAAAAATGAATCACAGAGTAGTATCTGGTGACACGTACATACTTTGATGATAACTTTACTTTCACTTGCATCGGTAAGCCTGGGAGGGGGCAGGGGAACAGAGAATGCTTATAACAAGCTATTGTGATCAGGGATTAGAGATAGTTGGGAGGACAGTGTTTTTGTGGCAGTTGACATGTTTTTAGAATTCTGCACTGCATCGCTGGTGCCTTAGTGAAGGACCGAAGTGAGAGGCTGCAGAAAGTTCACACGATGAAACAAGCAGAACCTTGGTTTAATCGTGCTGACAGAATTCGGGAGCTAAGAACGAGAGTAAATAGACGCTTGAAGGAGAAAATTGGAGGGCTAATGGAAAAAGCTGGAGAATAGCTGTGGCTGGATTTACCTTGAAGACAAATGTAATATATCCATGCATTTGATTTTAAAGCACAGTTAAATATTTCCATTAGTGAAAAGCTTTGAAAGTTGCAATAATCTTTAAATGGAACTTCCTGATATGAAACATGCCAGGATTACACACCATTGTTTTCCTCGGTGTTAGGGTTTGGCTGAGCAGTCTCCAAGTTGCAATTCATCTTCACAATGCTGGAAACTGATTTCAATTTGCTACTGCTTCCTTGAAATTCCAAATGCGGCAGACAATCTCCACTGCCCTTTGCACTTTCACATTCAGATACTGGAAGTAATGCAAAAAAAAATAATTATAGTGCAAATTAACAAAAACATTTTATCTGAAAACACTGTATAGTGACACACACAAAGTGCTGGAGGAATAGAGTAATCAGGCATCTTCTATGGAAAGGAATAAAGAGTTGATGTTTTCAGCCGAGAACCCTCATCAGCTATTCCTGATAAAAAGTTTCGGCCTGAAATATGGGCTCATGTTCTTCTCTATAGTTGCTGCCTGACCTGCTGAGTTTCTCCAGTACTTTGTGTGTTGGCCTGGATTTCCAGCATCTACAGAATCTCTTGGGTTTATAATTTAGTTACATGTTGAGTTAATCAAATAAAACATCAGTAATAAAGTGACCTTGGTTATCAATTCAGGGTACAGTTGCTGTTTAGGTAGTCTGAGAAATTGGAAACTAGCTTCTACAATGAACCCAGAATAGATCATCCGAATCAAATGGAAAGTGGAGTGGTCCAGAAGCTGAAATCTGATCTAGTGTTTTAGGTTACACTTCTGAGGCTCTTGCACTACAATTCCATAGTTTAAGATGTCAAATAAATTCAGTCCTTTGACTTTCACTTTCAGGAATTCAGGAACAACTGAAACTAACTTGGTAGCTGTTTGATCTTTTACTTGCTATTTGACTAATCCCTCTCAACTCCCTTGATGCTCAGGTACTCAGAAGGTCAGGCAGCATCTATAGGAATAAACAAGGCTGAGACCCTTCATCAGGAGTCAAATTTGTGAAATATAAACTTACTTTACAAACCAGATGGTTGATTGTTTCTGATCTGGATTTGAGGGGCTGCAGAATCAGTAATCATCCCTATTCCCAACTGCAGGTACGATTACTCCCAGAGCTTTTCAATTTACCTTCCCATAGTCTAGCAATACCTCCCAGACACCAAGACCTTAATTCTGGATAACTCAAGCATGGCCAAATGCACAAAGAGAGAAATATCTCCACCATCATGTGATGTGATCAAATTTTCCATCAAATCCAGCCAGTTTATGCTAAGTGAACCATACACAGAGATACGCTTTACAAAGGAATAAGAGTTGAGGTGTACATGAACTGGAGTCGCTCTCTTTCTTGTCATCCTTGTCCACTGGCTGACACACAGCAGACTGCTCTGAGCCAAGGGCTGAAGGCACTTCACTCCGTCTCACTTCATCCTTCGATAATGAGTTGTATCCTAGATCTGACTGTCCACCTTAGAACGACAAAAATAAAACACCATTACAGTGCTGATTATTGCCTTTATCAACGAATCATAACATCCTTTATAATAGCCCCCAAAATACCGGAAACCATCATATACTATGGAATAACAGGCCACTTGGAAAAAATCAATCCGATTGAGTGGATTTATGAAAAAGCAAAAAAGTGATGTGAGTTTTTGAAGATGAAACTAGTAGAACAGGTAAGAGAGAACCAGTGGCTGTGGTGGCTTTTGAGAAGGGCCACATTTGAGGTTAGCGTGCAGATTTAGAACACATGGGATTGGGTGCAATATATGGGATGAAGGAGGAACGACAGTCAGGAAACAGACAATACACGGGATGAAGGAAGAACGACAGTCAGGAAACAGACAATACATGGGATGAAGGAGAGATGACAGTCAGTAAACAGACAATATACAGGATGAAGGAGAGAATTCAGCACGAAACAAGAGAATGTACGGGATGAAGGAGAGACACGAGTCAGGAAACAGACAATATACGGGATGAAGGAGAGAATCCAGCAGGAAACACAGAATGTACAGGATGAAGGAGAGATAACAGTCAGGAAACAGAATAGCACAAAGCATTCTTTATCTCGATGATAGTCTGTGATGCATTGGGTACTTGCTCACAATCTACATATATCAATCATTTGGCTGGTGGAGAATAAAAGGGGTCTGAAGAATATTTGGATGAGCTGAGGGAGTGGATGAGATTGTGTCTAACAAATATCAATGCACAAAATTGTGGAGTTATGCACTTAGCTGCATGTAACATGCATAAATGCCTGTCAACTAAAGGCCAAACTAAAGGTGCAATAAACTGTTAGGAAGGCAAATGCTGCACTGATTTTAATACCCAAGGACTTGAATACAGGAATAAGGAAGTTTATTTGCAATGTTGCTGAGAATGCATATAAAGTACTGTGTGCAGCTTTGATCTCCTTTCCCATGGATGTACTTGTCACAGAGGGAGAGCATTCACAAAATTGCAGGGTGTTGTATGAAGTGAGCTGGAATACACTGAATAAGGTTTAGCAGAATGAAACATACAAATTCTCCAAGTACTTGACTGACTAGATGGAGGGTAGCTGTCTCCCCTCACTGAGGGTTACAGAACCAGGAGACTCAGTTTCAGGACAGGCACAGGCTATTAAGGACAATCATGAGGAGAATTTTCTTCACTAGATGATGAAACTTCAGAATACTCTACCAAGGGCTGTGTTGGTTGTGTCATTATATTTATTTGAAACAAATATTGATAGATTCCTGGACATTAAGGGTTATGGGAATGGTGTAAAAATTGACACTGAGGTAGATCACCAGCCACTGTCACAGTGAATGACAAAACAGGTCAGAAAGCCAAGTGGCCGACTCGTGCTTCTTTTTGTTTGTTTTTATGTAAAGGGAAGAGGGGTATACAAATATTAGACAAATAATTTACACCGTCAGAAATCCAAAGAAGAATTTACTCTTCAGATGATCACCTTGGTCCTGTGGTTTGCTGCTTCAGTCTGTTATATGTGTAATGGTTGAATGACAATAAATGAAATTGATCAGTAACCACAATCACCAGCTGTGATATTGCAAACCCCAAATACACTTCACTCACACAGTGAAAGTGAGCCATACCAAGAGAAAACAGTTGCAGGTTTACCACATTAAAGAGTTTTTACATATACTTCGAAACATACAGTGAAATATGTCATTTTGTGTTAAATCAAATCAGTTAGGATTGTGCTGAGCAAATGTCGTCACACTTATGGTGATAACAGAGCAAGCCCACAACTCACTAACCTAACCCGCACATCTTTGGAAGGAAACCGGAGCACCCGGAGGAAACCCGCACGGTCAAGGGGAGAATGCACAATTTCCTTACAGATAGGATCGGAAGATGAACCTAGATCTTACAGCTGGCACTCTGTAAAGTGTTGTGCTAACCATTAAGTTCCAGGCTGATCCTGGCCATAGAGCAAATAAACAGATGCAGATTATTACTGGCAAACATAGCTTTCAAACAGAAGGAAAGCCAATAACTGAGAGGATGTATCAACTTGGACCTTTTTAGATATTTACTTGGAAAATGCTTTTAGGATCAATGGAGCACGAACCAAGATGAGTTACAAATACTTTGAGTGAGGTTGAAATGTCTGACTGAATGCTTATTTGGAAAGTTATTCATACGCACACCTTGCTTCAGGTGCAGCAACAGCTAAAGCAAACAACTTAAAGTGATTTTGGATTTTTGAAGGAGAGAGATAAATGTACTCTTGATTGACAAGCTAAATTGTTTGAAGAGGTATTAATACAGAAAGACAATAGAAACGCTGTCAAAGTAATTTACCTACATTTTAAACAGTTTGGTTAAGGTAACCAAAACAGTCTTACGACAAAGGTTCAAAAATGCCAAAGCAGCAGCAACAGCAGAATGGCTTGTGGTAGGTGGTTCAGAACAGAACACAGCGAGATGGTGTACGGGGTAGTTATTCACAGTGAACATTGATTACTGACGCTCTCACTACATTCATGATTCTGGCTCTGGAATTAAAAACTATTTCTAAATATGTGAATGATTGCAAATTCAGTGATGGGGATTGTAATGTATGAATCTACTTCTTTTAGAGCAATGACTCTACCCCTTAGCACTACTTATTGATCTGTTATCTGCTCATGCGCATTGACCTGTTGTCTACACATGTGCTTTGCTCTCTCTCTCTTGCTCTCACTGCAATGTGAATACACCAGTTAAAGTCATCTCCCACATGCATGCTTTTATTTAATATATATGTAGTTGTGCACAGACACAACAAATTGGAGATGAGTATGAACCTGAATGTCAGAAAATATCATCGACTGCACTGACAGTTACAGGATGAACTGAGACTTAAACAGCACCAGAAGGCCATCACAGAACTTAAAGAGAAAATAACATGACAATGGTTTCAGTTGGGAAAGCTGATGAACTTGATAGCACTAATGAAGGCTGGGAGTCAGAAATCAAGCGGGTTGAACTGTATTGTAATGCGAACAACATGGAGGACCAAAAGAAAGCCCCCACGTTTCTTAGCTTAATGAGTCCTCGGATGTCGAGTCTCTTATCAACCATCAACAAAATAACCCCTGAAAAGCCAGCAAGCAAGAATTTTGATGAAATTGTTACAAGTTTACAAATTCATTTGAGCCTGAAACCGCTGGTAATAGCTGACAGATTTCAATTTTACAAAAGGAACCACTCAAAAGCTGAAAGCCTTTCTGAATACAATGCAGAACTGCTCAAACTTTCCCAGTACTGTGACTTAGAGATGGACTTTCTGATGCATTAAGGGACAAGCTCATATGTGGCATGCATAGTCAAAGCACTCAAATGAGGCTACTGTCAGAAACAGACCTAACCTTAAAACGGGCATTGACCATTGTAATATCTTTAGAGTCTGCAGCAAAGGATGCAGCAGAACTACAGAAAAGGGGATTAGAATGTGAAATGCATAAAATGTCCCTGAATGGTGCAAAAAGCCAAAGATGTTATCGATGTGGCAAATCCTCCCAAGATGCAAATGACTGTTGGTTCAAAGAAAAATTCTGCAGAGAGAGTCACAGACAAGGCCACATAGAGTGTGCAAGGCAGACAAAAAGCACAATTAAGTGAAAAATCTCAAAGACAAACTAAGCAAATGCATAAAGTTACCAAATGAAAGACAGAATCAGACAACAGAGTCTGACGAAGGTGAACTGTCATGTCTAGAACTGCATGGGACAACTGAAGCAGATCATAATAGATGCGTCTGGTGTGAAACTGAAAATGGGGCTGCATACAGGGTTAGCTTGTCTATAATTTCAGAGGCTGACTACAACAGACTATTTTAAGATACCATTAAAGAAGACCTCAACAATGCTAAAAGCTTACACGAGTGAAAGTGTCTCCCAAAGGCAAACTGAAAGCAAATGTGACGCATGGAGGCCAAACACAGCAGACAGAGCTTTATGTAATGAGAAGTGGAGGGCCAGCATTTTTCGGATGCAAATGGTTCATTCAACTAGACTGGCACTCAAACAAAGCTCTCAGTGTGGCATCAACAGGCAATGGCAGGCCAAATGGTGGCACTGACCAGAGACTGGCACAGCTGCTTAATGCTAATGAGAAGGTGTTTGAGAAGGTGATTGGTAAACTCAATGGCATGAAGGCCAGAATTGAACTGGATGAAGCAGCAACATCAAGATTCCTTAAAGAGCGTCCAGTGTCTTATGCACTACGTCCTAAAGTGGATGCTGAACTGCAGAGCTTGGAGGCGTCTGGAATTCTCTCCAAGGATGAGTGGAGTGATTGGGTGACGCCCATTGTCCCAGTGATCAAGGAAAGGAAAGGCTGGGACCTTTCACATATGTGGAATTTCCGAGTGAGCATCAAACTGGTGCTGCATACTATGCAGCACTCCTTGCCATGAACAGAAGTCATTTTTACATCTTTTGCGGTCAGGCATAGGTTTTCAAAGATTGACTTGTCTATCTGTAAATGGAGATTGAGGAGTCAAGCTGGAAGTTCCTCAGAATCAACACTCACAAGGGACTGCTCCAGTATAATCATCTCATCTTTGACGTTGGATCAGCTCCAGCAATTTGGCAAAGAGCAATGGACCAAATGCTCCAAGATATCCCAGGAATACAATGTTACATTGATGACATCATTATAACTGGTGAAAATAATGAAAAGCACCTCCAGAACCTCGGTAAAGTGCTTACCAGGTTGAGTGAGTATGGTCTATGCACAAAGAGAGAGTGAAAAGTAAGTTTTTCAAGAATGAAATCTCATATTGTGGACATGTCATTGACAATCATGGTTTACATAAGTCACAAAAGAAGACTGAAGCAGTGCTACAGGCGCCCAACTGGAAAAATCATAATTCAGATTACACTTGGGCCTTGTAAACTACTACCAACAGTTTTTCTCTAACATTGCTACAGTGCTGCATCCAATGAATGCACTGTTGCAGACAGGAGCAAAGTGGGAATGGTCAGAAAGATGTAATAGAGCTTTCAAAGAAACTAAGAGACTAGTAACATCCGAAGACCTGCTCACCCATCATGACCCATCACACTGGTGTGTGATGCATCCCCCTATGGCACTGGAGCCATTTTGTCACACTTATGAAAGATGGATCTGAAAGACCAATTGTGTTTGCTTCAAGATCATTGATGAGCGCAGAACGCGACTATGCACAGATTGACCGAGAGGCTCTTAGCCTGGGGAATGAAGAAGTTCCACCACTACCTCTAAGGACAAAAGTTTACATAAAGGTCAGCAACCCCTTGCGTCCATTTTCAATCCCAGGAAGGGAATTCCAGTGATAACGGCTACCCGGTTGCAACATTGGGCACTATTTCTAGGAGCCCACTTATGACATAAAAATTCAAGCAAAACACAGCAATACTGATGGCTTGTCACGTCTTCCACTGCTGACAAATGAAAAAGAAAAGTCTTCAAACTGTGACCCAGCAGAAATGTTCCACACCACATTGTGGACCAATTGCCGGTAACAAATCCCGAATTACAAAGAGAAATAAGGAATGACCCAACATTGTCAAAAGTCAATGACATCACCACGGAAGCTCACTGTAGTCCTCAATTCTCAGTGAGGCGACACCAACTGTTTGTATGTCAAAGAAAGCTGATGTGTGGATCTCGTGTGTAGTTCCTCTAAATTGCACACCAGAATGTTAGAGAATCTGCACAAAGGTCATCTGGGTACAGTCAAGGTGAAAAGTCTTGCCTGGAACTATGTGTGGTGGCTGGGAATAGATAAACGGAATGAAGTCTCAGCTAAAAGCTGTTCGGGATGCCAAAAAGTTCAAAATACACCCCACAGGCACCATTACACCCATGGGAGTGGCCGTCTTCACCATGGCAAAGAGTACATTTTGACTTTGCTGGGCCATTCATGGATTCCATGTTCCTGATTGTTCATTCAAAATGGCTGGAGCTTGTACCAATGAAGTCAACCACATCAGGAAAAACTATTTCCGCTCTGAGACGATCTGTGCTAGAAATGGCTTATCAGAACAACTTGTGAGTGACAACAGACCACAATGCACGTCAGAAGAATTCAGACTATTCATGAAAAAAAATGGCATCAGACATTTCAAGTCAGCTCCTCACCACCCAGCAACGAATAGGTTAGCTGAAAGGTTTATCCAGATATTCAAGAAATCCATTAAAGCAACAGACGTGGAATCAGAATCAGGTTCATTATCAGCAGCATGTGTCACTGAATTTGTTAACTTAGCAGCAGCAATTCAATGCAATATATAATATAGAAAAAATAATAATAAATAACAATTACAGTATACATATACTGAATAGATTAAAAATCGCGCAAAAACATTAATAATATATATTTAAAAAGTGAGGTAGTGTTCACGGGTTCAATGTCCATTTAGGAATCTAATGGCAGAGGGGAATAAGCTGTTCCTGAATCGTTGAGTGTGTGCCTTCAGGATTCTGTGCGTCCTGCCTGATGAGAGAGAAAAGGGCATGCCCGGCTGCTGAAGGTCCTTAATAATGGACGCTGCCTTTCTGCGATATCGCTCCTTTAAGATGCCCTGGGTACTTTATAGGCTGGTACTCAAGATGGAAGGCGACTAAATTTACAACCCTCTGCAGCTTCTTTGGGTCCTGCGCAGTAGTTCCCCCACCACCCCATACTAGACAGTGATGCAGTCTGTCAGAATGCTCTCGAGGGTACATCTATAGAAATTTTGAGGAGGACATTTCTCTAAAGAGCAGGATGGACAACTTCCTTTTTGTGTATCGGAACTCTAACCATGTCACGCCATATCGAACACCTGCAATGCTGTTCACGAACAGGAATCTGAGATCTAGCATAGACCTCCTGAAACGAGATCTCCAGAGGTAAGTGCCGAAGAAACTGTTCCACCAGTTGCCAAGTGAATCAGCGAGGAGCTTCAAGATTGGACAGGAAGTCCTAGCGTGTGATTACCAAGATGACAAGTTGACACCCAGTAGGATAGCCACAAGAACTGGACCACTGATATAAGGCAGACAATATTGGAGATCAGACATGGAGACGTTACGTGGATGCTCAACCCATGGACACATTGCAGTCACTGGACTTACCTCTCAGTAATGATGCCACTGACAGCAACGTGACACCAGAAACTGAGAACTGTCTTAGACAAGACACTGAGCAAACCTGATGCCACTCCACAGGTCCAGAGGTGCTGTCCGGAAAGAAGCAGGGTGCCACCCGAACGACTGAATCTTTAGAATGGTGAAGTTAGTTATGAACTGTTATTGTGTTTATTAGAATATGGGTTTATGAAAGAGAAGTTAAATGCTTCGTACACATACCGCTTTATGCATTGACCTGTTGTCTTTGCACATACATTGTGCTCACTCTCTCTCGCTCTCTGTGCAATGTGAATACACCAATTAAATCCATCTACCGTATGTGTGCTTTTATTTAATTGATACGTAGCTGTGCACAGACACAACAGGGCTGATATTTACTGAGAACGATTACAAGAAAAGTACAGGAGGACAGCCCCAAACTTGCAGAAAAGGGAAAATTATCAGCAGATGAGGGTCAATACAGGTAATGAAAAGTGGTATAATCTGGTGGGGTAAATAGGGAGTAAATAACCAGTCACTAGAAAGGTGTACAAGGCAATACAGAGGGTCATGATTTCTAACACTAGAGGGTACATGTCCAGGGTGAGAGGGAGAAGGTTTAAAAGAGACCAAGTGGATAGATATTTCATGCAGAGTGATTGGTATCTGCAATGAAATATCAAAGAAGTGGTAGAAACAGATGTTCCAAGAAATGTATTTGAATGAGAAGGGGTTCTGAACCTTTTTAATGCCATGGATTCCTACCATTAACTGAGGGATCTGTGGACCTCAGCTTGGGAACCTCTGAGACAGAGGAACTAATGCAGACATGTAGGTTTAGTATAGACAGAACTGACAGTTGGCATCAATAGGCCTGTTTCTATGTTGTGGAATATTTTGTCTATGAACGTCAAATACTTGGATTTTCAGAAGGCATTTGATAAGGTGCCACACACAAGGTTGCTTAACAAGATAAAATTCTATGGCATTACAGGAAAGATACCGGCACAGATAGAGGAATGGCTGACAGGTGGGAGGTAGCAACTTGGAATAAAAGTGGCCTTTTCTGGTTGGCTGTCAGTGATTAGTGGTGTTCACCAGGGCCCAGTATTGGGACCACTACTTTTCACATTGTTTGTCAATGATTTGGATAACAGTATTGATGGCTTTGCAGCAAAGTGTGCGGATGACACAAGATTGGTAGAGGGGTAGGTAGGGCTGAGGAAACAATACAGCTGCAGCAGGATTAGACAAATTGGAAGCATGGGCAAAAAAGTGAGAGATGAAATACAGTGCTGGAAAATGTATGATAATGCATTCTTGTAAAAGGAACAATAGTGTGGGCCATTATCCAAAAGGGGAGAGGGTTCAAACATCAGAGGTATGGAGGGACTTTGGAGTCCTCGTGTAAGATACTCAGAAGGTTAATTTACAGGTTGAATTTGTGGTAAAGGTGGCAAATGCAATGTTGACATTTATTTCAAAGGGAATAGAATATAAAAGCTGAGCCTTTATAAAACACTAGTCAGGCCACATGGAGTATTGTCAACAGTTTTGGGCCCCATGTCTCAGAAAAGATGTGTTGTCATTGGAGAGTCCAGAGGAGGATCTTGAGAATTATTCTGGGAATGAAAGGGTTAACATATGAGGTGTGTCGAGCAGCTTTGGGCCTGTAATCACTGGAATTTAGAAGAATGTGGGGGGGGGGGGGAATCTCATTGAAATCTACTGAATGTTGAAAGGACTAGATAAGATGGATATGGCAAGGATGCTTCCTATGGTGGGGGTATCCAGAACTAGAGGGCACAGCCTCAAAATTGAGGGACAAGTTTTAGAACAGAGGAAGGAGGAATTTTTTTAGTCAGAGTAGTGAATCTGTGGAATGCTCTGCCACAGACTGCAGTGGAGGCAAAGTCCGTGGGTATATTTAAGACAGAAGTGAATCATTTCCTGATAGGTCTGGGCATCAAAGGATATGGCAAGAGGACAGGTGTATGGGGTTAAGTGGGATCCGGGATCAGCCATGAAGGAATGGTGGAACAGACTTGATGGGCTGAATGGCCTAATTCTGCTCCTATGCCTTATGTTATACACCACATCTGGGAAAATGCTAGAAATTGTAACAATCAGGAAAAAAGTCTAAGTCAGTCAAAGCAGAACCAGAAAGGAGACAAAAAGTTAGACAATTACCTGAAAACATGTGGACATCCGCCAGTTCTGAGGAAATCCAAAGAGAAAAACTAGGAAGCCTTTCATTCAAGGACTCCTGACTGCCATACCCATAGCTGGAGCTAGAGCCAAGCCGGGCTGTGTGCAGAGAGCAGTAAAACAAGGGTATGCCAGATGGTAGACGAACATAAAGAGTTACATGGAAGGGTAAGATGCATGAGAAGCAGGAATTAAAAGCCACGTAAGATGGATACAAGCAGATAATTGCAGACAGACCAGAGGGAGCAGCAAAAAGCAATGAACAAAACAAAAGAGAGGTTTTTGAGTCAACAGATATCGATGACACCTTAAGATGTACCTGTACTAGATCTATCATCAGTGGAATCTACTTTCATTTGCTC
Source organism: Hypanus sabinus (assembly GCF_030144855.1). Lineage (NCBI taxonomy): Eukaryota > Metazoa > Chordata > Chondrichthyes > Myliobatiformes > Dasyatidae > Hypanus > Hypanus sabinus. The sequence goes on along the minus strand of NC_082733.1, from coordinate 44,516,234 downwards.
CGAGCTGAACCGGGGCTGCTCCACAGTGTTAGTTTCATTAGAGCTATCCATGCTGTCATGGCTAACAGCATCCAGATCACTGCCATCTGCTTGGAGAACAGACAGATTAGTACAAGTCACTGCAAACTGACAATTTCATTTTTCTCCCTCCCATCCTAAAGGGATCAGAGTGGCCAACAAACATTATTGAGCCAGTGATTACACTAGTACTGAGTGTTAACATGCTGTTTAACTGTATGGTTGGCATCAGTGTCAAATTCCCCCACCTCTCTCTTTTTCTCTATACATCCACACACACATCATCCCAGATAAAGGACTACAAGATTGGGATCAATCTGGAAATCAGAACCCTTATCCCTTTCCTGGGCTACTGGAGCACTGAGTCCACTGGCATGCAAGCTAATATTAGATACCAGCTGACCAATCAAATCTGTAATTGTCTTGACCCATATTGTTCATTTATTCGGTCTCTAAATTTGTTGGGTGACAGAATCCGTTTAAAAGGAATCACCTCAAATGGCTTCCTCAAAATTCCAAATTTCTGATTCCAATCAAATCCTATAAATCTATCTTATGTAAGTGAGACTACAACTCAGGAACTACTCAACCACAAGATTCGGAGGAGTAGATTTAGGACAGAGATGAGAAGGAACTGCTTTTCCCAGAGTGGTGATTCTGTGGAATTCTCTGCCCGATGAAACAGTGGAGGATACCTCAGAAAATACATTTAAGATTTTTGCATAATAGGGAAATTAAGGTCTCTGGGGAAAAGGGAGTTAGGTGAAGATGAGTCCATGGTCAGATCAGCCATGATCTAATTGACTGTTGGAGCAAGCTCGAAGGGCCAGATGGCCTACTCCTGTTCCTACTTCTTATGTTCTTATGTGTCTGATGTTAATACCAATGGTAATATTACTGAGAGAAATAAGTGACTTGAAGCTGTTATTGGGCTCAGGGGCTTAGAAAACTAGAACACAGATGGATGGAATTACGGAATTGCAGAACCACCCTGAAATATTAGCTCAGCTCACTCAAGCCAGTAAATTTAATTATTCTTCTCCAGCTAAACTGGCAATCAGCATTTCCTAAAAATATACAAACACTTCCAATGAAATTATATTAACTGAAAATACTTGATTGTGAATTGATTTACGCAAAAAATGTTGAATCAAACATTCCTACTCCAAACAGTTAAGCTGACATATAGCTCTGCACCAAAAAAGTGCCTTTGCAGCAGCAAACGGCCCACCTTGCTGTTATTCTAACATTGGCATGACTTCCAACATAAATGCACGTGAACGTGGATTTATGGCACAATTCTTAGCAGCGTGGAGGAACAGAGGGATCTTGGGGTCCACGACCACAGATCCCTTAAAGTTACTGTGCAAGTTAATAAGGTTAAGGTGGTGTATGGTGGGTTGGCCTTCATTAGTCAGGGGACCGAATTCAAAGTAATGTTGCAGCTCTATAAACACCATTAGACCACACTTGGAGGGTGCACTGGAGATTTACCAGGATAAATAGGGTTAGTTATTAAATGATGGTCTCACCATTAGTACATTTCTTCCATTAACAAAAAACTGAACACCCACAAATTTAGACAAATAATCTGAAGATATGGCTTCAATAGTTGAAGTCTAACTTACTACACTGAGTGACATGACCACTGAGCTGAGGGAAATTAGGATGATCAATTAGTTCTGGCCTTGCCATGGACACTACATCCCTTGAATGCATTATGAAAAAAAAAGTCCATAAAGCCATTTTTCAATGGAAAATGTGTTCTCTTAAGTATATTTGCCAATATGTGGTAATTCAACAATACAACGCTCTTTGAATTTCACCGCGTTCACTCTCAGGTCAATCGCAGTCTTACCCGACAGCACCTGCGCCTGTAGCGGGTTTGTTGGAGTCTTTTTCAAAACTCTGCGGAACTGAGCTGTTCCAAGTACAACATTCCTTAGCTTCATCCATAGAAAGTATCCACCTCTGTTGCTCGATGGCCAAGTACTTTCTAAAACTGCCTGCAGAAAATCAAATGTGATCAGCTCAATGTCAAAGCAGAGGTTAAACACCATGAAATTATCTCATATTCTGCTGAGCATCTTAAGTAAAGCAGTTTCAATAAAATCTATAAGCTTTTAATTTGATCTTAGGATGTGATTACTTTATTAGGTAATACAACACATTTTCAGCAAGAGGGAGCAAAGTTATATTAAAACTCCAATAATCTGGAATCCACTTGTTTGGAAAATCCTGAGGATTTCAGCATCCAGTTCCTTCATTCTAACAAGCTGAATCGTCCAAACTGAAACACACAAGGTTTGATTTCCTAAACACAAAAGTTTCTGTCAATGTTGGAAATTTAAAACAACACACATAAAATGCTAGAAGAACTCAACAGGTCAGGCAGCATCTATGGAAGGGAATAAACAGTTGTTGTTTTGGGATGAGACCCTTCATCAGGACTCATGAAAAACAGAATATAAACAAGCATGTCCACTAGTTCTGATTTGATTCCACCTTTCACTCACTTCCAACATTTCCTTCTGCCCACTCCCACCCCTTCACTTTTGTTGCTTTAGCATCACTACAATATCTGACCTTTTATTATCCCCCATCAGCCTCTGGGAATCCAAGTATTTCCTCCACCAGGTGGTTCAATGACTTACTTGCACTTCACTTAATCTATAAACCATTTCCTGCTCACAATGCATCCTAGTTTGCAGCAATGAGACAAAATAGATTGTGTGATCACTTTAGATAACACCTGCATTAAATCTAAGACTGGGTCTCTGAAGTTCTGTTCACCTGTCACTTGAAATCCCTGCCCCATTCCAACTCTGAACTCACGGATACTGATCACCCACATCATTACAAAGAATCTCAACTTGAGCTTAGGACCAGCTCCTCACCCTTTGATTAGGCAGATCATAACCACTAACCATATTGTTTTTGAGAGAGCTGTTCATGGCTCCTCTCTTAACACTCCCCAAGACGCAGCATTTGTTTTATTTGCCTCATTCCTTAACACCCGACATTGTCAGCTCACATGGTCTAACAGATAGATAGATACTTTATTTACCCCAAAGGAAATTACAGTGTCACAGTAGCATTACAAGTGCACAGATATACAAATATTAGATAAAAGAAGTAATAAAGAATAAAAAATAAGTTACCTCAAACAGTCTAATAGGAGGGGAGTCATCACTTCCCTGGCTATAGCTTGACCCATTATAGAGCCCAATGGCCGAGGGTAAGAATGACCTCAGAGCAGCACAGTTGTCTTAGTTTATTACTAAAAGCATGCAGAGGGTGAGAAACATTGTCCAGAATTGCCAGGATTTTCTGTAGAGTCTTTTGTTCTACCACAGCCTGCGGTGTGGTCCAGTTTGACTCCTATAACAGAGCCAGCCTTTCTAATCAGTTTATTGACCCTGATGGCATCACCCGTGCTGATGCCATTGCCCCAGCACACCACAATATAGAAAATTGTACTGGTGACAGAAGTCTGGCAGAACCCGTGAAGGAGAAGCCTATATACTCCAAAGGACCTCAGTCTCCTCAGGACGTAGAGACAACTCTGGCCCTTCTTGTACAGAGCAACTGTGTTGGTGCTCCGCTTGGGTCTGCCCAGGTACTTGTGGATCCTCACCCCATCCACATCCTCACCATCAACAGTGCAATGCAGCTTAGTCTTCCTAAAGTCCATCACCATCTGCTTTGTCTTACTGATGTTGAACTGCAGATGATTCAATTTTCACCATTTGACAAAGTTTTCCACCACAGCCATGTATTCCTGACTTCCCCCTATATGCCCAACTCTTGCTGAGTCATCAGTGAATTTCTGCAGATGACATGACTCAGTGATGTATCTGAAGTTCAACGCATACAGGGTAAACGGGAAGGGAGCCAATACAGTCCCCTGTGGGGTCCCACTGCTGCTTGTAGCCATGTCTGACACACAGTTCTGAGGCCACGCAAACTGTGGTCTCTGCCAGCCAGGTAGTCTGTTATCCAGGATACAGTGGAAGTGCCAACCTGCATTGAACGGAGCTTCCCCCCCCACCCCCCCAGCAATGAAGGCTGTATAGTATTGAAGGCACTTGAGAAATCAAAAAACATGATCTTTACAGTGCTACCCTACTTATCCAAATGGGAGTAGGTTCTGTTCAGCAGGCAGGTGACAGCATTGTCGACTCCAATGTGCTCCTGGTTGGGAGACTGCCTAATGTCCAGCTTCCATCATCCTACAGACCAGTTTGTCGGTGTTCTCCTCTTCCCCACCCCCCAGCTCTGTACAGCACGAACACCATCGCACGAACAGCTCTCAAATCTGATGAAAGGTCAGTCACTGTAACATCAATTGTTTTCATCTTCCCAGAAGCTGCTTGACCTCTAGTATTTCTGGTGCTCTATGTCTAAGTTACAGATTATATGAAACAGAAGCATTTAAAACAAAGGCAAATGAAGAAGGTACTAACTACATACATTTAATCTTAGATATATGTCTCAGATCAGAAATGACTGGGGTACAGAGTGAGACAGATTAAAAAGTTTACAATTTCAGATAACCAGAGCTTCATCACCAGAGTGACTGCTTATTCCTGAGTTCCTCCAGTATTTTGTGTGTTTCTTGCTTTTGTTAGAATTCACAAGTTTTGATGCAAGATCATCCATTTGTATCATTACCTCACATCTCTCTCTCCTTCCCCGCTCTCCTCGTATGTGCCCTTCATCTGTGAATATTCCCAGTATTTTATTTCAGATTCCCAACAACTGCTGAGTTCTGCGTGTCACAGTTCTGGCTCCAAGCACTTGCCCTACATTAATCTTCCTCTATTTGCACTCTTCCAGAGAGGTGTTGTAAGCAACTGTATCACCTGGACAACTCTGAGCACCCCTTTCAGAGACGTTTCCTTTGTTCTCCTATTTCTCTCACTCTCTTGACGTAATATAACACGTTTTTGTTTCCTCAGTCTTCTTGTACTGTTGGAGAGTTATTGGCCTGAAATATTGTTTCTCTTCCCATAGATGGTAGCGCAATCTGTGTTTCAAACAGTTTATATTTATATGAAAGTGACACCAGGACTGACCAGAAATGCAGGGTATTGATTCACCTTAGTCCTGAATTCCATTTTTGATTTGTGCTGAATGTGCTCATTTCAATTAGTATGGTGTGAAGGTTTGTTATCTCAGCTGTTTTCCGGATGTGAGCACAAGGGGAATATCACAGCCACTATTTGTGTCCTTTTTCTCACTTACAATCTCCTCAAACACTGACTGGACAAGGCCAAGACAAGCTTTGACAGCTTTGGGTCAAATAAATCACCAATTCAGTGAGGACACCGACTCTTGAGCAAACCACTAATTAGATAGCTATCAGACCCAGTTCCCATGGAAACAAGATCCTAGTACATTGGTGCCTTTAGAAGACAAAGGAAACATGCCAGGGAGGAAAACCAGCGCAGCAAAAGGCAATGCTGTAAGTTTTGTATTTAATTCCAGTGTTTTAAGAGTATGGGGAAGGGCTTGGATTTTTCAAGTTCACGTTCAAGTTTATTGTCACTCAATCAGCTAAACAAAACAACATTCCTCTGGGAACAACGTTGTTTCTAACAATGATTATAAATGCCTTCATCTACACTAAAGTTCTACAGCTCAATTCAATTCACTTGCGTTAAAGCTTAAAGTCACAAGCTTGATGGTAAATAATATTAATCATTTATGTGCCTCTTGCATTCTTTTTAAAGAAAAAATAAATAATTTTCTGTGAACAAGTGATAGGGAAATGAAAGTTTCAGTCCTGGTCACTAGATTTTGATGGATTAGTTATCCGTCGTCATGAGGTTATGCAACGTAAATTCGATGGGAATATCATTCATAAACCATTTATATATAGGCAAGCTCAACCAAAAAGGTCATCTTTGCAAGTAGAAAATTTACAAGCACTGTAGATTCTTCTAGGTGATAAGCCATTGAAGCTAGAAATTTTAAAAATCTGCAATTAGCTTATTGATTTAATGTGGATATTTTTCAGATTGTTTTGGATTTATTATTCTTAATCAGATTCAGAAGAATTTATAGCTTACAATGAAATTGAAGAGACCACTGAGCAGACATGGCCCTTTCGACTGAGGGAGGGAATATTCAGAATGATGTCACTTTTCTTCGATACCCCCTGCATCCTCTCAGCACCCCCCACAATGCTCTCCTGAACCACCCACCCTACTGCAGATGGACTGAAGTGTGATAAAACGCAGCATTGACAGTAACTACAAAAATCCACACTGACATACAAGACTGTAAGACATAGGAGCAGAATTAGGCCATTTGGCTCAGCGAGTCTTCTCCATCATGGCTGATTTATTTTCCCTCTCAACCCCATTCTCTTGCCTCATCCATCATTTGATGCCCTGACAAATCACGAACCCATTAACCTCTGCTTTAATATATGCAGAGACTTGGCCTCCATAGCCATTTTGGTAAGGTATTCCACAGATTCACCACCATCTGGCTAAAGAAATTCCTTATCTCTTTTCTAAATGGACATTCCTCTATTCTGAAGCAGTACTCTCTGGTTCTAGACTCTTCCACTATTGGCAACGTCCCCTGCATGTCCACTCTATTGGGCCCTTCAAAGAAACTACTGCCATTACCCAGGTCTCATCACTTATGAAGTGCCAGTCGCGTTTTGTGGTCAACTCTTTAACTTGATTTGTAAATGCATCTTCTGGAATATATTTTATTAGTTGTTAATTATTTGTGGTAATATCACTCAGTGTATGGTGTGTGAGTTAAATGAACTGTGTTATGCACCTTGGTCCAGAGAGCATTGTTTTGTTTGGCTGTATTCATCAGTTGAATGACAATAAACATGAAGTTTAACATTACGGAAGAATAAGCAAAGTTAGTTACAATAAAAAGCAACACCAAAATATTTCAGTAAATGTACAGAAGGCCCCTACCTTATTATAGTAACCATATGTAATAGCATTCGGGTGAACACCAGCTTTCTTCATCTCAAACAGGACTCTGACAGCTAATACTGGCTGTCCATACTGGCCGCATAATTGCATCAGGACACGGTAACAGACCTAGTACAGAAAACACAGTTTCATCACTGAGTACTCCTTCACCAAAGAGGTTTATTTTAATATCAAAATAAATTTTATACACAATAAAAATTATTTACAAGACAAAAAGTGTGGTGTGTTTTAATTCTTACATACATAGTCAATGATTTTTGTACTGTTCTATTAGGTTCCGAATAGCACTGCTGCCACTCATGTGGCCCTCTGGGGTGGTAAACTAGTACAATAATTGTGGGGCTTGCTGAACCAAACCAGACTTTCCCTCTCCAGTAGCAGAACTCCGCACTACAGTCCTAACCCACTGAGCCCTTTCAGTGGCTGCACTAAGCTACCGTGCGACCCTCAGCATGCATCCTGTAGCCTGGAAAGTGCCAGTCAGTAACATTCCTCTACAGAAAGGGTTCCCAACCTTCTTTATGCCACAGACAAATACCATTTAGTAAGGAGTCCTTGGACCCCAGGGTGGGAACCCTGACCAGCAAGTTTCAGGAAGACTTGGTGAATGTGTTTAAATAGTTCCCTGGAATACTCATTTTTCCCCAGTTACTCAGGAATCAGATGTAGTTTGCAACACTGTATGGTCATGTCTGCAACACTTCAAGGTTGTGAGGGGCATCACAAAAGGAATGACACCATGTGCTTTCAATAACAAGCAACAGCCATGCGAAGAAAGCTCACCAATGCCTCCACTCCTTCAGGAGGCTAAAGAAATTTGGTACGTCTCTGTTGACTTTCAACCATTTTTAATTGATCCTGAATCATGACTGCAAGGAACTGCAGACAGTTGTGGACTCAGCTCAGCACATCACAGAAACCAGCCTCTCCTCCATGGATTCTGTCTACACCAGGGGTGGGCAAACTTTTTGACTTGTGGGCCACAAAGGGTTCTAAAATTTGACAGGGGGGCCGGACCAGGAGCAGATGGACGGAGTGTTTTGGTAATACACCTCATAAGAGAAAATAAAATATCTTGGGATATGTAGAAAACATGTGCTTTAATTTCAATTGAAAATGAACAAATGCATTACAACAAAATATCTGTCTTTGAAGTCCCATGGTATTTAGCTATTTATTGAAATGACTTTTAAAACACTGAAAATTAAATGAATAAAATACAGCTTTTTTAATAGTAACAGTTAATATTTTAAAGCACTGAAAATTCTGTTATCCTTCAAGATATTATCATCATCACTCTCCTCCTGACTGTCTTTATTTCAAAAACGGTAGGAGATGCAGGTCTACTTATCTTGCTCCTTCTTATTCAATTGTCCCCTGTGCCAAAACTCAACAACGACCAGCACAAGGACAGAACAGTGATAGTGCGCCAGTATGCGGAGCGCGTTATTTGATCTGGAGCGCAATTTTTATTTTGACAACGTACGTGCACCTGCGCACTACTCATGTCCATCACTTAACAGAAATGACATGTAACATGTAAGGCTTATTGAAAAAAATATTTTCAAATGCATTTTTTACATAACACAACAAAGAAACTTATTTTTAATTTCAGTGGGAACAGTGTTGTTGGTCTCCCTTTTTAGCCAGCGCATCAAAGTCTGGATTTAGTTTTGTTGTGGCTGTTCTCAGGATGGATCTGAGGTGTTGGTCAGTTAACTTGGGTCTGTGGCTGGCTTTGTTGATGTTCATGACACTGAACGCCTGTTCACACAAATAGGTCGAGCCGAACAAAGAGTAAAGCGCAAATGTGGAGTAATACGCTGCACCTCAACAAAGGTCAACGTATATAGAGTGCGTCATCTATTGGGAAAACGCCAGAATTGCGGGGAAAAAACATTAACAAGGTTTATTAATATAATTTCATCAAGTTCTGCGGGCCGGATTAAAAAGCTTAACGGGCTGCATATGGCCCCCGGGCCGTAGTTTGCCCATGCCTGGTCTACACCATGCTGTAAAGTGGCCAGCAGAATCAAAGACCTCACCCACCTGCAGTGTGCTTCTTCACCCATTGAAAGAAGATCCAAAACTTGAAAACACATACAAGCTTCTATCTCACTGTTACCTATCCATGTACCTACCTAAATTACTCTGAAATGTTGAAATTGACCCCACATCTATCATTTGTGCTGGCAGTGCACTCCACAAACACTATCCTCTGAGTGAAGAAGTTCCCCTCACGTTCCCATTAAATATTTAATGTTTCACCCTTAGCCCATGACCTTCAGTTGTAGTCTCACCCAAACTCAGTGGAAAAAGCCTACTTGCATTTACCCTGTCCATACCCTTCATAAATTTGTGTACCTCTATCATAACTCCCCTCAAATCTTCTACATTCTAGGGAATAAAGGCCTAACCTATTCAATCTTTCTTTAGAACTCAGGTCTACAAGACCCTGCAGCATCCTTGTATTTTTCTTCTGCACTTTTTTAATCTTACTTACATCTTTCCTGTAGATAGCTGACCAAAACCACACACACTACTCCAAATTAGGCCTCACCAATGTCTTATAAATAACATTTTAAGATCATCCCAACTTCTGTACTCAATACATTGATTTGTGAAAGCCAAGGTGCCAAAAGCTTTCTTCATGACCCCATCTACTTGTGATACCATTTGCAAGGAATTGTGAATCCATATTCCCAGATCCCTCTATTCTAGCACACTCCTCAGTACCCTACCACTCACCTACCCTGTTTGATAGTCCCAAAGCCTAGGTAGTTCTAAGGTAGGGACATGTTCAGCACAGCTTTGTGGGCCGAAGGGCCTGGTATTGTGCTGTAGGTTTTCTATGTTTCTATGTAAGTACAACACCTCACAATAGTCTGCATTACATTCCATCTGCCATTTTCCAGCTGGTTCATATTCCACTGCCAGCTTTGATAGCTTTCCTGTGTCCAGTATGACCCCAATCTTGGTGTCATCTATAAATTTGCTGACCCAGTTTACCATATTATCATCCAGATTGTTGATACAGATGACAAACAACAACAGACCCAGCACCCATCCCTGCGGTACTCCACCGGTTACAGGCCTCCAGTACGGTGGTAATCCACTACTAACACTCTCTGACTTCTCCTGCAAAGACAATGTCTAATCCAATTTACTACCTCATCTTGAATACCAAGCGATGGAACCTTCTTCACCAATCTCTGTCAAAGACCTTGCCAAGTCCGTGTAGACAAACTCCACCATCATGCCTTCATCAACTTTCCTAGTACCTTCTTTGAAAACCTCCAAGACTGGTTAGAGACAACCTGCCATGCACAAAGCTATGTTAAATATTCCTAATGCGTCCTTCTCTATCCAAATATTTATATATCTGGTCCCTCAGAATACCTTCCAATAACTTTCCCACTGTTGATGTCAGGCTCACTGGCCTATAACATCTTAGTTTACTCTTACAGCCATTCTCAAACAAAACAGTACTGGCTATCCTCCAATCCTCCGGCAGCTCACCTGTGGCTAAAGATGCTTTATTTCTGCTCAGGTCCCTACAATTTCTGCACCAGTCTCCCACAGGGTCTAAGGGAGCACCTTGTTTGGCCCTTGGGGATTTATCTACCCTAATTTGTCTCAAGACAGCAAACACCTCCTCCTCAGTAATCTGTACAGGGTCCATAACATCGCTGCTGCATTGCTTCACTGCCACCCCTCCCCCTTTAATCCTTCCCGCTCTATCACATCTAAAACAACGGAAGCCTGTAACAATGAGCTATCAGTTCTGCCCTTCCTGCAACCAAGTCTTACTAATGGCTACAATATCATAATCATGTGTTGATCCGTGCCGAGCTCATCTGCCTTTACTACGCTATTTCTTGCTTTGGAACGTACGCAGTTCAGAACATTAGTCCCAGCATGCTTGATCTTTTGATTCCTGACTTTGTATGTAGACTTAACAACATTTTTCTCTACAACCTCTCCACTATCTGTTCTGGCAGTCTGGTTCCCATGCTCCTGCAACTCTAACCCACCCCCATGCAGCACTAGCAAGCCTTGCCACAAGGATATTTGTCCCCTCTCCAGTTCAGGTCCCACCTTCCCTGGAAGAGAGCCCAATGGACTAAAGATCTGACCCCCTCCCTCCTGTGCCATTTCCTTAGTCACGTGTTAAACTGTGATCTTCCTATCTCTGGCCTCACTGGCACAGGTAGCAATCCTGAGATCACAAACCTGAAGGTCCTGTCCTTTAACTTAGAACCTAACTCCCTGTCTCACTTTGCGGGACCTCATCCCTCTTTTTACCTATGTTATTGGTACCTACATGGACCATGACCTCCGGCTGTTCACCCTCTCACTTAAGAATGCTGTGGACTAGATCCAAGACGTCCCCGACTCTGTTAACATACCATCCAGGAAACTCGTTCTCATCAACATAACCCCTTTACTGTTCCCCTAATCAGTGAATCCCCTATCACTACAGCTCGCTTCTTATCCCCCCTTCCCTTCTGTTTCAGAGCTGGAGTTAGTGTCAGAGACTTGACTGCTGTAACTTTCCTCTGCTTGCTGTCCACCCTCCCCCCAAAAACAGGATCCAAAGTGGCATGCCTGTTGTTGAGGGGACAGGACTACACTGCACTTGCTGGCTATCCTGTTTCCCTTCTTGACGGTCACCCTTGTGACCTGTGTCCTGCACCTTTGTTGTAATCTACCTCTCTTTATGTCTTGTCTATCAACCCCTCGGCCCACCTAATGATCCAGAGTTTATCTAACTCCTTAACACAGTCTGTTCGAGGCTACGGCTCACAGCTGTAGTTGTCAGGGACACTGGTGGCCTCCTTGCCTTCTAACAACCTGTATGAGGAGTATTTCAATATCCTGCCTGACAACCCCACTCTTCTAAAATGTGAAATAATAAAGAATAAATGATGAAAAAAAATCTACCTACGATTTACGCCTCTCCTTGCCGAAGCCTCGGAGAGCTGAAGCCTCAACACTGGCCCACTCCCACATAAACTTAACTTCTTTTGATTGCCAAGTGCCTCATTATGCGCAATCCAATGTCCCCTTGAGATGTGGAACCCAAAATATGCTGACTGTCTCCGCTCATTTCTTTTAAACACTCTCTCCCTTTATGTGATGTATAAAATATGCCGACTACCCCCGCTCGTTTCTTTTAAACACTCGCTTGTTTTATGCAATCTGATGGCTCTTTGAGAACTCTGGTGTGCAAAATGCGCCAAGTGTCCTCACTCACTTGTTTTAAACTCTCTCTCCAGGGGTCTCCAACCTTTTTTATGCCATGGCCTAATACCATTAAGCAAAGTGTCCATGGACCTCAGATTGGGAACCCGTGCTCTACACAATCTGATGTCTCATTGGGAACTGTGATGTGCAGAATGTATTGTTAGCCACTACTGTATACACTGAGCAACTTATAGAGCAAGTGATGAACCGGATCTGCCAAGATGAAAAACTGATGCACTTGAAAGCCTGCGCTAAAAGAGAGGGACTTTCTGCACATAGGAGCCCCAATCAATTCACTGTGCGATCAATTGGGCGCATGCATTCTTGCCATATTCTCACAATTGCTCCGATACAGTTCACTCTTGACCTCACAATCTACCTTGTTAAGGCCTTTCACTTTATCATCTGCACTTTGTCTGCAAATATAACACTTGATTCAGCAATTTGTCACTGTTTTACCTTGCACTACCTCGATGCACTGTTGTAGTGAGGTCAGCTGAGAAGATCATTGAGGTCACTCTTCCCGCCATTACGGACATTTACACTACACACTGCAACCGCAAACAGCATTATGAAGGACCCCATGCACCCCTCATATAAACTCTTCTCCCTCCCGCAATCTGGGAAAAGACATCAAAGCATTTGGGCTCTCACAACCAGACTATGTAACAGTTTCTTCCCCCAAGCTATCAGACTCCTCAATAACCAGAGACAGGACTGACACCAACTTACTGCCCTCTACTGTGCCTATTGTCTTGTTTATTATTTATTATTTATTGTAATGTCTGCACTATTTTGTTTACCTTATGCAGCCCTGGGTAGGTCTGTAGTCTAGTGTAGTTTTTTTTTCCTGTGTTGTTGTTACATGGTTCAGTGTAGTTTTTGTACTGTTTCATGTAGCACCATGGTCCTGAAAAACGTTGTCTCGTTTTTACTGTGTACGGTACCAGCAGTTATGGTCGAAATGACAATAAAAAGTGACTTGACTTATACATTGATCTGTATAAATGGCATGCAAAACCAAGATCTTCCATTGTACCTTGGTACATGTGACAATAATAAAGCAACTTACCAAGATCCAGATCCACAATCTTGTCTAACCTTGCATCCAAGTAGAAAAACCTGCTGGTGCAATCCTGCACTGTCTTATATGCCTCTATGACTTTTATCTTTGGCAGATAATTTATAAATGGTGCACTGCTGTTTGATGCTGATCTTCACTGAAAATGGTTCTGTTGTAAATCTGTTAATTAGTATCATGGCTTGCATGATCTCATGGATCATGAATATGATTGGATACATTTATGTGGGCAGGTAAATTTGAAGAGATTCCATGGACAGGAAATTTGATGCTTGGTAGTGCCACAACTACAGGAACAAGTAACTGGACTCAGCACACATTTTACCACTCAAGTGCAAGGGAATGCAATTAATCTGATGAAAACGTGGGATAACTGGTATTGATTCAGCAGCTGAACCATTGTCTGCCAGTGAAAGTTCGCCCTTTGAACTGAGAATTGAACACGTCAAACACCTGTTCACATACCATTTAGGATCACAGAGCACAAACTCAGGATGAAGGAGACTAAAAGGGAGTGTAGGAACTTACTATCATTTAAAACAAAATGAGAGAATACAGACAGGTACAAAGCTAACACTAAAATTTAATTACGACATATAGCAAACAAGATTTGTGCATCGTTAGTTGTGTTTGGTGATACAATTTTGCTCCTTGTCAAAGAGGGATACATCAAACACATCAATGTTACTCACCTCATCGGGTGGATCCAACTTCTTGAGCTGCATCTTTCTCAGTACATCGTAAGCCGTCCGAAGGGCCCTGACCTTCGAGTGGCAGACCTTCACGTAAGCAGGAAGGCACATAAACCAGAGACCATAGCAGTGATGGAGAAGGCACTTCGACCACATTTGAGGAATTGATGAATAACGTTTTGCCATTTTTTGAGCTGACTTTATCTCCTAAAATGCAACAAAATTATTAATAAAATGTTGCGGAATGAAATAAATACTTGTATGCCGAGAATATCCATACTGCCTTTTTAAAGTTCTCTCACTCTCCTTGTACAGAGGTGGTATGAAATGTAGCATCAGATTTGTCACTCTCTGTTTACTTGTATCACTTGTTAAATGCTACAGCTTCACAATCCACAGGATAATGGATAATGATAACAGATTGATATGTCACAAATACTCACACACACTGTATCACAGGCATACTCAAAATACATATATTAGTCACATACCTGCTTGGTTCGTCTACCCATTGGTGCTGGACTGTTGGGACAACTATTTTTTGAAGTTAACCTGCTGGCTGGTGTCTTTAATAAACTCACTGGTCTGTCAAACAGCTGTGGTGATAGCACGGGAAAACCAATGTAGCTGAAAGAACAGGAGCAGCCCATGATCATCACTCATTAAAGACCATAATTAATTGACAGCTTTAATGCACATTATCTAGAATACAACTCTTATTGGAATATATATTCCAACCACAAGCAAATTCAGAGGTAACAAGAAACATAAAATGTGGAAAGAAAGCAGAACACAGGGAAAACCCAACGGGTCTGTTGGACACCAAATTAATACTTCCAGTGGAACAACTGAGGAGGGGAAACAGACAATGCAGATGACCCTCCACAGTGCATCCAGAATTCGTGGAGAGAATAATGGAACACCAATGACGGCATATAATAAGTGTTACGTTTTTGCCACAGATACTTCTGACCAGCTGATCATTTCCAACATTTCTGCGGTTTACCCCAGTCACAGCATGTAGCAAGTTCAGAGAAAATGCCAACAGCTATGGCACTTTCTGATGGCCAGATTACATTCCTCAGAGAGGACGAGTTAAGGACTTGCCTCTACCCTAGAGTCACAATCAGAAATTTGGGTGAGCTATTGGAGGACCCAGAGAACCTCTGGGAGCATGTTCAAGCAAAACGGCAATACTTTAAGAGGAATCTACTTTCTATCCTTGAAGCTTGAACAACAAATCAATAAAGATTCTGCTTCCAAAGTAAACAGGAGATCATCCACGGGATGCAGTTTATTTAGAAAATGACATAGCAGCAACTCAAATCAGAGTTAGTCCTCGGCACAAAAATAAACCATGACACTGCATAAAAATGGCAATGGCTGTGGAGGTGATTTGAAGGCTGCTGCATAATTATGATTCTCTAAATTATATTATAAACACTGTATGTCAGCTTACAAAAAGCATCAGAGACTGTAATTAACTCATGACTTTTAAATTACAACTCAGCACATCCTTAGATAACCGTGGTGGAACAAGTGTTTGGATTTCACCCTGTTACAGGAACATCCAAACCACCATCATGCAAGGAGATTTGGAAATTCTCTGTATCACCAATTTTAATAATGTTCAATAATTATCTAATACTGACACTAACAAAAATAGAATCCCTTTAAAACAAGAGTAGGAAATGATTTGCGAATCTCTCTCACATGTTGAGATTCATCTCCACACTTGCTTGGACACATACCTGTACTGAAGAGGATACTCTTCTTCATTAGGAAGGCTTGGAAGCTCCGGTGGCGTGATGAAAACCGTGTGCTCACTTTTGTGAGATTCGTCCAATTCTATGAGGTGCAAGTCCTCTATGCGCTCTGCATCCAACTGGATAATTTCAAAAAGCAGAACATCAGAAGTTGAATAAAATAACTTACTCAGAAAATGTTTTCTTGCACATTTATACAGCAATACATTATCATTAGTAAACACTGGTGGAAACTGATGTGAGGGAGGAGAATTTGACAGGTTGTAATTTTAGCACACGCATTAACTCACATAGTTTCGGCATTTCAGTCACAGAGAGACAGGGCATGCAAACAAGCTGTGTGGCCCATTAGTCTGCAACTATGAACCACTCATTTACAGTACACCAATTGTGCATCAGTTTCATTTTGTATTCTTCTCACATTCTCTTCAACTTCTCCCTCATTCTATCATTCACCCTCACACTGAGGCAGTTTAGTGACAAATCCACACATCGTTGGAACGTGGGAGGAAACTGAAGCACCAGAATCAGAAATCATGATCACTCACACGTCGTGAAATTTGTTGCTTTGTGACAGCAGTACAGTACAAAACAGAAAATTACCACAAGTTACAAATAAACAGTGGAAGAGAGAAACAGTGAGGTAGTGTTTATGGACCGTTCAGAAATTGGATGGTAGAGGGGATTCAATGTTTCCTGAAACATTGAATCAGCATCTTCTAGCTCTTGCACGTCTTCCCTGAAGGCTACGAGAAGAGATCATGCCCTGGATGGTGAGGGTCTTTAACAATACTATCCTCTTGAGAGACTGCCTTTAGAAGATGTCCTCAGTGTTGACGAGGGTTGTGCCTATGATGAAGCTGGCTGAGTCAACACCCTCTTTCGATCCTGCACATTGCAGCCTCCATCCCATCGAAATATGCAAGAACTTTTCGTGACATACTAAATCCTCTTCAACTCATAACAAAGCAGAGCTACTAGCATGCCTTCTTTGTGATTGGATCAACTTGATGGGCTCCATATAGATCCTCTAAGATGTTGATATGATGCTCAGGAACTTGAAACTGCTCACCCTTTCCACCACTGACCCCCTCAAGGTAGACTGGTGTGTGTTCTCAGAATTAGAATTTATACACTGGCATATGTTGTGAAATGTGTTGTTTTATGGCAGCAGTACAGTGCATGCAATACATAATAATAAAATCTATAAATTACACTGTATACATACAATATAAATAAGTAGAGCAAAAAGATGGAAAACAATAATGAGATCCTGTTTGTGGGTTCATTGACCATTCAGAAATCTGATGGAGGGGAATAAGCTGTTGGTAACAACCACGTGTGTGGCTTCAGCTCCTGTACATCCTCCCTGATGGTAGCAATGAGAAGAGGGCATGTCCTGAGTAACAGGGGTCCTTAATGATGGATGCAGCCTTTTTGAGGCATCACCTTTTGAAGGTGTTCTTGATGCTGGGGAGGCTAATGCTCATGGTGGAACTGGCTGAGTTTACAACCCTCTGCATCTTTTTCCAATCCTGTGCAGTGATCCCTTCATACCAGATAGTGATGCAACCGGTTAGAATGCTCTCCATAGTACCTCCGCAGGAATTTGTGAGAGTCTTTGATGACATACCAAATCTCCTCAAGCTCTTCATGAAATACAGGTGCTGTGCCACTGTCTTTGTAACAGCATCAATATATCGGGCCCGGGATAGATCCTGTGTGTATCCCTTTGTAACAGCATCAATATATCGGGCCCGGGATAGATTCTGTGTGTATCCCTTTGTAACAGCATCAATATATCGGGCCCGGGATAGATCCCGTGTGTATCCCTTTGTAACAGCATCAATATACCGGGCCCGGGATAGATCCCGTGTGTATCCCTTTGTAACAGCATCAATATATCGGGCCCGGGATAGATCCCGTGTGTATCCCTTTGTAACAGCATCAATATATCGGGCCCGGGATAGATCCCGTGTGTATCCCTTTGTAACAGCATCAATATATCGGGCCCGGGATAGATCCCGTGTGTATCCCTTTGTAACAGCATCAATATATCGGGCCCGGGATAGATCCTGTGTGTATCCGTTTGTAACAGCATCAATATATCGGGCCCGGGATAGATCCTGTGTGTATCCCTTTGTAACAACATCAATATATCAGGCCCGGGATAGATCCTGTGTGTATCCCTTTGTAACAGCATCAATATATCGGGCCCGGGATAGATCCTGTGTGTATCCGTTTGTAACAGCATAAATATATCGGACCCGGGATAGATCCTGTGTGTATTCCTTTGACCTCCTCTTCCTGAAGTCCACAATCAATTCCATGGTTCTGCTGATGATAAGTGCAAGGTTGTTGCACATAATATCAGATTGAGCCTGAGTTCCTGGTCCTACTTCTAGCTGACTTCAGGGAGAACAATACAGAGCAAATGTGTGGAAAATAGCATGTCATTAGCTCAGGAATCGGTATAGTGCATCACTGCACTGAATTAGACAGAGGACCTTCAAATTAACCTCCCCTGTTTTACAGGAACACTGGCTTCCTCTGTGACTTGTCCATGACATGATCTGTTACAATCTTGGTTCACTGTCCTTTATCAATATCTTTTAGTATCTTTCCTTCCAAATCATTGTAACATTTATGGTTTTTTGTGGATCTGTGCTTCAGATCCCCATTCATTGCACGATTAGTAGAAACCCTCAGATAAGAGTTTGTTAGCCCGAACATGGTGAATCTGTGGAATTCACCACCACAGATGACTGTGGAGGCCAAGTTATTGGGTACATTTAAAGCAGAGTTTGATAGGTTCTTGATTAGTCAGGGGATTAGAGGTAGAAGGCAGAAGAATGGCGTTGAGAGGGAATATTAAATCAGCCATGACTGAAAGGCAGAGTGAACTCAATGGGCCTATGGCCTAATTCTGCTCCTATGTCCTATAGTCTTCTCCAGTTCTTGTGGGCCTTACAGTAAAAGATTTGCTATCCTTGCTTCCACAAGTAGAAGGTAATTGAAAATTTCCAGATCAAATCTAAACCAGATGTTTTGCTATTTCAAACCCTCAGGAACATGAACAATTTGTACACAAATTGGTATACGATACTTCATTGACCCTGACATTTATGAGAAAGCACTGCATTATGTGATTGGAATGTGTCAAAATTATCGGCTGATGCTAAGAAATAGAACTAAAACAGATGCTGCTGGTTAGATCAGACAGTGGGAGAAAGAGAGCCCGTTTCTGACCTTGGTAAGAGAGAAGCTACAGAGTGGGGGAGAGGGGATGGACAGGACAATCTCTGACAGACTAAAGGATAAATCCAAAAGACCATAAAGTATAGGAGCAGAATTAGGCCATTCAGCCCATCATGGCTAAACCCAGATCCCATTCAACCTCATACACCTGCCTTCTTGTCATACCCTTTGATGCCCTGAATGATCAGGAAACTATTAAAATTAAATACACCCACGGACTTGGCCTCCACCGCAGCCTGTGGCAGAGCTTTCCACAGATTCACTACTCTTTGGCTAAAAATTTCCTCCTTACCTCTGTTCTAAAAGGTCACCCCTCAATTTTGAGGCTGTGCCCTCTAGTTCTGGATACACGCACCATAGGAAACATCCTCTCCACTTCCACCCAATCTGGTCTTTTCAGCATTCAGTAGGTTTCACTGGGATTCCCCACATACTTCTAAATTCCAGTGAGTACAGGGCCGAAGTGCCAAATGCTCCTATTTTAACCCCTTCATTCCCAGAACCATTCTCAAGAACCTCCTCTGGACTCTCTCCAATGACAACACACCCTTTCCTAGACAAGGGGCCCAAATCTGTTGACAATACTCCAAGGGCAGTGTCTTATAAAGGCTCAGCATTATTTCCTTGTTTTTGTATTCTATTCCACTTGAAATAAATGCCAACATTGTATTTGCCTTCTTTACCACAGACTCAATCTATAAATTAACCTTCTGGAAGTCCTGCACAAGGATTCCCAAGTCCCTCTATACCCCATTTGGATAATATTCTGCAATATTGTTCCTTTTACCAAAAATGCATTATCATACAATTTCTAACACTGTATTCCATCTGCCACTTTTGTGCCCATTTTTCCAATTTGTTCAAGTCCTGCTGCAATCGCATTGCTTCCTCAGCACTACCTACCCCTCCACCTATCTTCATATCATCTGTAAACTTTGCCACAAAGCCATCAACTCCATTATCAAATCTCTGACAAATAGTGTTAAAAGTAGCAGTCCCAATACTGACCCCTGAGGAACGCCACTAGTATCTGGCAACCAACCAGAAGAGACCCCCTTTATACCCACTCACTGCCTCCTGCCTGTCAGCCATTCCTCTATCCACACCAGTATCTTTCCTGTAACACCACAGGATTTTATCTTGTTAAGCAGCCTTGTGTATGGCACCTTATCAAATGCCTTCTGAAAATCCAAGTAAATGACATCCACTGCCCTCCTTTGTCCACCCTGTTTGTTACTTCCTCGAAGAACTCTAACAGATTTGTTAGACAAGATTTCCATTCACAGAAACCATGCTGACTTTGACATTTTATCATTAGTCTCCAAGTACCCCAAAACCTCACCCTTAATAATGGACTCCAACACTTTCCCAACCACTGAGGATAGGCTAACTGGCCCATAATTTCCTCATTTGCCTTCTTCCCTCCTTAAAAAGGGGAGTGACATTTGCAATTTTCCAGTCTTTGCCAGAATCAAAGTGATTCCTGAAAGATCATGACCAATCCACCCGTTATCTCTTCAGCAACCTCTCTCAGGACTCTGGGATATAGTCCACTTAGTTCCGGTGACTTTCCACCTTAAGACATTTGGGTTCCCTTTGTAATAGCAATGGCTCTCACTCCTGCTCCCTGACACTCACAGACCTCTGGCATAATGTTAGTGTCTTCCATAGTGAAGACCGATACCAAGTACTCATTTAGTTCATCTGCCATTTCTTTCAACCCCATTACTACCTCACCAGCATCATTTTCCAGTGGTCCAATATCAACTCTCATCTCCCTTTTATTCCTTATATAACTGAAAAAAAACTTTTAAGTATCCTGCTTTAAATTATTGGCTACTTTGCCCTCATATTTCATCTTTACCCTTCTTATAGTTTTTTTTTAGTTGCCTTTTCTTAGATTTTAAAAGCTTCTCAATCATTCAACTTCCCATTCATTTTTGCTACCTTATATACCTCTTCCTTAGCTTTTATGCAGTCCTTACTTGAAGACGGATATACTGGCTTTGGAGGTGGTGCAGAGGAGGTTCACCAGGTTGATTCCAGAGTTGAAAGGGTTAGACTATGAGGAAAGATTGAGTTGCCTGGGACTGTACTCACTGGAATTCAGAAGAATGAGAGGAGATCTTATAGAAACATATCAATTATGAAAGGGATAGATAACAGTTGTTATCCACTGGTTTCCACTGGTGAGTGAGACTAGAACTAGGGGACATAGCCTCAGGATTCGGGGGAGTAGATTTAGGACGGAGATGAGGAGGAAATGCTTTTCCCAGAGAGTGGTGAATCTGTGGAATTCTCTGCCCAATGAAGCAGTGGAGGTTACCTCAGCAAATATACTTAAGACAAGCTTGGATAGGTTTTTGCATACTAGGGGAATTAAGGGTTATGGGGAAAAGGCAGGTTGGTGGAGATGAAACCATGGCCAGATCAGCCATGATCTTATTGAATGGCGGAGAAGGCTCGACATCCTACTCCTGCTCCTATTTCTTATGTTCTTAACTTCCCTCGTCAGCCACTGTTGCCTACCCCTACCTTTTGAGAACAACTTTTTCTGTGGAATACATTTATCCTGTGCCTTGTGAACTATTCTCAGAAACTTCAGCCATCCCTGCCTGCATCCTCCTCCAATCCACCTGGTTAAGCTCCTTCCGCATGCCTCCGTAATTCACTTTATTCCATTGCCATACTGATACATGTGACTTGTGCTTCTCCCTCGCAAATTGCAGTATGAATTCAATCATATTACGATCACTGCTTCCTAAGGGCTCCTCTACACTTCGCTCCCTAATAAGATCTTTTTATTACATAACACCTAGTCTAAGATCGACTTTCCCCGAATAGGCTCAAGTGTAGGCTGCTTTAAAAAGCCATCTCATAGGGATTCAACAAATTCTCTCTTTTGCGATCCTAACCAACCTATTTCTCCCAATCCCCTTATATATTGAAGTCCCCCATAGCAATTGTGTCGTTAAGCTTATTACATGCCTTTTCCAGTTCCTTTTACAATCCCAATCCCACAGCTTGGTTACTATTTGGAGGCTTATATATGATTCCCATATTGTCTTTTTCACCCTTGCAGTTTCTTAACTCCTCCCACAATGATTCAACATTCTCTGATCCTGTGCTACCTCTTTCTAAAGATGTAATTCCATCTCTTACCAACAGAGCCACACCATCACCAATGCCTTCCTGCCTGTCCTTTCGATACAGAGTATATCCTTTAATGTTAAGCTCCCAACTATAGCCTTCTTTCAGCCACAACTCAGTGATGCCCACAACATCATACCGACCAATCTCTATTTGCGCATCTCTAATTTGTCTACCTTATTTCGAATGCTACGCACATTTAAATACAGCATCTTCAGTCCTGCATTCTTCACCCTTTTGAATTTTGCCTCTCTGGTACAATTTAACTCATTACTCTGTCTGCATTTGTACCCAGTCATTGGCTTGTCCTTCCTCACATTCATGTTACACCCATCATCTGCTTGTAAACTTGCTGGCTCATCCTCAGCTCCATCATACTGGTTCCTATCCCCCCATATTAGTTTAAACCACTCCCACCAGCTCTAGTAAACCTGCCCGCAGGAATATTGGTCCCCCTTGGATTTAAGTGAAACCCATCCCTTTTGTACAGGTCACACCTGCCCCAGAAGAGGTTCCAATTATCCAGAAATCTGAATCCCTGCCCTCACTTCAATTCTTCAGTCACACATTTATCTGCCACCTCATTCTACTCCTATCCTCACTGTGGCGTGGCACAGACAGCAATCCCAAAATTACTACCCTTAAGGTCCTGCTTCTCAGCTTCCTTCATAACTCCCTGTATTCTGTTTTCAAGACCCCCTCTCTTTTTCTACCCAAGTCCTGTGTTTAATTTCCTGGAGGTGAAGTAACTAACTTCTAACATTAATCATTCCCTCTCCACTAGGTTTTGTTCGTATCATGTTGGATCAGACTCGGCTTCCCATTCACACACCTGTCACCATTAAACCACATGATGTGTTACAGAGAAGTTGCGAGAAGTTTAAAATGCATCCACTGCATTTTTCAGAAGACCACACTTGTAACAAAACAGGTCAGAAATTACAACCAGCACAAACAAATATGCATAATCTTCTCCCAAATCATCCTGTTCAAAACACATCTGAATATCATCTGTTTGCTGCCTTGTTCATGACTTTCTCTGAGTCCCGACTCCCACTGTACTGAGTCAAAATGCTCCCACCTTCCATAATTCATCCAATTCCTTCTACTATTGTTTCCTTACCATATGAATATTTCTAAATGCAGTTGTACACTTTCCTCATTCTTCAACACTTCAAGCAAAAGAATCAGATATCATAGATGAAGGACACTTTCATATTAATGAATACATCTCCAATGATGTTACTTCCTTGTAACATCATTGTAACAATAATTCAAGGTGGCTAAAACCCTTAACACCACCAGAACTCAAAATATTTCTCAGTAAAAATTAACCAAACAATAGGATAAGATATTAAATTTAAAGACATAATTAACATGAATCCCTGATAATGACATTTAGTGCCTCATACAGTTGATTCCAGCTAACTGGGCCATCAGTTAATCAGGGCAGCCATTTATTTGTAACAACTCTTAAAGAACAAAAATTGCCGGAACTCCCTTTGTTTATTTGGCGCACTGCACATATAATTGGTGCAGGAGACTGTTGCTGAACAAGTTCTAGCTAGCAACAGTCATGGACACCTGTATGGCTGTTAGATACAACACCGTGCTTAGAACCATCAATTTTTAAACAGCGTCAATTGCACGCATTTGTGCTCAAAGAGCGGTGATTTTTGTCACTGCTTGTTGATGGGAATTAAGCAGTCAGACAATTCAAAGCTGTTTTGCTCACTGAAGTTAAGCATTCAGGCTTGGAGATGCCAGAACCTGTCAATAGTGAAAATGAAACGATTTCACTTCAAGTTAGGAACTACGAACGATTTGAAGGTATTGACAATCACCTTGAATGTTACAATGAAAATGAAGATTTGGTGAATGCAATCATTGATAGCATTATATAAAGGCAGTCCATTATCTGCACTAGATGCCTGCTCTGAATTTGTTCATTGTGTACACTGGATGAATTCCTCCGTCAATAACTATTGGGAACTAATATAGTACTGTAGTATTGATAGTGTTTGAATTTGTTCTGTATTTATTTAAATACATAACTTGTTACCCAGTTTGTCTTTTTTAATACCTTTTTAACTACTTCCATGAAACTGTGGCTAATTGGGGCAGCTGCTTAAAACTGGGCCAAAAATGTACTAGCCCTGATGGGTCCCAAATAGCCAGAGTACAAAAAAAATCAATGACGTGCACCAGTAAAACATCAAATCAATGTTTCTGGGAGGAGTTTTATGTATTCAGTTTAATGAAGTGCATGAACCTCCATCCAAATTGCAGACACTCTGGAGATACACGAGAGAAAGATATAGACCACAAATGGTCAGGCCCTCCCTGCAACACAGCAGATTCCTGCTGTGTGTGCTGATTCTGAAAGGAGATTAATCACAAAGACATCAAACTAAAAACTGGAAGGACAAGATTTTACTACATGAGGCATTCATGTGGTTCATCAGGTCTGTGTCACCATTTCAATTATTGAAGTTGCTCTGTTTTTCCCAGGTGCTTCTCTACATCCTTGTAATTCTTGTCCATTCCGATTATCAAGTTCTCTTTTGACAGTCTTGCTGAATCTCTCTCTACTGATCTTTGAGGAAATGTATCCCTGCTGACAGAAACTCACCACATAAAACCATCCTAATGGGCCACTCGCTGATGATCTTGAACCTGTCACTAAGTAGATACCAATTCATCTGCCATTGACAAGGGTATTTGATGCACCATCAATAACTCTCTGAGATGTGAGGCGAGATATCTACATCCTGGAGACTGAGAGGCAGGGCTCAGCCCCAGGCCCCAATCGCCTTTATACCGGGGTCTGTGGGAGGAGCCACAGGAGCAGTCAGTGGGGGGGGGGGGGGGTGTCCAGACAGGTAAATGTAGTTCACCACAGTATTTGACCTGAAATTTTCCTGTCCACAGATGTTCCTGACCTGGTGAGAAACTCCAACATCATCTGTTTCTGCTTCATCTGCCAGAGAAACAGCTTCTTACTTTATCAAACCCTTTTGCTTCAGCAGATGCCTCTGAAACCTTCCACAGCCTTCTCAGCTCAATTTCACCTCCTGCTGCCTTCAATATTACAGGTTGTTTTCTACTTAATCCACTTTACACTCGTTCCTTGGTTTTAAAATGCTATCCAAAATCTGATTACCAAGTATTTACAATAACTCACATTGATATAAAGCCATTAAAGTTAGCAAATGCTTTTGGAGAATTCAATGGAAAATTGACTCTAAAACCTAATCCTTGAATAAACAAAGATAAGAACAGTGAAGACTTGAGGAACCAACTGTGTTTCACACAGAATCTTACAATTTATAACTTACTGTACATTAGAATTTCTACTGATTATAAAAAGCCATATTAGAGAATGCAGTATTTAGACATTTGCACGTTATAAATAGAGCTGATTTGCATCACCAGCCCTGATCTGCTACAAGCCTATCTCCAGTGATCTTCTTCAACATCATTTGCTCACTGTGCACAAAAAGGTTATGAAATTTTATGCTGAAGAAATGTCTGATTATAGACAAAATATCATATTTTGCACTAAATTTATTCCAAAACACTTCAAAGCCAATTAATTTCTACAGAAGTATAGCTGTCATATCTTGTAGTCATCTGGGGTTTGTCAAAAATCATATTTCTTCAGATAATTTTAATCAATAAAAGTACAATTATGCCACTGGAAAGCTGCTGATTTTTAAAATATATTTAAAAATTTTATTTAGAGATTCAACACTGTAACTGGCCCTTCTGGCCCAACAATCTTGCACCTCTTAATTACACCATTGTGACCACTTCACCCACTAACTTGTACGTCTTTGGAATGTAGGAGAATAGCTTAGAAAAAAATGGTTTTGAGCACAAACACCAGATACTGAACAGCACTTCCCTTGCACTTGTACCGCCACCTTACTTACTGATTTTCATCCTCCCACTCTCGTCCCCACCCCCATTTTTACCATGCAGTAATACATAAGACCATAAGGTATAGCAGCAGAATTAGTCCATTTGGCCCATTGAGTCTGCTCCCCCATTTCATCATGGCTGATCCATTTTCCCTCTTAGCCCCAATCTCCTGCCTTCTCCTCATATCCCTTTATGTCCGACCAATGAAGAGTCCATTAACCTCTGCCTTAAATATGCATAAATTCTTGGCCTCCACAGCAGCCTGTGGCAGAATCCCACAGATTCACCTCTCTCAGGCTAAAAAGATTCCTCATCGTTGTTCTAAAAGGATGTCCCTCTATTCTGAGTCTGTGTCCTCTGGTCTTAGACTCTCCCAGCATAGGAAACATCCTCTCTACATCCACTGCATTATTTTCCTTTGAACCCTCTCCACTTTCAGCAGATTCTTTCTAAGTTAAGGGGCCTAAAGCTGCTCACAATACTCCAAGTGAGTCCTCACCAGTGCTTTATAAAGCCTCACCATTACATCCTTGCTTTTATACTCCAGTCCTCTAGATATGAATGCTAACATTGCATTTATCTTCCTCACCACAGACTCAACCTGCAAATTAACCTTCAGGGAATCCTGCACAAGCTCTCCCAAGTCCTTTTGCACCTCAGATTTTTCTATTTTTTCCCCCATTTAGAAAATAGTCTTCCCTTTTATTTCTTCTTCCAAAATGCATGACCATACAACTTCCCAACACATTTCCATCTGCCACCTCTTTGCCCATTCTCCTAATCTGCCTGTCCTTCTGTAGCTTCTCTACTTTCTCAAAACTACCTGCCCCTTTATTTCGTATCATCTACAAACTTGGCCACAAAGCTATCAATTCTGTCATCTAAGTCACTGACATATAATGTACAAAAAGGGGTACCAACACCCTGAAGAACACCACTGGCAGCCAACCAGAAAAGGCTCCTTTTATTCCCAACTTTGCCTCCTGTCAATCATCCAAAGCTCTATCCATGCTTGTATCTTTTCTGTAATACCATGGGTCTTAACTTGTTAAGCAGCCTCATGTGTGGCACCTTGTCAAAGGCCTTCTGAAAATCCAAGTACACATTCACCAAATCTTTTTTGTCAATCCCATTTGTTATTTCTTCAAAGAATTGCAACATTTGTCAGTCAAGATTTTCCCTTGAGGAAACCATGCTGACTACAGCCTATTTTATCATGTGCCTCCAAGTACTGAAACTTCATCCTTAATTATCCATTTAATAATGAACTCCAACATCTTCCCAACCACTAAGGTCAGACTAATTGGCCTATAATTTCCTTTCTTTTTCCTCTGTCCCTTCTTGAACCCTGGGGTGCATACCAACTGGTCTAGGTGACTTTATCTACCTTCAGACTTCTCAATTTCTCATAATGATAGCTGGAACTTCCACCATACCACTCGTGATTTCCACAGTAAAGACCAATTCAAAATACTTATTCAGTTCGTCTGCCATTTCCTTCTTCCCGCTACAACCATTCCAGCATTGTTTTCCAGTGGTTCGATATTTATGTGGCTGAACAAACATTGGCATCCTCTTAAATATTACTGGTTAAGTTACTTTTGTATTCCATCTGTACCTTCTTAATGACATTTTTAATTGCTTTCTGCTGTTGTTTTTTTTTTAAAGCTTCCCAATCCTCTAACATCCCACTAATTTTTGCTCTATTATATGCCCCCTATTTGGCTTTTATGTTGGTTTTGACTTAACATGTTAGACACAATTGTGTCAACTTGCCTTTAGAATAATTCTTCCTCTTTGGGATGTATATAACCTGTGCCTTCCAAATTGTTTCCAGAAATTCCAGCCATTGCTGCTCTGCCATCATCCCTGCCAGTGTTCTTTTCCAGTCAATTCTGACCAACTCCTCTCTGATGCCTCTGTAATTCCCTTTACTCCACTGTACTACTGATGTATCTGACTTTAGCTTCTCCTTCACAAATTTCAGCAATGCCCTCCAGCAACTTGTCCAAATTACACTTCCTGTAGCATGAGCTAGTGTGTGGAACTCTAGTAATTTGATTACCATTGACATCCATTTCTAATGTGAACCAGGATAGTCTGGAGGTGTTCACAGATGCTCAAAGGGAAAGAGTTTATCTACATAAACAAGAGAAAATCTGCAGGTGCTGGAAATCCAAGCAACACACAGAAAATGCTGGAGAAACTCAGCAGGCCAGGCAGCGCCTATGGAAAAGAGTACAGTTGATGTTTCTAGCCAAGATCTTTCGGCAGGAATCTGAAAGATATGTTGTGTGGGAGAGGCAGCTCAGTAGTGTAGTGTAGTTTTAGAGCACCAGCGAACACCAAACGGTGTTCAACTCCTGACTCTGCCTGTAAGGAGTTTGCAAGTTCTCACTGTGACCACATGGTTTTCCTCTAGGTGCTCTGGTTTTCTCCCACATTACTGAAAAGTATGGGTTAGGGTAACTTGTGGGTAGGCAACAACTGAGTGAAGTTATCCCCTTAGTTCAAGAGCCTGATGGTTGAGTGGTAATAACTGTCCTTGAAGCTGGTGGTGAGAGTCCTGAGGCTCCTGTACCACCTTCTTGATGGCAGCAGCTAGAAGAGAGCACGTCCTGGGTGGTGGGGTTCCTGATGATGGATGCCGCTTCCCTGCGACAGCATTTCATGTAGATCTGCTGAAAGGTGGGAAGGGTGCTGGGCCGTATCCACGGCTTTTGTAAATGATGCATATCACTGGAGGTTTCATTCCTTTGATGCATATGTGAGAAATAAAACTAACCTTTGTTCATTAGGCACTGCACATTACTCCTGGTGTGAGGGTGAAGGGTAGAGTTTGAAAGATTTGATCAGAAAAGAAATTGGATTAATGCAGAATTACGTGAAATCAGTGTTTGATGGTTGGTGGGACTTGAGGTCTATGAGGCCTGCCTCTGTGCAGTATTGTTTTGGCACAGCATTGTGGGCCGAAGGGCCTGTACTGTGCTGTATTGTTCTATGTTCTACCTCTCCACAGGCCTCAAGCAAAAAATGGCAGAGGTCTGAGTTACAGAGAAAGACCATCGCCAACACTGCAGTGGGACTTGGCAAAAGTGTTCAAAATAAGGAAGTATTTGTTTGAACTGTCATCTTTATTAAAAAGAAAGATGCAATGATATTAAGATAAGTAGTTAGACACTAAAATATTTCTAACAAAAAAGACCCAGTTGCACTAGGGAAATGATACCCATTGCTACAACTCATTATTAATTGAACACAGCATTCTGAAGGACACTGAATGATTCTTTAAAGAATATAAAGAATGGACGGTTCGTTAACACTGTTCCATTGACATGACCTGGGGTAACAGACAGCTGAACATTGCTTTCCCCAAAGTCACTTTTAATTTACCAAGGCATGCAGCTTGCTTTGGAATACAGAAAGCAGCACATCTGAAGTTATGATTAGAGTTGGCAGGAAGCAAAAACTTAATTTACATTTTTTTCTCTTGTAGTTATACATTGCACTGTTCACACAGAGTGAGTTTAAAAAGACAATTTACAAGTTCAGTTCCCAGAAATCACAATAACCTGCACATGTATCATTATAATTTTGCACACACTTGAGAATCACGAATATCAAGTGAATAAAATTTAAGTAAAAACGTGCAGAAACAGGTTTATTCAATCTGATACCATTGATTTCTCCACACAGATACAGTTCAATATTTCACAGATATACCGATCTGAAAGGAACTGTTCTCAGAGGGATAGACTCCATCTAATAGTTATGAGGTGTCCAGAGAATGTTTATCTCATGTGTGACAGGAAAGTGCAGCTCATATTCCATTACAGTATTTCATGCACAAGGTGGACAGCAGCAACATGTGTTTCTGCTCAATGCCAGCTGAAGAAATAAAAACAAATCGACTGGCTGCTCTGCCAAAATTCTTTCATGCACCCAAAGTTTCATAGAGAAACAGATGTGACACTTACTGGGTTCATTCTATAGAGTAAAGCTCTACTTTGAGGTCACTAATTCCTCTGCTGACATCAAAATCATCAAATAAGTCTTATCCTCAGTCACTCCAAAAAAGCTCAGCTCCAACATAGTTAAATCTCATTAAAAGAACAAAAATCTACCACTGGCTAAAAGACAGGAAGAGCAGGGCACCCCTGTGGCCGTTCCCATCAACAATAAGTATACTGTTTTGTACACTATTGACTATTGGTGGGGATGACCTACCAGAGACAAGTTATACTGGTCGCATCTCTGGCACCGAGACTGGACCCTCTGCTCAGAAAGGAAGGAGGAAAAAGAGAAGAGCAGTAGTGATAGGGAATTCGATAGTTAGGGTGACAGATAAGAGGTCCTGCGGGAGAGATTGAGAATCCCGGATAGTCTGTTGCCTCCCTGGTGCCAGGGTCCGCGATATCTCGGATCGAGTTCTCGGTATTTTCAGCAGAGAGAGTGAGCAGCCAGATGTCGTGGTCCACATGGGGACCAAAGACATATACAGGAGTAGGGATGAGATCCTGAAGAAGGAATATAGGGAGTTAGGAAAGAAGTTAAAAAGCAGGACCTCAAGGGTGGTAATCTCGGGATTGCCGCCTGTGCCATGAGACAGAAAGGGTAGGAACAGGAAGTTATGGCAGATGAATGTGTGGCTGAAGAGTTGGTGCAGGGGGCACGGGTTCAGATTTCTGGATCATTGGGATCTCTTCTGGGGAAGGTCTGACCTGTACAAAAAGGATGGGCTGCACCTAAACTGGAAAGGGACCAATATTCTGGTGGGCAGGTTTGCTAGAGCTGTTGGGGAGGGTTTAAACTAGTTTGGCAGGGGGGTGAGAATCAGAACATGAGTGCAGAGATTAGGATAGAAAGACAAGGGCATGATGCTATGTGTTCTGAGTTGGTGAGGAAGGACAGGCTGGGGACAAAACATAAATGTAGCCAGTTAGAAGGGTTGAAATGCGTCACTTTCAACGCTAGGAGTATTAGGAATAAAGGGGATGAACTTAGAGCATGGATCAGTACTTGGAACTACGATGTTGTGGCCGTTACTGAAACTTGGTTGATGGAAGGGCAGGATTGGCTGATGCAGGTACCAGGGTTTAGGTGTTTTAAAAGGAATAGGATGGGAGAGAGAAAGGCGGGGGGTGGGGGAGTAGCATTATTGGTCAGGGATAGTATCACAGCTATAGAAAGGGAGGACGCTGCAGAGGGAGTGTCCACTGAGTCGGAGTGGGTGGAAGTCAGAAATAGGAAGGGATCAATCACTGTGCTGGGGGTAGTCTATAAGCCCCCAAATAGCCCTCAGGAAACCAAGGAGCAGATAAACAGGCAGTTTTTAGAATGGTGCAGGAAATACAGGGTTGTAGTTATGGGTGATTTCAACTTCCCTCATATTTGACTGGCACCTCCTGAATGCAAGGGGGATAAATGGGGCTGAATTTGTCAGGCGTGTTCAAGAAGGATTCCTGACACAGTATGTGGACCGGCCAACAAGAGGAGAGACTATACTGGATCCAGTTCTGGGTAATGAACCTGGTCAGGTGGCAAATCTCTTGGTGGGGGAGAATCTTGGTGAGAGTGACCACAACTCCCTTAGCTTCAGCATAGCTATGGAAAAGGATAAAAACAGACAAAATGGGAAATTGCTTAACTGGGGAAGGGCTAACCATGAAGGGATGAGGCAGGAACTAGCGAGAGTAAATTGGAAACAGATGTTCAAGGGTGAAAGCACATAAGTAATGCGGAGGAAGTTTAGAGACCACTTGTGCTGGGTTCAGGATAGGTTTGTCCCACTGAGACAAGGAAAAAATGGTAGAAAAAGGGAACCGTGACTGACGAAACATATGAGGCAACTCGTCAAAAGGAAGAAGGAAGCATATGTTAAATATAAGAAGCAGGAAGCAGGAGGAGCTCATAAGAAATACAGGGTAGCCAGGAAGGAGCTTAAGAAAGGAGTTAGGAGAGCTCAAAGGGGGCATGAGAAGGCCTTGGCATGTAGGATTACGGAGAACCCCAAGGCATTCTATGTGTATGTGAAGAACAGAAAGATGACAAGAATGAAGGTGGGGCCGCTAAAGGATAAAGAAGGCAACATGTGCCTGGAGGTGGAGAAGGTTGGGGAGGTCCTAAATGAATACTTTGCTTCAGTATTCACAAGTGAAAAGGACCTTGATCAGGGTGAGGTTGAAATAGAACAGGCCTGTGTGCTGGACAATGTGGAGATTAAGGAAGAAGTGTTGGATCTTCTTACAAACATCAAGATTGGTAAGTCTCCAGGACCGGATGTGATATACCACAGGTTGCTGTGGGAAGTAAGAGAAGAGATTGCTGGAGCAGTAGCTATGATCTTTGAATCCTCTTTGGCTGCAGGGGAGGTGCCACAGGACTGGAAAAAGGCAAATGTAGTTCCTTTGTTTAAAAAAGGTAATAGGGAGAATCCTGAGAACTATAGACTGGTGAGTCTTATGTCGGTAGTCTGCAAACTATTGGAAAGGATTCTTAAGGATAGGATCTACAAACATTTGGAGAAGTACAATCTATTCAAGGACAGTCAACATGGCTTTGTGAAGGGAAGGTCATGCCTCACGAGCCTAATTGAGTTTTTTGAAGAGGTAACAAAAGAAATTGCTGAGGGTAGGGTGGTAGATGTGGTCTACACGGATCTTAGCAAGGCATTTGACAAGGTCCCCCAAGAGGGACTCATCCATTAAGTCATGAGGCATGAGATCAGTGGAACATTGGCTGTTTGGATAAAAAATTCGCTTTCAGGAAGAAAGCAGAGGGTAGCAGTGGAAGGAAAGTATTCTGCCTGGAGGTCGGTGACTAGTGGAGTGCCACAAGAATCTGTCCTGGGACCCCTGCTCTTTGTGATTTTCATAAATGACCTGGATGAAGAGGCAGAAGGATGGGTGAGTAAGTTTGCGGATGACACAAAGATTGGAGGAGTTGTGGGTGGAGCTGTAGGTTGTCGAAGGTTACAAGAGGATATAGACAGGATGCAGAGTTGGGCAGGAGGAGTTCAATCCGGATAAGTGTGAGGTGATACATTTTGGAAGGACAAACCAGAAGGCTGAGTACAGGGTTAATGGTCGGTTACTTAAGAGTGTGGATGAACAGAGGGACTTTGGGGTTCAAATCCATACATCCCTCAAGGTCGCTGCACAGGTTGATAGGGTAGTTAAGAAGGCCTATGGGATGCTAGGCTTCATTAATAGTGGGATTGAGTTCAAGAGTAGAGAGGTCATGTTGCAACTCTACAAATTTCTGGTGAGACCGCAGTTAAGTGTATTGTGTTCAGTTCTGGTCACCTCATTATAGTAAGGATGTGGAAGCTATGGAGAGGGTGCAGAGGAGATTTACCAGGATGTTGCCTGGATTGGAAAACAACTCTTATGAGGCAAGGTTAGCAGAGCTGGTACTTTTCTCTTTGGAGCATAGAAGGATGAGAGCGGACTTGATAGAGGTCTACAAGATTATGAGAGGCATAGATAGGATGGATAGCAGTACCTGTTTCCCAGGGCATGAATAGCAAACACCAGAGGGCATATGTACAAAGTTAAGGGAGGGAAGTTTAGGAGAGACATCAGGGAGTAAGTGTTTTTTTTACACTAGGGTTGTGGGTGCCTGGAATGACTTGCCAGGGATGATGGTGGAGGTTACAACATTAGGGGTATTTAAGAGCCTCTTGGGGAGGCACATGGATGAAAGAAAACTAGAGGGTTACAGGATAGTGTGGGTTTAGTACTTTTTTGTGAGGAATATATGGGTTGGCACAACATCGAGGGCCAAAGGGCCTGTACTGTGCTGTAGTATTCTAGTGTCTAGTGTCTGGGAAGCATAAAGCCCTTTTGTAAAACATATTAGTGCATTAAAAGTAATGCTTTATTCTTGACATCAACATACAACTAAAGGTGCTTTCACAAATGAATAAAAAATTCTTTGAAATCAAGATGAATTGCCAAATTGTTATGTGGTGAGACCAGCAGATACACTTGCAATAATTCTCTTCCAGAGAATGGCAGGTGACCTAATTTTGCTGTTCAATTTGACCCAATGCAAAGCAACAAAGACTGTTGAGAGAAAGAGAGATTTTCTGCATCCTAAATGGGGAGTCAGCAGCTTTTCAATTCAATTAGCATATTAGTAGGGTAAAACAAACCCAATAGAAACGTTTTCAGTCTCTCAGCTGGTAAATAGTCTCTGCCTGCGTGATTAGTAATATAATGTAGCAAACACTTGTGCAAGAAAGTAAAACAAGTGACACCAGTGAAATAGAAAGTGAGACTTATTTTTGGAACTCTTTTCCTGGAAACGTAACTACCTATTTATGTTACCATCTATTTTAAAGTTATACATTTAGGAATTTCCAAAATAGAGCACCGAAAATGGAAGATAAGACTTTGATTTTACAGTATTGTGCAAAAGTAAAAGGCATATGTAAAAAATATGGTAAAGTGAAGATGGTTTTGAAAATTAAGAAACGAACTCTTTCTTAGTATCAAAAATTACTATAAAGAGCAGTAAACAGTAAAAAATAAATTAAATCAATATTGGTGTGACCATTTTTGTACTTTTAAAACTCCATCAGGTCCACTGTTGTGCAATTTTATAAGAATATCAGCCGAAAGGTTCCAAGCATTTTGGAGAACTTGCCACAGTTCCACAGACTTTGACTGTTTCACTTGCTTCTATCTGTCCAGGTAATCCCAGACAGCCTTGATGACGTTGAGATCAGGGCTCTGTGGAGGCCATGCCATTTGTTGCCAAACTCATTGTTCTTCTTTTTGCTGAAGGTAGTTCTTTATGATCTTTGTTGTGTGCTTGGAGTCATTGTCCTGCTGCAGAATGAAGTTGGGACCTATCAGATACCTCCCTGATGATATTGTGTGATGGAGGAGAATCTGCTTGTACTTCGCATGATGCCAATAATTCTGATCAGATCATAAACTCCATTTCCAAAAATGCAAAGGGGTTGCATTTCTGCAAATGGAGCTTGACTTGACTGTAGACATTCATCCACGAAGCACTCTCCAGCTCTTCTATGGACAAACTGCCTCCTGCTTGAGGCAAAACTTTCAAATTTTGACTCATTAGTCCAGAGCATTTGCTGCCATTGTTCAGCATCCCAGTCCTTGTGCTTTTGCTTCCCAGGGCAGGTACTCAGTGTGCGTGACACAACTGGCTGGTGTGTTTGCAGACATTTTTAACCTCTCCCTCTTCCAGTGTGCAATGCCCTTCTGCTTCAAAACATCTACCATTGTCCCTGTACCTAAAAAGACCAAGGTACCATGTCCAAACAACTGACGTCCTGTCATCCTCACCTCAATAATAAGAAAATGCTTTGAGAGGCTGGTCAAGGACTACATCTGTAGCACCCACACCGGACCCCTTACAATTTGTTTACTGACACAACCGATTGATAGATGATGCAATAGCCACACCTCTATACACTGTCCTTACACACTTGGGAGAAGAGGGATGTTTATGTGAGAATGCTGTTCTTGGACTACAGTTCAGCATTCAACACCATAATTCCCTCCAGGCTTGACAAGAACCTCAGAGATCTCGGCCTTTACCCTGCCTTGTGCAGCTGGATGCTGGACTTCCTGTCAGACCTTCAGCAGATAGCAAAAGTGGGCTCCCTCATCTCTGCCCCTCTGACCATCAACAGAGGAGCCCCCAGGGCTGTGTCCTAAGCCCACTTCTTTACTCTCTGTATACCCATGACTGTGGAATGCACTGCCTGAATCTGTGGTGGAGGCAGATACACTAGTGAAATTTAAGAGACTACTAAACAGGTATATGGAGGAATTTAAGGTGGGGTGATAGATGGGAGGCAGGATTTAAGGGTCAGCACAACATTGTGGGCTGAAGGGCCTGTACTGTGCTGTATTATTATATGTTCTATATGACTTTCTACAGGGGCACCATTGAGAGCAGCTTGACTGGCTACATCACTGCCTGGTATGGGAACTGTGCTTCCCTCAATCACAGGACTCTGCAGAGAGTGGTGCAGACAGCCCAGTGGATCTGTAGATGTGAATTTCCCACTATTCAGGACATTTTCAGCGATAGGCGCATAAAAAAAGCCTGAAGGATCACTGGGGACCCAAGTCACCCCAAACACAAACTGTTCCAGCTGCTACAATCTGTGAAACAGTACTTCAGCATTAAAGCCAAGACCAACAGGCTCCGGGGACAGCTTTTTCCACCAGGCCATCAGACTGATTAATTCATGCTGACACAACATATTTCTAAACTATACTGACTGTTCTGTTGTAAATCTTACTGTACATATAATTTCTTACAAATTACTATAATTTGCACAGAGAGGTAACATAAAGAATTTTACTCCTCCCGTATGTGAAGGATGTAAGAAATAAAGTCAATTCAAGTCAATTTGTGCATTGTTGAGTCACCTGACTTTGTTTCCACTTGGAGGAATGGCTTTTTGGCAGCAACTCTTCCATGAAGACCATTTCTGACAAGACTTCCCCAGACTATAGAGGATGTACTTGGTTTCCAGTTGTTTCTGAGGTCAGAGCTGATAGCAGTGCTGGACTTCTTCCGAGTTGGAAGGAACGTCAGTTTGATGTATCTCTCGTTTGCTGCACTCAGTTTCCATGGCCAACCACTGCATTTCTGGTCCTCAACCTTGCTTGCGCATTTTTTTTTGTGCTTCTTCGGAAGAGCTCGGACAGCACAGCTTGAAACTCCAGTCTGAGGCAAAATTTCTGCTTGGGAGAAACCTTGTTGATGCAGGATGACCATCTTGCATCTTGTTGCTATGCTCACCTTTGCCACGTTTGATTCCTTCTATGCCATTTCTGTTTCAGTTAATCAGTTTAGTTCATTCAACTTATGATAATGTCACCTTTGTTTAATCATACACTGGGCTATCAATCTACAAAGTAATCAAGTTTTTACTTGAAAAGTGGTCTATTATTTAATATGTTGCTTTCTTTAAAGAAATACAAAAACCTCTAACATTTAATTTTTTTGGAAAATGAATGTTTAGAAATGTAAAATTTGCTCTTTTCTACTGACACCACTAATGTAGAAGACAAAAATAAATGTTTAAATAAAAAAACTAGGGTGCCTAAGACTTCTGCACAGTACTGCATGTAATAGAGTTTTTGTTATCATGACATCCCTTGAATGCCTAACCCTAATGCCTCAATTTAATTCAGCGAAAGTCTCCATCTGAGATTCAGCCACCTATAGTTGTGTCATCAGCAAATTTTTGTGCCAAAGGTGTGGAGAGAGTGGAGCAGTGGCTAAGCACACACCCTCAGGTGTACCAGTGTTGATCCAATTGCACGCTGTGGGTGATAGTGACTGGAAATTAAGAGTAAATACAGCAGCTATGAAAGAAGGTCAGAGCTGTTGTCTGCACTGTGCAAACTGAATCCTTGTACTATCATTGTGCAACAGGCCATGATCCATTTCTCTGGATAAACATTTCCCCAACAATCAAGTAGCACACTACCAGTTAGAACAAACTGTAATCTCAAGCCTTAAATCAAAGAAGCAAATTTGTTCATATCTAGCCATAGCAATTAGGCTAAATCTGCAGATGGAAAACAAAAAGAGTTTAAAAAGCAAAATATAGGAGCAGAATTAGACCATTCAGCCCATCGAGCTGCCCTACCTTTTGATCATGGCTGATTTATTTTCCCTCTCAACACCATTCTCTGCCTACCTGCCTTCTGCCCCTAACCTTTGGTGCCCTGACTAATCAAGAACCTATCCCCCTCTGCTTTAAACATACTCAATGACCTGGCCTACCCAATGAATTCTACAGATTCACCACCCTCTGGCTGAAGTAATGCCTCCTCGTCTTCATTCTAAAGAGGTATCCCTCTTTTCTGAGGCCGTGCACTCTTTGGCCCAGACTCCCACTATAGGAAACATCCTCTCCACTTTATTAGTATTAACACAAAACATGAGATTTAGTAAAGCACTTTAGTTCATTAATCAAGTTAGAAAATAAGCAACACACACAAACTACAATAATGGTAAAGTTACTTGCTTGAACTACAAAGTTGGCATATCAAATCTTCACTGGTGCTTTGTTTTCAAACCCTGATTTATGGCAGTTTTCTTGATAACACATCACTAGATAGTATTAGTGATGAATGAAAGATATTTAATGACATTTGGACATTATAGATTATTAACTTGTTTGATACTAATAAGCTTCACACAGGAACATGATTGTGGCCAGGTGAATACTGTCAACTCAAGTTTCTAAATGGACATCTCTTATTTGACTCAGTTATGAAACAGACTGAAGTTCTGCAAATTAGACAGCATTGCAGAATGACTTAAACATGGACCACTTAAAATTGTGCACAGGGATCTGAAAGGACTTCCAATTCCAGAATCCCTAACTTTAATTGCAGTTCACTTCCTTCTTTAAGAAAAATCCACAGTGACTTACTTTGTCCACACAATCATCAAAGAAAGCCAAACTTGCATCCTTGTCACTCACGAAGGAGCATTCTTCGATGAACCGAATAAACATCTGTGTTTTTGTCATCAATGAGTAAAACTTTTGGTGAGATCGATCTCTGCTTCTCAGAAAACCTGCAATAATTAACATGAAGTAAACAATTTTTAATATATTTTTGTCCAATTAAATTTGGTTCCACTACTCAAATCAAAATCTTGGTTGGCCCTTGTTAGAATTCTTAACTAATTTATGCAGTATAGCTCTGGGAATTTCTGAATGAAACTGAATTGTAAAATGAAAACAGAAGATGCAACAAATATTCAGGAAATCAGTTAGTAACCTGGAAGAAGAAACTGATTTCATTTATTTATTTTGAGATACCATGGTAACAGGCCCTTCCGGCCCAACAAGCTCATGCAACCCAATTACACCCAAGTGGCCAATTATCCTACTAATTTGTACACCTTTGTAGATACTGGAGTTCTTTGAGGGTAATAAGAAGCGCAGTGGAGAGAGGGGAACAGACGGACATTACTTACTTGGATTTGCAGAGAGGCGTTAGATAAAATGCCACATAAAAAGACTTATCCATAAGATAAGGATTCTTAAGAGTTGGGATACATGGGTGTTACTCAGGTTGGCAGTCAGTGGTGAGCGGTGTGCCACAGAGGTCAGTGCTGGGCCTGCAACTATTCACAATATACATTAACCATCTGGAAGAGGGGACCGAGTGTGGTACAGCTAAGTTTGCTGATGATACTAAGTTGAGTGGAAAAGCAAATTCTGCAGAAGATACGCAGAGTCTACATAGGTTAAATGAGTGGGAAAGGGTCTGGCAGATAAAGTACAATGTTGGTAAATGCCAGGTCATCCACTTTAGAAGGAAAAATGACAGAGATCATCATTTAAGTGGTAAAAAAAAATTACAGCATGCTGTTGTGCAGAGGGACTTGGGAGTGCTTGTACATGAATCACAGAAGGTTGGTTTGCAGGTACAGTAGTGTATCAAGAAGGTAAATAGAATGTTGGCCTTCACTGATAGAGAAATTGAATTTAAGAGCAGGGAGGTTATGCTGCAAACAGTGCAGGGTACTGGTGAGGCTGCACGTGAAGTACTGCATGCAGTTCTGGTCTCCTTACTTGAGGAAGGATATACTGACTTCAGAGGTGATACAGAGGAGGATCAACAGGTTGATTCCAAAGATGAGGGGGTTAGACTATGAGGAAAGATCGAGTCTCCTTGGACTGTACTCACTGGAATTCAGAAGAATGAGAGGAGATCTTGTAGAAACATAAATTATGAAAGGAATAGTTAAGATTGAGGCAGGAAAGCTGTTTCCACTGGTAGGTGAGACGAACCAGGGTCATAGCCTCAAGATTCTGTGGAGTAGGTTCAGGACGGAGATGAGGAGGAACTGCTTTTCCCAGACAGTGGTGAATCTGTGGAATTCTCTGTCCAATGAGGCAGTGGAGGCTACCTCAGTAAATATATTTAAGACAAGGTTGGATAGACTTTTGCATAGTAGGGGAATTAAGTGTTATGGGGAAAGCGTAGGTAGGTAGAGATGAGTCCATGGCCAGATCAGCCATGATCTTATTGAATGGCTGAGCAGGCTTGATGAGCCAGATGACCTACTCCTTCTCCTATTCTTTATGTCGGAGGAGACTGAAGCACCCAGAGGAAACCCACCGAGGCACAGACAGAACATATAGAATAAACTCCTTACAGACAGCGGTGGGAATTATAACGTTGCACTAAAAAATACACAACAGATCAAAGTTTGGTGCCCAGAACCTGTGCTCTAAAGATTTTTTTGGAAAAACATTCAAAGTTAACAGCTGCACAGAGATGAATTATTCTTATTTCCACAATATCATAACATTAGTTTTGTGGAGAGAATGAGGATTTTTTTACTAGATTTAATGATTAAAAGGAAATGTTATTAATTATGAAGCATGTATCTTTCACACCAAAACTTAACCTTGATCTAAAATCAAGGAACTAATATTTTTGAATTCAAGCAATTTGCATGCTTAGTTAGTAACGTGTGTATCTCAAATACTTGATAAGTGCAAATTCAAAAATCAGAGATATTTTTAAGTAACGGTAACCACCTTGAAGATCAAACAGCGAGCTAGCGTCTGTTGTTTTCTCAGAAGGAGCCTCTGTGATAGGTCGGAGGTATGTTCTGTAACCCTTCAAAATGGAAGCCATGAAGCGAAGAAAAGCTTCTTGTATTTCCAGTTCGAACACCTGCATCTTTTTACCAGAGTTTAAATCATGATCATTCATTGTTAATTCCATTAAAGCTTCCTCTCTTGGTCTTTGATGCACTGAAAAGAAACACATTTAGTTTTACATTTAAATGCTTAATGTAAATTACACATCCTCTAATGAACGGCATTGGAAAATAGAGCAATTTTAATTGATTTTGAAGATCTGACTTGAAAAAAAAATTGGGAATATTATCCTTTCTAATTCCTCCCTCGTCAATGCCCTGATTAATGGCAGATATAAATCCACTGAAGTCTCACAGGGCTAATTTTCCCTTGTAAGCATAAACAATAAGTATTTACACTTGCATTATTTCACTGAAATGTAAAAAAAATGAAAGCTACTCAATGTTAACTTAAAGTGAAAAAAAATTAAACAACTTATGGAAACAGAATCAGAATGAAAAGGCAAAGAGCTAACAATGATGTAATCCTGATGGCATTATTTGTTTTTCAAAGTTCAAAGTAATATTATTGCAGTACATATATCAAATTATTACAGTATGTCAAAATACCAGAGTTGATTAGAGTGCTTAAGGTAAAGGAACCCTTAGGGGTCAAGTGATCATACCTCTTAGATAGGTACATAGAGCTTAGAAAAATAAAGAGCTATGCAGTAGGGAAATTCTATGCAGTTTCTGGAATTGGTTAAAAAAAACACGAAATGCTGGCAGAACTCAACAGGCCAGACAGCATCTATGGGAGGAGGTAATAACGACGTTTCGGGCCGAAACCCTTCATCAGGAGTGAAGCAACATGGGATGGTCGAGGGGGGGATAAGAAGTGGGGGGAGGGATAAAGTAGAGAGCTGGGAAGTGATAGTCTGGAGGAAAATGGGCTGGGGGAAGGTGGAGAATTATGGGAAATAAAAGAGAAAGAAAGGTAGGGCTGGGGGGAGAGATTATAGTGAGGGCGGAAAAAGAGAGAGAAAGAGAACCAGACTAAAATAATTTATAAGGGATGGGGGTAAGGGTGGGGTGCAGGGGTATCAGCGGAGGTCAGTGAGTTGGATGTTCATGCCGGCAGGAAGGAGGCGCTACCTAGACGGGATATAAAGTATTGCTCCATCGACTTGCGTGTGGCCTCATCTTGACGGTAGAGGAGGCCATGGACAGACATGTCAGAGTGGGAGTGGGGTCTGTGGAATTGAAGTGTGTGGCCACAGGGAGATCCCGCCACTGCTGGAGGAGCAAGCGCCGGTGCTCGGCAAAACAGTCTCCCAGTCTGCAGCGGGTTTCCCCAATGTATAAATGGCCACATCGGGAGCAGCGGATACAGTATATCACCCCAGTTGACTCGCAGGTGAAGTGGTGCCTCACCTGAAAGGACTGTCTGGGGCCTGTCTGGGATGGTGGTGAAGGAAGAAGTGTGGGGGCAGGTGTAGCACTTCTTCTGTTTGCAGGGATGAGTGCCCGGAGGGAAGTCTGTGGGAGGGATGGGGGGGATGAATGGACAAGGGAGTCGCGTAGGGAGCAATCCCTGCTGAAAGCCGAAAGTGAGGGGGAAGGGAAGATGTGGTTGGTGGTGGGATCACATAGGAGGTGGCGGAAGTTACGTTGGATTATGCGTTACCACTATCCCAGGCCCCAGTCCTTTCAGGTGAGGCACCACTTCACCTGCGAGTCAACTGGGGTGATATACTGTATCTGGTGTTCCC
Source organism: Hypanus sabinus (assembly GCF_030144855.1). Classification (NCBI taxonomy): domain Eukaryota; kingdom Metazoa; phylum Chordata; class Chondrichthyes; order Myliobatiformes; family Dasyatidae; genus Hypanus; species Hypanus sabinus. The sequence goes on along the minus strand of NC_082733.1, from coordinate 44,473,745 downwards.
GATGTGGCCATTTATACATTGGGGAGACCTGCTGGAGACCGTTTCGCCGAACACCGGCGCTCGGTCCTCCAGCAGTGGCGGGATCTCCCTGTGGCCACACACTTCAATTCCACAGACCACTCCCACTCCAATATGTCTGTCCATGGCCTCTTCTACCGTCAAGATGAGGCCACATGCAGGTCAATGGAGCAATACCTTATCTCCCGCCTAGGTAGTCTCCTTCCTGCCGGTATGAACATCCAACTCACTGACCTCCGCTGATACCCCTGCACCCCACCCTTACCCCCATCCCTATCTATTATTTTAGTTTGGTTCTCTTTCTCTCTCTTTTCCCCCCTCACTATAATCTCTCCCGCCCTACCTTTCTTTCTCTTTTATTTCCCATAATTCTCCACCTTCCCCCTAGCCCATTTCCCTCCAAGCCTATCAGTTCTCAGCTCTCTACTTTATCCCTCCCCTCACTTCTTATCCACCCTCGACCATCCCATGTTACTTCATTCCTGATGAAGGGTTTCGGCCTGAAACGTCGTTATTACCTCCTCCCATAGATGCTGTCTGGCCTGCTGAGTTCTGCCAGCATTTCGTGTTTTTAAAAATTTATTTCCAGCATCTGCAGATTCACTCATGTTGCCTCTGGAATTGGTTGCATGGTCAGCATAACATTGTGGGCCGAAGGGCCTGTAATGTGCTGTAGATTTCTATGATCCATGTTCTAATATTATTGGCTAACTTACCTTTGTATTCCATCTTTTCCTTTGACTTTTTAGTTGGTTTTCAAAAGCTTCCCAACACTCCAACTTCCCATTATTTTTGCTCTATTCTATGCTTTCTCTTTGGCTTTTGTGTTGACTTCGACTTCTCTTGTCAGCCACGGGGTTGTGCCATCTTGCCTTTAGAATACTTCTTTGTCTATGGGATGTATATATCCCGTGCCTTCGATATTGCTCCCAGAAGTCTGGCTATTGCTGCTCTGTTGTCATCCCTGCTTTCCAATCAGTTTTCTCCTTTCTGATGCTCCTGTAATTCCCTTTACTCCACTGTAATACTGATATATCTGACTTCAGCTTCTCCTTCTCAAATTTCAGAGTGAATTCCATCATATTATTAAGAGTCTGAACTACACTCTTGCTGGCTTCAGCTAAATTGAACACACATTACGAATTGCAAATCGGCTCTGTGGCCTTCTAACTCTAAGCAATTTGATTGAGAATTTTGTATCCAATTAAAAAAATCAAGATATCCTGCAAGTTTTTGATTTCTGTAAACTGAAAATATCGGCCCACAGTGCCTGGGATGATTACAAAGAGAAATAGGTTTCTCGGTGATGCCTGCATCCTGTGTGAATTTAAGAATTGCAGCTTTGATCGAGAAGAAACTGTTTTAAGTGCATGAGCAACTAATGCGATCAGACTGGACATCTGATGTCAACAAACTTGGGCAAATATAAGGTTAAACACAAGGGTCCAATGAAGGGTCTTGGTCCAAAACGTTAGCTCTATATTCCTTTCAATAGATGCTGCCTGACCTGGTGAGTTCCTCCAGTATTTTGTGTGTTACCAAGTATAAGGATTATACAATTCAATGAAATTATAGTCATAGAATCTTTTCCTAGAACCTTTTTAAAATCTCAAGTAATTCCGATATATAATGTGTATTACTGGATATTGGAAATACACAAGATATATATATGATACATGCAAGGCGATCCTAAGCCAGCTCTACACTTCATGAGTTACCAGGACCAAAAGACTGCGGATATGACAGTGATTTGGCAAAATCCCTTGCTGCTGCACAGAAAACTCTGTGGTCTCCATGGTATCTGAAAGTCACTAGTTTTTAAAAGGAATGATCAGTATTCACAAGAGAGAGGGATCTTGATAAAAGTGAGATCAGCTTATGTGCTGGAACAGGTCAAGGTTAAGAGGATGTGCTGGACTGTTTGAAAGTCCCCTGGATTGGATGGGACATACCTCAGGTTACTATGGAAGTGAGTGAAGAGATTGCTGACTTTTTGTGATGATCTTTGAATCCTCACTGGCCACAGGAGTCGTACCAGAAAGTTAATAGGGATAAGAGGATTCTAAGAGAAGCATGGTCTGATTAGAGATAGTCAGCATGGGTTTGTAGTGGCCAGATCATGCCTCATGAGCCTTAATGACTTTTTGTGGAAGTGATAAAACAAATTGATGAAGGTAGAGTCCAAGTTCCCCATATTTAGAAAGTAAGGGGACATGGGATCCAAGGAAACTTGGATGTGTGAATTCAGCATTGGTTTGCCCACAGAACGCCAAAGGTGGTAGCAGATGGAGCACATTCCTGAGGTCTATGACTAGTGGTGGTCTGCAGCGATCTGTTCTGGGACCCCTGCTCCTTGTGATCTTTTTAAATACTGCAAATGACTTAGATGAGGAAGTGGGAAGGTGGAATAGTAAGTTTGCAGATGACACGAAGGTTGGTGGTGTTGTGGATAGGAGAGAAGGTTTCAACAAGAGATTGATGGGATGCAGAGCTGAGAAGTGGCAGGTGGAGTTCAAGTTGGGAAATAATTTTATTTGGAAGGTTGAATATGAAGGCTACACGAGGTTACTGGTAGGATTCTCAGCATTGTGAAGGAAGAGAGGTATTTTGGGGTCCAAGCCCATAGATACCTCAAAGTTGCCATGCAAGTTGATAGGATGGTTAAGAAGGCGCATGATGTGTTGGTCTTTGTTAGTCAGGGGTTTGAGTTGAAGAGCTTTGAGGTAATGTTGTTGCTCTACAAAACTTGGAAGCATTGCATTCAGCTCTAATCTCCTTATAAGAAGGATGTGGAAGTTTTCGAAAGGGTACGGAGGTGATTTACCAGAATGCTGCCTGGATTAGGAAGCATGACCAATGTGAGGAAAAGCTGAACAAGCCAGGGCCTTTCGCTTTGCAGTGAAGTTGAGTGAGAGGCAACTTGAGAGTAGTGCATATGATGGTAAAGAATAATATACAGAGAGGACAGCCAGTGTGCCCGTTTATCCCAGAGTGGCAATAGCCAATGCACGAGGACATAATTTAAGGTGTTTAGAGGAAACTACAGAAGGGACGTCAGAACTAGGTTTTTTCTTTAAACACAAAGTGATAGGTACATTGAACAGGCTGCAAGGGGTGCTGGTAGAGGCAAAAACATTAGGGACATTCAAGAGACATTGATGAAATGAAAAAAAGTGAGGGCTAAGCAGGAGGGAAGGATTAGATTAACTTGAAGTAGGTGAAAGGGTTGGCATAACATTGTGGGCTGAAGGATCTGTACCTTTCTAGGAAAAGGACAAATTACAGCATTAAAGAGTTCATAAGGCACTTACTCTCAGCCAGCTGTTCATAAATGTTGTTTAAAGAGTTGATCAGATTTTTACAGGCTTTCTTTGGAAGTACTTTCCATGTAAGGCTTTTCCTGTCATCAGTTCTGAAAGAATAAACTTTTAAATACATAACTTGGACACAAATACACAGCAAGTAAATTTTGAAACATCATCACAATATTACTTTTAGTATTCATAAAATTAAAGAGCACTGCAAGAACACAGTAACTGACAGCAAATTGAAGAAAAAACTCTGAAATGAAATTAAATGTACAGTACATGCTGATTGGCAAATTACAATAATAGAGACAACGAACTATGAATTGGGGTTGTGACTTCATCATCAGTAAAGCACTTGATTAATGTAATTTAAAAAAATAACCAATTGATATTATCTGCACATTAATTGAAAGATCAGTTAGGTACAAATATCTTAAGAAAAATGTTGGCTACAAGTATCCTTTAGTCTTCTCTATTCAAGAAGATCGATGCTGATCAGGAGAATGGGATTGAGAGGGAAAATAAATCAGCCATGATTGAATAGCAGATCAAAATTGATGGGCTGAATGGCCTAATTCTGTTCCACTGAATTGTGGTTTAATTTAGCACAGTCTTTCTTGTTCTCCATAACATCTGATTCTCTAATGGTCCAAAAATCTGTATCTCAGGCTAGGGTAGACAGACATATTTTTGGACAGTAAGTAGTGAAGGCACCTGTCAAGATTATAGTAAAAATATTACAATTATTGATTTTTTATTCTTACAAAAATTAAAAATCACCACAGAATCAATAAAAACACTTAAATGAATTTAATTCTAAAGTCTAGATATCGCATTAGCTGAGTTCTCACAAGCTTGAACATGAACCCACAGACGGCAGTGGGGGGGCAGCGTAGGTGCAGTCCATCAGTGTGTGGGGTAGCCAGCAGCTCAGGCGCCAGATAGGAAAAGCATCCATCAATTCAAAGAACAAGCCAGTGCTGGAAACTGGGGCTTTTGCAGAGAAACACTGGTAATTCTTTCCATTAGCTCCAGCAGTGGATCAGAAACTTTTAAAATTATTTCAATAAATAATGTGTGCCAGACACACAATAATTGGAAAGAGAGGTGCTGCTGTGCAGAGGAGAGTCAAGATAAAAATCAGGTTTATTATCACTGACACATGACATGAAATGTGTTGTTTTCTGACAACTGTACAGTGCAATACAAATAATTACTATTTTGCAACTCAACTAATAAACAAAAGCCACATTTTACAATTTAATTGTATATGTCAAAATCTTACTGAGAGATGGTGTTAGTGTCTAGGTCCACGCAGCTTACATCACTTGGAGGATCATACAGATCAAAGTAGCGGGAGTCAACCCCTACAATGAAGGGGCAAGGGGCACTAAGGACATCTGCCAGAGCCAAAGGGCACAGAGGAATATATGGACACGGCCAATGGAATGGAAAAATCATCTGTATGTAAAGAACCACAGTAAAATCAACATACTTTCAGAAATGCAGTAAAAATAAAAAAAGTATTCATTGTATCAAAGCACAACTAATGTCAAAACATTACCTAGAGCTACTGCTTAGAGTGTTCCCACAACCTGAGTGAAAACGTACAAATCTTTAAAAATGCAGACACTACAAATTGTAGCGATACAAAATAAAAATATAAATTTCTGAAAATACCCATCAGGTAAGACAAGAGTGATAGAGAGAGAACAAAAGTTAATATCTCAAATCAACAACTTCTTACTAGGATGAAACAAACCTCATTTTCTGAAATTAATATATCATAAGCTTTTTATTCCTCAAAGTACAAAAGAAAGTTGATAAGGTAAACACAAGCAGACTTTTTCCACTGAGGTTGGGTGGGACTAGAGCTGGAAGTGATGGGTTAAGGGTGAAAGGATCTTGAACCATAGGGGATAACTTCACTTGCCCCATCATTGAACTGTTCCCACAATCTATGGACTCACTTTCAAGGACTCACCTCATGTTTGATATTTTTTGCTTATCTATTTATTATTATTATTTTTTTTTTATTTGCACAGTTTGTTCTCTTTGCACACTGGTTTAATTTGGTTCAATGTTTCATTGATTCTGTTATGGTTTTATTCTATTATGGACTTATTATGTCCACAAGAAAATGAAACTCACGGTTATATATGGTAACATATATATACTTTGATAAGTTTACTTTGAACTTTGGATACTTAAGGGGGACATGGGTTTGATTGCAACATTTAAGAGAAATTTGGATAGTTACATGAATGGGAGGGGTATAGAAGGTCATGGTCCAGGTGCAGGTTGATGAGATAGACAGAGAAATAGTTTGGTTTGGACTAGATGGTCCAAAGGGCCTGTTTCTCTGTTATAGTGTTCTATGACTCTAACAGCTGTATGTTGGGACTTTGGTAGATCTCACAGAAAGTAATTGAAAGTGAAAACTTCAAAACTACAATCTAACATTTCATTGTTAAAATCTTTCCCAAATACACAAGGATAATTTTTTATAGCCAGAAAGATCTGTGCATTTAAGCGAACAATTAATATGAATCACCATGTTGTCTCAGGTTTTAGGAATTTTAAGTGAAATCATAGGAGTTGTCATTTAAAGTTTTTATGGGTTATAGTACTCTCTACTTCTCTAAACTACATAAAATAGATTGCACATAAAGGCAGTGATAAAAGACAGCTGCTGAAGCAGTAGTTGTCTGGTCCTTGAGTTCAAAAATAGTCCATAACTTTTGTTTGGTCTCTCTAGCCTTTTATGACATCTCAGATATTATAACCTCTAGAAGATTTTGTCGTCTCCTTAGCATTCCATCAAAGAGATCAATATAAAGCACCTCCCTGGTGGCACAAGCAAATTCAAAGGTTTCAAAGGTACAATTCAACGTCAGAGAAATGTATACAATACACACCCTGAAATGCTTTTTCTTCGCAAACATCCACGAAAACAGAGAAGTGCCCCAAGAATGAAAGACAATTAAATGTTAGAACCCCAAAGTGCCCCCCAGCTCCCCTCCCTCCCTCACATAAGTGGCAGCGAGCAACAATTCCCCCCCCCCACCACTGGCAAAAATAAAGCACACCCGCTACCAGCACTCAATTGTGAGCAAGGCAATAGCAAAGACACAGATTTGCAGTTACCCCAAAGACTACATTGTTCACCTGATAATTCAACATGCTGCAGGCGTTCTCTCTCCTAATAAGGAAGGAAGAGGTGACTCCATTTTCCAATGAGTGGAGAGAGATAACAAACAACTCGCTGGTTTATGATGTTAAAAGTCAGTTACCTCACTTTATCTGAGCTCTGTGCCTGAAGATCACAAGGATCCCGGGTCCCCAGGCACACAGCAGATGTTCTGACTCCCTCAACCACATATGGATCTCCTGTGGCAACACCGACCCTTGATCCACCCATCTCCAGTTCCTCGAGATCCCAGGCTTCCGAATCCGAGTTGAAATCTTAGGCCAAGCTTTCAGCATGCTGAATAGTGGCCGATTGTGGAACCCTGAGAGCAGGTTCCATTCCCGCAAAGAACCGCAGTCAGCGTGTTACTCCAGGTCAGGGTCTTCAAGAGTGAAATTCCCAGGATGAGGCTTTCCTTTCCTTTCTCCTTGAAAGAATGGGGTTTCCTTTCCTCCACCAATGATACTTTCCTCATCTGCATCTCCTCCATTTCCTGGACATCCACACTCAGCCCATCTTCCTGCAGCCTTAACAGTGATAGAGTTCTTGTCCTTACCTTTCTACCCCATGAGTCTCCATATTCCACACAATATTCTCCACTCACCATCTCTCTAAAGGGATCCTACCACCTAACTCATCTTTACCTCTCCCAACTTCCACTTTCTGCAGGGATCGCTCCTTCTGTGATTCCCTTGTTCATTCATCCCTCCCCACTAACTCTGGCCCAGCACTTAACCCTGCAAGCGGCCAAAGTGCTACACCTGCCCATTCACCTGCAAATCTGCTGAGGTTGATTACTGTAGCTGGTGCTCCCAAAGCAGGCTCCTTTACATTGGTGACTTCCGCCGTAAACTGGGGACCGCTGGTCAAGTGCCTCTGCTTCATCCACCTGAAGCAGAACTTCCCAGTGCTCAACATTTTAATCCTGATTTCCATTCCAACATGTTGATCCATGGTCTCACCTTGAGGCATGATGAGGCTACCCTCAGGGTGTACTCTGTCTGGGTAGCCTCCAATCTGATGGCATGAATATAGATTACTCTTTTCAGCAAACAAAAATCCCTCCCCCCTCCTCTTCTTCTATTTCCCACTCTGACTTCTTACCTCATCTCACCTGCCTATCACCTCCTCCTGGGTGCTTTCCTCCCCTTGTCCACTCTACTGTCTTATCAGACTCCTTCATCTCCAGCTGTTTATCTTTCCCACCCACCTGGTTTCACACATCACCTTCTAGCTAACCTTCTTCCCTCTCTCCACGTTTTTATTCTAGCGTTTTCCCCCTTCCTTTCTAGTCTTGAAGAAGTGTGTCAGCCTGAAACATCAACTGTTTACTCTTTTCCATAAATGCCTCCTGACCTGCTGAGTTTCTCCAGCATTTTATGTATGTTGCTTTGGATTCCCAGCATCTGCAGAATCTCTTGTGCTTAAAATTGAAGGAATGTTGTGCAACTAATTCAAGTTAGACCACAATACTTATTCCAGAAACAAAACAGGAAGTACGTCAACATCTTTTATGGATCCAAGTAGTCTGAATTGAAACCCAAAGATAAAGTGCTATATACTAGCAGTAAATTAAAAAAATGTGTTTTTTTAAAGATTTTCTTTATCATAGCCTAGGACACTGATAGGAGCAGATGGTAATAGGAAAGCATTTCATTGAGGGAGGGTGAGTGATGATGCCATTAGACAAGAACTTGAGAGCATAAATTGGGAACAGATGTATTCAGAGAAATGCACAATGAAAATGCGGAAGTTTTTTATGGAGCACTTGTAGAGGGCTCTAGATAGGTTTATCCCTTTGAGGCAGGGAATAAATAGCAGGCAAAGAAACCAAGGACGACGAGAGGTAGAACATCTAGACAAGAGGAAGGAGGAAGCAAACTTCAGGTTTTGGAAACAAGGATCAGGCAGGGCTCTTGACTCAAAGTCAAAGTACATTTATTACCAAAATATGCGTATGTTACCATATATGACATTGATGTTCCTGCAGGCATTTGTAGGAAAATAAAGAAATTCAATAGAATTTATGTGAAACTATACATTAACAAAGACTTACAGTCAGCTAGTGAATTACAAGGTAGCCAGTAAGTAGGTCAATAATGGACTTGGGAGAGCTAAAAGAGGATTCAAGAAGGCCTTGCTGAGGTGGACTAAGTAAAACTCTTAAGATATTTTATACGTATGTAAAGAACAGGAGGAGGTCTAAAGAACTGATCAGTTATAAAAGCTGAAACGAGTGCCTGGAGTCAGGGAAGGTAGGGAAGGTCCTTAATGCATACTGTAATGATTTATGTATCATGACACAATCTGTGGCTGCTTGCAGAAAACCTGGGTAATATGCATGGCTGATAAGGAAAAATAACCTCATGTTGTGCAACAACCAACTCCGAGGAATTCTAACCATCTGCCCTTACATTAAATGACATTACCATGGCTTAATCCTCCATCATCAACAACTCAAGAGTCACTAAAGCTCAAAAACTCAACTGGACAAGCTCATAAACACCATGGCTATAGACCAAAATGCTGGTGGAATCAGCAGCTCAGGTAGTATCTATGGAGAGGAATGAACAGTTGACATTTCTGGCCGAGACCCTTCAACAGGACATGACCTGATATGCACAGTCGACGTTTTGGGACGAGACCCTTCGGCAGGCCTGGAGAGAAAAAGCTGAGTAGATTTTAAAAATGAGGGAGGGGAGAGAGAAACGCAAGGTGATAGGGGAATATGATAGGAAAGAAAGGGGGATGGACCATCAGAGGGAGGTGATGGGCAGGCAAAGGGATATGGTGAGAGAGGGAAAAGGGGAAGGAGAGTAGTGAAGGAGAAGGGGGAGCCATTACCGGAAGTTTGAGAAATTGATGTTCATGCCATCAGGTTGGAGGCTACCCAGACAGAACACAAGATGTTATACCTCCAACCTGAGCATGGCCTCATCGCAACTGTAGAGGAGGCCATGTATTGACATATTGGAATGGGAATGGGAAGTGGAATTAAAATGGGTAGCCACTAGGAAATCCTGCTTCTTCTGCTTAGGAGGAATGATGGCGCTTAACAGCAACTCCTTTGCTTGCATCTTCAGAAACAGCTCTATTTCTACCTTTAATATCTTTATTTTTTTCCTTTCAGGGTTCTTTTGAAGACCCTGACCTGGAGTTACACGCAAGCTTCGGTTCTTTGCGGGAATGGGTTGCATGACTGGCTGCTATTCGACATGCCAAGGGTTTGGCCTGAGAGTCTCGATCGTGTTTGGAAGCATAAGATCTCGGGGCTCTGGAGACGGGTGGATCAAGGGTCGGTGTCACGACCAGAAGCTCATGTGTCGTCGGGGAGGCCAGAAAATCTTTCAATGTGGACCTGAAGACCTGAGGTCTTTGCAATTTTTGGACACAGAGCTTGGAAAAAGCAACTAAATGGACTTTTAAGATCGTAAACCAGTGGGCTGCTGTTATGTCTCCCGCCTGCTGTGAAAATGGGGCACACCTCCCTCTCCCTTGCCAGGGAGAAAGAACCTGTGGGTTGTGGAATTCAGATGAAATGTGAAACTTCTGGGGTAACTGGGCTTGGTGATTGTACCGACACACATTTAATTTTGCTGGTGGGGGGGGGGGGAAGGGGTTAGATGCTCACTGCCGCTTATGCACGGGATGCACGTTCATCTTTTGGGACATTTCTCCGTTTTTGTGGATGTTTTGTGAAGAAAAAGCACTTTAAGATGTATATTGTATACATTTCTCTGACTTTAAACTTGACCTTTGAACCTGTGAGCATAGCGTAGGTGCTCGAAGCAGTCTCCCAATCCACGCCGGGTCTCTTCAATATAAGGTTGAGTGTACTTGGCCTTTTTCCCTTGGAGCGATAGAGGATGAGAGGTGACCTGATAGAGGTGTATAAAATGAGGGGCATTGATTGTGTGGATAGCCAGGGGATTTTTTTTCCCCAGGGCTGACAGGGCTAACACAAGGGGGCATAGTTTTAAAAGGTGATTGGAAACAGGTACTGAGGGGATGTCATGATTAAGTTTTACACACAGGGAGTGGTGAGTGTGTGGAATGCACTGCCAGCGACAGTGATGGAAGCAGATATAATAGGGTCTTTTAAGAGACTCTTAAGATAGGTACATGGAACTTAGAAAAATGGAGGGCTATGCACTAGGGAAATTCTAGGCAGTCTCTAGAGTAGGTTACATGGTCGGCACAATATTGTGGGCTGAAGGGCCTGTAATGTGCTGTAAATGTCTATATTCGATGATACACAGGAGGCTACACCAGGAGCACCGGACACAGTATATAACCCCAAAAGACTCACAACTGAAAGACCACCTCACCGGGAAGGACTTTTTAGGGCCCTGAATGGTAATGAAGGAGCAGGTGTAAGACAGGTGTAGCACTTGTTCCACTTGCAAGAACAAGTCTTTGCTATGCCTGCCCCTACACTTCCTCCCTCACTGCCATTCAGGGCTCGAAACAGTCCTTCCGCATGAGGCAATGCCTCACCTGAGAGTTTGTTGGGGTCACCTACTGTATCCAGTGCAGCCTTCTGTATATCAGTAAGACCCAACAACGATTGGGGACCGTTTAGTCAAGCTCTTACATTCCCACCGCTCGGGGAAGCGGGATCTCTCAGTGGTCATCCATTTTAATTCCACTTCCCATACCGATATGTTAATCCATGGCCTTCTCTGCAGTCACGATGAGGCCACACTCAGGTTGGAGGAACAACACCTTATATTCCATCTGGGTAGCCTCCAATCTGATGGCATAGACACTGATTTCTCCAACTTCCAGTAATGTTCCCCACCTCACTTCGCCATTCCTCACCCCCTTTTCCCTCCCTCACCTCATCTCCTTGCTTGCCCATTGCCTCCCCCTGATGCTCCTACCCCTCTGCTTTCTTCCATGGCCTTCAATCAGACTCCCCCTTTTCCAGCCCTGTATCCCTTTCACCATCCAACTTCCCAGCTCTTTACTTCATCCCTCCCCCTCCAGGTTTCACCCTATCACCTTGTGTTTCTCTCTCCCCTCCCCTATCTTTTTAATCTGTTCCTCATCGTTTGCTCTCCAGTCCTGCTGAAGGGTCTCGGCCTGAAGTGTTGACCGTACATTTTAGGTCATGTCCTGTTGAAGGGTATTGGCCAGAAACGTCAACTGCTCTTTACTCTCCTTAGATATTGGCTGACCTGCCGATTCCACCAGTATTTTGTGGGGGTTGCTTGGATTTCCAGCATTTGCAGATTTTCTCTTGTTTATGACCCAAAATGTCAACTGTTCATTCCTCTCTGCAACTGCTGCCTGACCTGCTGAGATCCTACAGCATTTTGTGTGTGTTCTTCCAACATCTGCAGAATCTCTTGCATTTATGGATAGAAATCAGAGGCTATCTATGCTATCAATGGGATCACTATCTATCTATCTGGGATCACACTCATTCACACCTCTTAATAGTTCAAAACACAGACAAAAATTTCCAAATGTGATGAAAATGAAAGTGGGGTTGACTCTTTGAAGGTATTTATGGTAAGTGACTCTCTCACAGACATTCCATTCACAATGCACCAGCCAGGAGTATGTCAGAACCTCCTGGTTTTCTGATGTGTGCAGTTTGAACAGCATGCTGGACCGCCAAGTCCACACGAGTGGCATTACAACCACCCAAATGCTCATTCTCTCTGCCATTGACACACAGTGGCTGTCAAGTAAACAGCTGACAATATGAAGGGCTGATGCTCATCTCGGTTGCTTCCACATCAACTGCCAAAACCCATGACTCCTCCATCAAGGACAAGGGCAACAGCTGCAGAGGAGTGAATACTGCTTCCTGCAGGCTTCCCTCCCATCCCAACTGGAAAAACAGTACATCACCATTCCTTCAGTGCACTTCGGTGGAAGGAATCAAGGGAAAGACTATTTTCTAAATGGGAAGTAAATTCAGAAATCAGAGGTGCAAGGGGACTTGGGAGTCCTAATGCAGGATTCTCCAGAGGTTAACTTGCAGTCTGAATTGGTGGTAAGCAAAGTAAGTGCAATGTTTGCATTTATTTCAAGATGACTATGATTTTAAAGCAAGGATATAATGCTGAGTGAGGCTTTATAAGGCATTGGTCAGATTGCATGTGGAGTATTGTGAACTGTTTCGGACACCAGCTTGGTTCTTGCTAAATAGGGAGGGCATTAAAGGTTATGGAAAGAAGGCAGGAGAATGGGGTTGAGAGGGAAAATAAATGAGCCATGATCAAATGACCTCATTCTGCTCCTATATCTTATGGTCTTATACGTGTAATCGGTTTACATTTTCAATATCCTTTGACTGGAAATGTCAAAACATAAGCTATTAAAATTGTTTGCCTCCATATATAGCGTAAGAGACATCAAGTGTGTTGGCTGAGCTCTCAACTTATGTCTCTCTACATTTGGTTCAAGAAACATGGTGAGAAGGTTCCAGATGCAAATGTTAAGTCATGTTGCCAAAACAAATCCCTGGAGTGGCCTCTGCACATCTGGCAGCCACCAGAGAGGATCACAGTTCCAGATGGTAACACTGCAGTGGCTGAAAGATCTCTGGGCTTGATTTAATGAAGACCCCACCCAACCCGCCTATGTACCAGCCCACCCAGGATTACTGTGTGGAACAGCATGAAGAATAATCAAACAGGCTATGACAGCCAGAGTCCATGGAACAATTTGCTAACACAGCTCACAACAGTCTGCAGGAGAGGCACTCTGGCAAAGTTCAAAGTAAATCTGTTATCAAAGTGCATACAGTATATATCACTCTCTCAAGCTTATTGGCAACTTTCCTGTAGGTAGGTGACCAGAACTCCACGTAATACTTATTAGGCCTAACCACCATATACAACTTCAACATAACATCCCAACTCCTGTACTCCATATTTTGATTTATGAAGGCATAAATCACCATATAATACTTTGAAATTCATTTTCTTGCAGACATTCACAGTAGTACAGAGAAATACAATAAAATCAATGAAAAACTACACGGTTCAACAATCAAATATCTTAATGATTGCAACAATAATCCTTTGCCAACTCCAGATTGAAATCTACACAAAGATTTCCATCACAATTTAAAAATTTATATCCACATTTTAAATTCATCTAATTGTTATATATATTGTAAACTTAAGTTCTAATCTTTACAGACATTATTATGGTAATTTTAAATAAAATGATACAGCCTCTGGCAAAATAAAACCAAAACCTGACAAGTTAGGAACATACAGATTAGGAATGGGAGTCAGTCTCCTAGCCTTTCAAGTATGCTCCCCTATTTAACAAGATGGCAGAGCATTGTAGCATAGTGGTTAACGTAACGCTATTACTGTGCCACTGTGCCAGCCACCTGGGTTCAATTTCTGCCACTGTCTGTGGGGAGTTTGTACATTCGCCCTGTGACTCTGGGTGCTCTGGTTTAAGAGTTATAGGGAAAAGGCAGGTAGATGGAGCTGCGTTTACAGACAGAGCAGCCATGATCTTATTGAATGGCAGGGCAGGCTCGATGGGCCAGATGGCCTACTGCTCCTATTATTTATGTTCTCATGACCTGCATTGTGCCCTATCTCTGAATTAAAAAAAGATCACTGTGGTTTTGATTGTATCAACAACTCCGCCTTTCTATCAACTCATACCAACCTTTCACTAACTTATCAAGAATTTATCTACCCTCATCTTAAAAATATTCAAAAATTCTGATTCCACTGGCACTTGAGGGAGAGTCTTCTGCAAACTCATAACTCTCTGGGTTCACCACACTCTATTTTACATCGGTGTCCCCTGATCTGAAGTGCTCTGGATTCTTTCAGAGCAAGAATCACCTTCTTCGCATCTGACCTTGCAGAATACCTCAGGATCTTTTAAGTATCGCTCAAATTGTATCTCACTCTTCTAAACTACAGTACATGAAAGCCTAACCTGCCTAACTTCTCCTCTTATGTAAACCCATCCATCTGAGATATCAAGCATTCTTGAAAGCGTTCCCAACACATTAACATCTTTCCTTAAGGAGACTAATGCTGCACACAGTATTCCAGGTACAGGTCTCACCAATGCCCTGCATAAATAAGCATTACCTCCCTTTTTTGCATTAAACATTGACATTTTGTGAGTCATAGATTATGCAAACTTTCATGAACACATTTGACAAACTCTATTCCTTCTAGTCCTTTTATGAGTGTCCCAGTCAGTATCTGGAAAGTTAAAACCAATTATCACAAACTTATTTTTTCTGCAACTGTCTACTATCTCACTACAAATTTGCTCCTCTAAATCCCGCCGACTACTGGGAGGTCTACAATGTAATGCCATTAATGTGGACATCCCTTTCTTATTCCTCAGTTCCACTCAAATAGCCTCAGTAGACGAGCTGCATCTTTACACTAGCCCTTTATGAACTGCGTACCTCACAGCTCTGCAATTTCTCACCATTTAGACCAGGGGTTCGCAACTTTTATATGCCATGAACCAATACCATTAAGCAAGCAGTCTGTGGGCCCCAGGTTGGGAATCCCTGATTTAGATAATACTCATTCCTATTTTACCTGCTGGAACAGATAAGTACACATTTTCCCATATTATACTCCATTTCCTGATCACTTCCTACATACATAACCAACTTTTGCGTCCATCCTTGTGTCAGCAGCACAATGAGCTATCATATGATGCATACCTATATCCAAGTAATTTACACAAATTACAAAATATTTAAACTCAACAATGAAACACCTTCTATTTAGTCCCCTCCATAGATACTGCCTGACCTGCTGAGTTCCTCCAGCATTTTATGCATGAAACTCAACAACTCCCGTGGCATACAATTAATTAAACTTTGACAAACCGATAAAGAACCATTTATGCCCTGATTCCTGGTAGCAGACAACCATCTATCCATGTCCAAATATTCAAATATTTAATACTAGTACTGATATAATCTGCCTTCTGTTATCACTAGTAATGCACAATTTCTCAACAGTCTGTGAAGTTCCACAGACATGAAGACAGCACAGAATCTTGTAAATACCATTGCTTTGTCTTTACAGTGATTCAATTAATTAGAATCAAGTTTAATGTCACTGGCATATGTTGTAAGATTTGTTGTTTTGCAATAGCCGTTCAGTGCAATACTTTTAAAATCTACAAATTACAATAAGATATATAAAAAATTAAGTAGTGCAAAAAGACAGCAAATGAAGTGAGGTAGTCTTCATGCACTCATTGACCATTAGTTCATTGTCCATTCAGAAACCTGATGGTAGAGAAGAAGCTGTTTTTAAAATGCTGTGTCTCTCTTCAGGCTCCTGTAGCTCCTCCTTGAGGAGAGGGCATGTCCTGGATGATGGGGGTCCTTAATGGTACATGCCACCTTCCTGAGGCATCACCTTTTAAAAGTGTCCCTGATGCTGGGGAAGCTAGTGTCCATGAAGGAGCTGCCTGAGTTTACAACTTTTTCCGATCCTGTACAGTGGCCCCTCCATACCAGATGGCGATGCAACCAGTTAGACTGCTCTCCATGGTACACCTATGGAAATGTACAAGAGTCTTTGGTGACATGCCAAGACTCCTCAAACTCATAATGGAATTTAGCCTTTCTTTGTAATTGCATCAATGTTGAACCCAGAAAAGTTCCTCAGAGATGTCAACACCCAGGAACTTGAAACTGCTCACTCTTTCCACTGCTGATCCCACGATGAGGACTGGGTGTATTCCCCCAACTTCCCCTTCCTGAAGATCACAATCAATTCCTTGGTCTTACCAGTGTTGAGGGCAAGGTTATTGTTGCAACACCACCAAACCTGCTCATCTATCTCACTCCTGTACACCTCCTCATCACCATCTAAAATTCTGCCAATAGTTGTGTCATCAGCAAATTTATAGATGGTGTTTGAGTTGCGCCTAGTCACACAGTCGTGGGTGTAGAGAGTAGAGCAGTGGGCTAAACACACATCCTTGAGATGTGCCAGTATTGATTGCCAGCAAGGAGATGTTATTTCTAATCTGCAGTGACTGAGGAAATCAAGGCTCCAGTTGCAGAGGGAGTTACAGAGGTCCAAGTTTTGAACTTGTTGATTAGATCTGAGGGTTTGATCATGTTGAGTGCTGAGCTGTAATCAGTCAACTGCAGCCTGAAGTATATAGCTATAGTTATCATCCAGCTGATCCACGGCTGAATGGACAGCCAGTGAGACTGCATGGAATCAGGCAAGCTGCAGTGGGTCCAGGTCCTTGCTCAGGCAGGAGTTGATTCTAGCCAGACCTACCTCTTAAAGCACTTCATCACAGTAGATGTGAGTGCAACTGGGTGATAGTTGTTGAGGAAGCTCACCCTGCTCTTCTTTGACACTGGTATGATTGTCACCTTTTTGAAGCAGGTGGGAACCTCTGAAGCAGGAGTGAGATTGAAGATGTCCTTGAACACTCCTGGTTGGCACAGGTTTTCAATGCCCTACCAGGTACACCATCAGGGCCTGATGTCTTATAAGTGCTTACCGATATCTCTTACACTATGAACATCCACTTTCTGCAATAACTTAATCAAATACCTCCTATAAAAACAAAGCTATAGTTTTGCAAATCTCTCAGAAATTAAAGTGATACTTACAGAAACAAGTGCTTCAGCCACACTGGTCAGCACAGCTGGGCGAAGGGAGTGAATAAGAATTTTGTGTTCAGTCACTGCATACAGCAGCAGAGTTATTGCCTTCTCAGGGCCCAGGTTCTGCAGCAAAGTGGTGAAACTACCACCGCTGTAAAATGACAGATACAATCAGAATTCAGTGAAGACTTTTATATATATTCTCATCTGATGTGAAAGTAGCATTAGTGGAAACCTTCAATTTTGCTCTGTGACCATACAGAGCTTTACTTAGCTGGCAGGGCTGATAGCAATTGTATATAGTCTGGCACATGGCATTATGAAACATGAAAGCATTCATCTGGAAGCTTCTATGTGGCTGTCCCAAGGAGGACCAGATAAGTTAATACAAGATCTCCCATTACTAATGCTAAGATGCAATCTGTCTATTTTCCCAATATGTTGCAGACTATAATCAAGCATTGAGGGATTATCACACTGGCATACAAGCTGCCAGTAGTTTTGCAAATAACCTGATTACATTCACAACATTTATCCTGCTCTTTTACTTATTTCGAGATACAGTGCCGAGTGTACCCTTGTGGACCACCAAAGCAACCCCACCAAACCTGATTAACCCCAATCTAATCAGGGAATTTACAATGACCAATTAACCTACCCAGGAGGAAACCAGAGGTCCCAGAGAAAATCCACATGTTCCGGGGGAGGATGTACACAGACTCCTTACAGAATGGCACTGGAACTGAACTCCAAACTCCGGAACACCCCGAGCTATAATAGCGTCGCCCAAACTGCTAACCACAGGAGTTAATATTAAGCATACTCTGAAGCAGAGAATTCTGTAAAACCCCACCATGGCAGTATGTGAATTTGAATTCAGTCACTTAAATTAGTTTATATTCACAGACTGTGCAAAGTACTCTGAACACTGGGAAAAAAATCTGTCATTTTACTGTTCTAACTAGTGACTGATTCTTTCCCATTCTTGCTGACTTGGGAGTGGTAAAAAGGAGGAAATACACTTCAAAATTAATAAAATTAAACCAGGGCTGAATTATACTTACCTTAATGGAAGTGGTGAGGAAACAGGTTGGCAAAGCATTAAGTGGTCATGAGGCGATAGCTGTAACAGGAAAGGTAAGAGTAACATTCTGCACACTTTCACAGCTGCAAATCATGTCCCAGCAAAGTCTGTCTCTCTGCTGTATTATTCCCAAAAGCACTTCTCTCACCACCAAACAACTTCAGCTTATTTTCGTCACCAGTAAATGCTTTTGAATTACACCCGAGATTTTACCAATCACCTAGAACAAAGAATGATGCCACCTGGTTCCTTCAGCATGCCCCACATTCAGTTTAATCATGGCCTTCTCCACTGGGCTCAGCTTCTCTGTGGTAAATCTACAGAGCCCTTAATCCCCATCTTTCCAAAAATTATTTGCCTCCATTTTAAATACTTTCATTGCTTTAGCCTCCACAATTCTCGAGAAAAGAATTTCAGAGAAGGACCAGGCTCTACGTGAAGGAATTTCCATACAACTTGCTTTTAAATGACTGTCCCCTTGTTTGCAATTCTCCTATTAGTGAAAAGGTCCCCACAACTAAGCCACCTTTGGATGTTATTTGCTTTAATAATATCACCCATCATTCTTCTAAATGCCAAGGAATACAGATCCACCTAACAGAATAGCTCATTGCATTCCAAAATGATTTCATGTTAATTAAAATCAATCCAGCGTACTTGGAATGTACTTTCATCAATGTGCCAAACCATAACATTTTCCAGCTTTAATGCAATCAGAGATTTACTGCACGGCAATATATCTTTGTTAAGAATATTAATTAAACAGACACCCACCTGCACAAGAATCCTCGGTCTTTGAGGAGAAGGAAATGGAACTTTGTGCATAAAGTGGCAGATATGTCTGCAAAATACAAATCAGGCTGTAAATTAATATCCAGGCCCTTGTGATCATAAAGCTATCTATTATATGTTTATTGTGCAATTTCTAAACAAATACTAGGTCTAATAAATCAGTTTATATAGACCTCCTTGAAACCATAGAAAATAATTTCACATTCAATTGATCTTTCCTAACATACTAAATCAGATTTTCTTTCAACATTCAAATTAGACTAAACAAAGTGTTTTTATTCAGATTGAAAGCTTCTCCCCCTCCCCCACAGCTCAAACACTCTCCTTACGCATGCTTCAAGATCTTGCACAAGAAACCATTCAATCCTATTCTCACTAACTTCCCTTCCTGCACCCGCATGGTAGCTGTAATGGGTTCTCTAAGGTCCATTCCCAGGCACTGTTTTCTCACCCTTTAGCATCTCCCAAACCAACCACTGACCCACATGCGACTGAAAACTACCATTAGAACAGAGGTGAGGAGGCATTTCGTTAGCCAAAAGGTGGTGAATTGAAGTAATTCATTGCCATAGATGGCTGTGGAGGCCAAGTCATTGAGTATATTTAAAGTGGAAGTTGACAGGTTCTTGATTAGAAAAGGTGTCAAAGGTTAAGGGAAGAAGACAGTAGAATGGTTTTCTGAGTGATAATAGATCAGCCATGATGGAATTATAGAGCAAACACAATGGCCCAAATGCACTAATTCTTCTCCTTTGTCTTTAAGGACCACACAGGTGGAATAGGTGGAATATGAGGTGCTGATTTTCCAGCTTATATTGGCAGTGAAGAATACAGGGGTTAGACAGGTCAATGTGGGAATGGAAAGGGAGTTAATTTGGATTCATCTCATGTCATGGGAGAAGGAAGATTGGGGCTGAGGGGGAAAATGGATCAGCTGTGATGAAATGGCTAAGCAGATTCGATGGGCCAAATGGTCTAATCCTGTTCCCATGTCTTATGGTCAGTTTGGAAGGACTCCTACTCATTTTCTCAAAATTCATTGCTTAATTTATTATTCCTTTCTTTTTGTATTTGCACACTGGTTGAATGCTCAGGTTGGTGTGGTCTTTCACTGATTCTATTATGGATTTATTGAGTATGCCTGCAAGACAAGGAATCTCAGGGTTGTAAATGGTACTTCAATAATAACTTTATTTTGAATTTTTATGAGTTGAAGAGACTTATATTTGGGAGTTCAGTACGTCTACTGCAAATAGAGAATGGGACTGTGTAAATCATTTGCCTAACCTGTGCTTGGACTTGTTGGTGTACAGCGAGACGGAGTTTCAGGGGCACTGAATACAAAGGAGGAGGAGATGAACATGAAGCTTTGAGCCCATGGGAGATCTGTTTCAATCCCTGGATGGTGGTGTGGGAGGAACTCCAGGAGCAAGAGTTGCACAGACTGCAGTTGCAAAAGAAATTATCCAGAATCAGAGAAGGGTGGGGTAAGGAATGAACAGTTCAGGGAGTCATAAATGGTGTAGTCCCTGTGGAAGTCAGAAAGGGGTGGGGGTGGATGGGAGCAGATGTGGACAGTAGTTGAATCCTGCTTCAGATTGCAGAAATGACAAAAGATGGTATTGAATGTGGAGGCTAGTAGGATGAAATATCCGGTGAACTCTCTCTGTTCTGACTGGAGCAAGGTAAGGTGAGAGCAAAAGTCTGAGAAGGAGGAAGTAAGAGGAGGCTCCAACAAACTAAACAGAAGAGAAATGCAGCATCCATTATTAATGACCTCCAGCACCTAGGGCATGCTCTTTTCTCACTGTTACCATCAGGTAGGAGGTACAAAATCCTGAAGGTACACACTCAGCAATTCACGAACAGTTTCTTACCCTGTATCATCCAATTCCTAAAAGAACATTGAACCTGTGAACATTACCTCACTTTTTTAAATATATACTATTTCTGAATTTTTGCACGATTTTTAATCTATTCAATATATGTATACTGTAATTGATTTGCTTATTTATTATTATTTTTCCCCTTTCTTCTATATTATATATTGCATTGAGCTGCTGCTGCTGAGTTAACAAATTTTGTGACAGATGCCGGTGATGATGAACCTGATTCTGACTTCCTGGAAAAGGAGCACATTTCAGATGTCCTGTAATGGAAGGCCTTATCTTGAGAACAGACGGGGTGCAGACAGAAAGGGAAGGCATTCCTAGAAGAGGCAAAGTGGGAGAAGCTGTAGCGTTAGTAACTGAAGGAGACAGTGGGATTATAGTGGATAGCTTGACTCCTGAGACGTTGACAAAGAGACCCAGAAAAAGGAAGTGACAGAAATAACACACATGAACTTGAGAGTGGAGTAGCAAGTAGTACCAAAGGTGAAAATGGGCAAGTGGGGGACAACAGTGAGTTGTCCATGTATCAGAGAAAGAGTTGGGGAATGGTGATAGCATAGGCTTGGAACAAAGACTGCTCCACATTAAACAAGGTGTTCATGCCCTGACCTGTTACAACAAACCAATGATTTGTCTTAAACTACCAAATATCATATTTCCAGCTTTGCTGACAATATTACCCAGGTGGGATTTAAAGGGTGGAGATGAATTAGAGGCTTGAAGGGAATATGGTTAAACTGAGCGTGTGAAACTGGCAGATAATATCTAATGTGGAAAAATACAAGGTCATTCACTTCACTGCAAGTAAGAGGAAAGGAAAATGAATGTTAAACAGTAACAGAATGAGTGGTGATGTTCAAAGCCACCCCAGTGTACTTGTGCACCACTTACTGAAGGCCAGCATACAAGAGTGTCAAGCAATTAAGGTGGAAAATAGTATGTTAGCCTTGATGACAAGAGGTGTAAGAAAGTCTAATTCAATTGTATAGGGTCCTGGTGAGACTTCGCAAGGAGTTTGTACATGGGATTGTGATGCAAACAGCACTGACATAGAACTCCGAATGGGCAGGGCAGTCTCATACAGCCATGGGCTGACCGCTTTCCATTTCATATGTTCTTGTATGATTATATGTCAACACACTGCCAAAAAGGAAAATATTCAAGTGGAAGATACATTAATTATTCAGTACAATTTTAGGTAAGTACTATAAATTCCTGTGTACAAGTGATAGTGACAGTTTGTTCATTTGCAACTACAACTCATTCACAATAAATATTTTAACCTCCCAAATTTTTGCAATAAGTCAGTATTCCTTCAGAATTAAAATAAAAGGAAATAACAGCAGACACTGCAGAATTGCTGTTTATCAGAGCAGAGTTTACAGACAGAACCTTTAATCTATAAACATCTTTGCCAGCTGTATCCGTCCCTCCTTTGCCAAAGGCACTAAACTGCACTTCCTTAAGGGTTCACTACGACCCTTTCAGATCCTTTATTGACTTTCAACAATAAATTTTGACAGAGCGTTTCTCTGGATATTTGGTCACTGGGGAACCACAACACTTGGTCTTCAACCAAATATTTGAAGCGTTCACTTCTATCAGGAGTTGCTGAGTACCGCGAATGTGGAAATCTTGTAGTTCTTCCTCTCCAGGCAGTGACCTATTGTTCAGTCCTGCTGAAGGGTCTGGGCTGAAATGTAGACTGTACTTTTTTCCCTGTAGATGCTGCCTGGCCTGCTGAGTTCCTCCAGCATTTTACGTGTTGCTTAGATTTCCAGCACTGCAGATTTGCTCTTGTTTGTGACCTATAGTTACTGCCCAGCTGAGCACCAAGCTGAGACCATGCAATACTTACTGATAATTTTAGTACATTTAAGGGAAAAAAACACCTTATATAGGAAACTTACTTTTCAATAGGTAGTGCATGAGGTCCAGAGATTGAATAGCGGTATAAAAATGTGAGAAATTTTCGAAAAGCTTCAAAAAATGGCCAATGTGATAGAAGGCAAATACATTTGCTAGTGTGAACAGTCTTTGAGAGAATAGGTTTTCGGTCAGCTGCACTGACCAGCCCCAATTGTGATCGCTGCTTATCTGTTAAGTTCTCTTGAGGAAGAGGCTCATAGAATTGAATGGCTGCACCATAAACCTGGGAACAATGATATTTAAGTCTTTTCAGTACAGAACAATACCATGTGATAATTACAAGTACACTGCAGTCATGAATGCACAAGCAATCCAGTTAAAATGTAACCCAACACTGCATTCTATATTTCTAAATCATAACTCAGGCAGTAAGACTTCCTTTTTATTTTTCTCTTAAATTTACCATCTGTGATTATTCAAAGTGTAGCATTTGCTAGTTTCTGACAGTCAGGTCTACTACAAACTTTGGACTGGCTGATCCTTCATCCTTTCATTCCACAGTCCACTCTCCTCTGCTATAAGATTCTTTCTTCTTCAGCCCTTTGCCTCTTCCACCCATCACTTCTCAGCTTCTTACATTATCCTCTTCCCCCACCCACCCACTCTCCCTCTCATCTATCACCTGCCAGCTTGTACTCCTCCACCACCACCCCCCACCATCCTTCTTACCCTTTCCTTTCCATGCATGAAGGGTTTCGGCTCCTCACAGCATAGGACACTCGAGAGGTGATCGTTCAGGAGTGCATAAAATTATGAGGGATGTGGATAGTGTGAATGCACTCAGTGTTTTTGCAAGGGTCAGTGAATCAAGAACTAGTGGGCCTCAGTCTGACCTCAGTCCCTATACTGAAGGTGAGAGGGAAAAGATTTAATAGTAACTTGAAGGGCAACTATTTCTTTATACAAAGCAGTATCTACGTGACTGAGCTGCCAGGGAAGTGATTGAGGCAGGTACAATAGCAACTTTTAAAAAATACTTAGACAAGTACAGAGATTGGAAAGGTTTTGGCTGTTGGTCAAATGCTGGCAAATGGGATGAGCTTGATGGGGCATTTTAATAGCATGGACCACTTGGCCCAAAGGGCAATTTTCTCTGACGTATAATTCTATGGCTCTATGACTGCAATTCCTTAATAACCAAAAAATCTATTTACTTCTGCCTTAAATATAATCAGTGACTGAATCTCAACAGCCTTCTTGACGTTTGCTATCCTTTGAGTGAAGAAAGTTCTGACCTCAGTCCCTATACTGGCCTGCTCTTTAAGTCTGTAAATTCTGGTTCATGAACAAAAAACATCATTCACAACCACTCTAGTAGGTCACAAAAGATTTTTTAAATATGTTCCAAAGAGAGTACTTTAACTGCCAACTCTATTAATTTATAATAATGCAAAAAACCTGTACATAAGTGTATTCTTGTTTTCAGTCAACAAAATGTAAAATGCAAGTAAAGGAGTAATTAATTTTTTAAATAATTCTTACAATTCATAAAACCTGAAATTATCTTAATATGTGAAGGGCTACTTCTCAACAATTGGTAACATTATGATGAGGAATCCTTCAACTACACAACACAAAAGCAAATCAACAGGAACATGATGCACTATTAACACACTTGATGAGAATATACCTTCTCTGCAGAAGCTGCCGTAAGCACAAAAGTAGAGAAAACAGGGAGCGGATACTTGGTGTTACAAGGCCAACATTCAATGGTTGCCCCCATCGGCAGGCAAAAGAGAGGTACTGATGCAGGCAAAGGAAAGGATTCATAATCTTCTTCTGGATATCTACATATCAAACCTGTAATAGAGACAAGAGAAAGGTCCAAAAATTACTTCTTTGGTCACTACACCATGACATGCACAGAGTAGAATTGCAAGTTCTCGCAACTTTTCCCTCACTTTATAGACCCTTGGCAACAGATGTGAATAGCCATGCAGCAACCACTGAGGCCCCCTTCACACAACCTGGAATTTCACTGAATTAACTGAAAGTTGAGCAATTCACTGAAAAAAGCATGAATTTTCAGGACTGGTGTTGTCATTTGAGCAACTACAAATCTCATGGCTAAGGCCTTTGTTGAGCAGTTAAGCAGCATTCCTGGCACCTGGCAAGAATAAATTTCCCCCAACTACTCAAATTATGACATGCTAAAATTAATCACAGATAAAAACACAAATGCCTTTGGAAACAAAAGTTAAAGGAGAAATAACGTCTTAACTACATTCTACATGGTTGAGAGTGTGCTGACCTTTTGCATCACAACCTGGTACTTCCAGATACAGAGCTGCCAACAAAAAAGCCTTGCAGAGGGTGGTTAGGGGAGCAGAGAAGGTTATTGGGGTCTCCCTACCTTCCGTCCAAGACCTCTTTCAGAGTCGATGCCTCCAGAAGACACAGTACATCATTAAAGACCCCTCACACCCTCTCCATGAACTGTTTGTTCTTCTGCCATCAGGTAAACATTACAGCAGCATCAAAACTAAAGCACAAGGCTACTAAACAGCTTCCTCCCACAGGCAGTCAGACTGCTAAATAGCTACTCTATCTGACTCTGCTTTGGACACTTATAACTTGTTTTTAACTGACATGTGGCTGTTGTGTTTTACTATTTATTGTTATGTTTATTATTTAGTGTTGCATTTGTTATGTTATGATTGCACTGCTCCTGGGAAACGCTGTCTCATTCTGCCCTGCAGAGCTGATGTACGGTTAGAATGACAACAAAGTTTTTGAATCTTTGAAATCTTTTGAATCTTTGAAATAAGTAATTTCCTCAGCTTTGTTTAAAGCCAAACACTAAATGCTAAGCATTGTAAATCTACTTTAAGGGAACACGGTATATCGAAAAAAATTATTATATACATTCAATGGCCACTTTATAAGATACCACCTGTACATACACTGAGTGTACACTCGTGGTCTTCTACTGATTAAGCCCATCCACTTCAAGGTCCGATGTGTTGTGTGTTCAGAGATGCTCTTTTGCATGCCACTGTTTAACGTGTGGTCATTTGAGTTACTGTCGCTTTCCTGTCAACTTGAACCAGTCTGGCCATTCTCCTTTGACCTCTCTCATTAACGAGGCGTTTTTACCCACAGAAAAAGTCTGGCCATTCTCCTCTGACCACTCTCTAATAAGGAATTTTCAACCATTGAACTTGAGCTTGCTGGATTTTTTTTTTGTTTTTCACACCATTCCCTGTAAGCTCGACAGACTGTTGTGTGCGAAAAATCCCAGGAGATCAGCAGTTTTTGAGCTAATCAAACCACTCCATGAGACACCAATAATCAGAGTCACTTAGATCATATTTCTTTCCCATTCCGCTGTTTGGTCTTTACAACAACTGAACCTCTTGACCAGTTTAAATGCTTTTATGCGTTGAGTTGCTACCACATGATTGGCTGATTAGATATTTGCAATAATGTGCATGTGTACATGTGTACCTAATAAAGTGGTCACTGGGTATGTACTTGACTTACGGTAATCAATTAGTCAGGTTCATAAAATACAACCAATCCACTTTAACATTCAAGTCCTGAGAGCAAATTAACATCTTATTTCCAAATTATTTTTGTCTCATGCTCTAATCAATAATCCAAATTCATGCTAACGCCATATGCGGTCTTTGATTCATTGCTATCCCTAGTTAGAGCACAAATGTTAATACCTTGATCTCATTACGGATTCAGTACTTACCAGCTTTATAAGATATAGTGTTGGTCTTGGCCAAAGACTTCTTGTAGCAGAGATATACAGCGGATCCCCACTGGAACAAATAAAAAAAATCACATGATTGCACACACAAACTAATATTCACCAAAACAAGATCAGCACAGAACAGAACAGACCTTTATTCTCATTGCTTAAGACAAGAAGATTGTGGTGCTACCCCAGTCCACGAAAAACAGGTATTTGCAATGCATGTGGTACAGCTTAATTTTTTTAAAAATCCCATATTTACATGCAACAAGTGACTTCAATAGTGCATAACACTCAAAGGCAATTGGCAAGCCAGGATGTAGCATTATTCAGCTGCACAACAACCCTCCAGAAGAAGCTGCTTTTCAGTCTTGCTGTCTTGGCAGGAGATTGAACAGTGTCCAGGATGGGATGGGCCTTTAAAGATGTTACGAGCATGCTGCGGACATTGAGAGTTGTAGATCGTCTCCAGGTCGGTAGTTAAGTTCCAATGATGTGCCGAGCTGTCCTAATCACCTGTTGGGTTGCTCTGTGATCTGTCTTGCTGCAATTCTGTATACCAGCATGCTCTCTATCACACATTGATAAAAAAATTAGCCAGCAATTTTGC
Source organism: Hypanus sabinus (assembly GCF_030144855.1). Classification (NCBI taxonomy): domain Eukaryota; kingdom Metazoa; phylum Chordata; class Chondrichthyes; order Myliobatiformes; family Dasyatidae; genus Hypanus; species Hypanus sabinus. The sequence continues at coordinate 44,446,613 of NC_082733.1, read as the reverse complement.
TGGCTCATCAGCTCTCCTTAAACACATTCTGGAGCAGCTCCAGCACCCCGAGTTCCACCTTTGCATCCAGTGTATCAGTGAAATTTGCACATTATTCCTGCCATGTCACAGATTGGTAGATTGATTGGCCTCTCTTAGTTTCATCTTGTGCATAGGTGAGTTGTATATCCAGAGCAGTTGAAGGGAACGTGGGGGGAAGAGGTCACAGAGAAAAAATAGTGGGAAAGTGGAATTTCCCTGCTAGCCAATGTAGATTTGATGGGCTAAAATGCCTTCTTCAATGTTAGGGAGTATGGAAATTGATAATATGAAGCAACAAACTTGTGTACATTTATTTAAAAAATGCTTTAGTTGCAGGTTGTCCCCTCTGCAGATATCCCTTGAAGGTGCTGAAATAATATCACATTCACAAATTTATTACTTATTAAATGATAACATTAGTCTTTTCAAAGTGGAAGCATTTATTTGGAACAGGCATTGGTGGGTGTACACAGTTCTTGCAAATCACAAAACAGAACAGTTATCAAAAGTAGCAAGATAATTGAAGAGGCAAATATATGGATAGTCGCTCTTAGCTTAACAGATACTTGGTACTCTAGTTTACCACAGAGTATATCAACTTGTCCTAAAATTGACCCACAATTTTAACTGTTAGCAAAACAGAAGTTGAAAAGCAATTTCACAGCACGATACAGAGGAATAAAATGATAATTCTTAAACCCCATCATTTAAAAAATTGGATAGGAATATGGACAGGAGAGGAATGGAGGGTTATGGGCTGAGTGTAGGTCGGTGGGACTAGGTGAGAGTAAATGTTCAGCACGGACTAGAAGGGCCGAGATGGCCTGTTTCTGTGCTGTAATTGTTATATGGTTGTTATATTACCCAATGTGCTATAAAACTGATGTTTAATTACATAAAATAAGATATTGTTTTCCTCAAAATAACCTTTACAATATACTTTACATCAGAACATATCAATAAGCATGCATTTAAGCCTGGGGGAAGAATTGAAATAGACTACATATTCACTGTAGCTCAACACTCAGCTTCAGTTGGCATAACTCTGCATTTCACCCTAAATTCACTACATTAAAATCAAATACAAGAGGAAATCTGCAGATGCTGGAACTCAGCAGGCCTGGCAGCAGCTATGGAGAAAAGTACAGACAACATTGCAGGCCGAGAAGCCTTTGGCAGGACTGGAGAGAAAAAGATAAGTAGATTTAAAAGGTGGGAGCGGTGGGGAAGGGAGACAGGAACACGTGCAGGGAGGGGTGAAGTAGAGCTGGGAAGATGATTGGTGACAGAGATACAGGGCTGAAGAACGGGGAGTCTGATAGGAGAGGACAGAAGGCCATGGAAGAAAGGAGGGAGGGGTGGGTGAAGGACAGCACCAGAGGGAGGTGATAGGCAGGCAAGGAGATAAGGTGAGAGGGGGAAGCAGATGGGGAATGGTGAAGGGCGGGGGAGCATTACTAAAAGTTCGAGAAATCGACGTTCATGCCATCAGGTTGGAGGCTATCAGGCAGAATACAAGGTGTTTTTCCTCCTACCCAAGTGCGGCTTCATCACGCCAATAGAGGAGGCCATGGATTAACATATTGGAATGGGAATGGAAAGTGGAATTAAAATGGATGGCCACCGGGAGATCCCACTTCTTCTGGCGGAATCAAATCAAATGCCCTCTTCTGACACAGTCCAGGCAACATAGCAAAGTCTATCCAGTTGGATATTTTTCACAATTCAAGTGAACATATAAACATTTTTATATGCCTTGCATTTCATTCCAATACCCCCCAGAACGTTGGACGTTATTGGTTCCTGCTTGAATTAAGATCCTGAGTATGTGGCTAAGCTGATGTTCTGATGAAGGGTCTCAGCCAGAAACATCGACCGTTTATTCCCCTCCATAGATACTGCCCTACCTGCTGAGATCCTCCAGCATTCTGTGTTTGTTACGGTGGCTAGGCTGATGCTAGCTGATAGAGTATTGTACTCTTGAAAGTTCCATCTTCATGCGATACTTATATTTTTTTTGTCTAGGAGACTGAGTTGCACAATTATCAAGAAAACTAATCTTCCAGGTACCTTATCAATCAAAAAACGGGAACTGAATCACTGTTTTGAGGCTGTTACTTTGTTAAACGTTCTTTGATTTACGTGAAACAATCACTAAGTTTCAATGCAACGCAATATTTTGCTGTGAGGAGTCTTGACACATTCTGAGAATCCGTTGTTTTTGAAAACCTCTAGCAGTTCAGTATGTGTTGATTTAATTTGATCAGATTTCCCAACAGCATTAAGTGGATGGTAACATTAAGGAAGTTGAATCTTGAGATTATTTGTTTGTTCATTCCATTACTATGCTGCAATCAAAAACCTCCAATTACCGTGGGCTATGGACAGGTTATTTTAAAAGTAATTTTTAGGGCAGTTGGTGAATTCACCATTTACAGGTGAAATTCTCTCTAAAGAATAAACAAACATTCTTTTAGGATTATTCACCATTGTTTAATATCATTTCCTGCACACAAGTGCAAGGAAAATGAAATAATTGTTACTTTAGATCTGATGCAGCACAAAAATACCAAAAGATAAACAACACAATAATAATAAAGAAACAATTAATATAAATACATAAAGATAGCTTATATACATAGATTGACTACATGTCTATAAAGTGATGCTGGGCTGTACATAATGTGACTGATGAGAAATAATGAAGTGGTGGAGTCAGTGGGTGGAGGTGTTGATCAGAGTTCCTGCTTGGGGTAAGTAACTGTTTTTGAGTCTGCTGGTCCTGACATGGATGCTACATTGCCTCCTCCCTGATGGGAGTGGGTCAAACAGAATTATTACAGGGATACAAAATAGCAATTATTTTGAACATTAAGAAACTGTAGGCATCATCTACATTCATAACTTTGTTCAAATACAAGTACTTGAATACAGATAGTATCAAACATAGACTTGTCTACCACACCATGGAGGACTTACAACACAGAACATTACAGCATAGCACAGGTCCAGCAGCCCACAATTTTGTGCTGACCATTAAACTTATTCCAAGATCAATCTAACCACCGCCCCCCCAACATTACCCTCCATTTTCTATCAATGTGACTATCTGAGAGTTTTTTAAGTGTCCCCAATATATCTGCCTCTTCCACCAAACCAAGTTGCACATTCCACATACTCACCACAGTGTAAAAAACCTTACCTGTGACCTTCCCCCCATACTCTCCTCCTATTACCTTAAAATTATATCCCCTCATTTTAGCCATTTCCACCCTGGGGAAAAGTCTCTGGCTGTCCACTCAATCAATGTCTCTTATCATCTTGTACACCTCTATTAAGTCACCTCTCATCCTCCTTTGCTTCAAAGAGAAAAGCCCCAGCTCACTCAACCTATCCTTACAAGACTTATCTGTCCATTAATGAGTTTGGACTACACAGCAGATCCAGTTACCCAAAAGTAGGCTGGTGATCTGGTGATCTTACCATGCTGCTGTTGACGTTTTTGTCCACTCTGCAGAAAGTGTGTGGTGGGGTCTCGCCCTTACTTGGAATAATTATACAGATATCAGTAACAGACAGGGAATTCTGGGCAAAGTTTTCTGGTGCCCGCCGATATGTTATGTAGATTCGCTGAGATGAGGTGCCACCACTGATGTTAGCAGGTCGGCCATAAGGTGTGGTTTGAATGATTTGGCATCCGTGCTTCAGTCTCTCTTTCCATTCGTACAGAATGCTAGGAAACAATACAACTATGTTAATTACTATTAATGTAACTACACCACCAAAAACAAATCAGATACTGTCACTAAATCAGACTTACAGAAGCTTGCATATCAACTATGATGCTCTTAAACTGAAAACAAGTTGCTTCATTAACATCTTCAGAAGATCAAGCATTTGAATTAATGTAAAGACTGGGAGAACTTCCTTTCTAATCAGACGGGCAACTTTTGGAGCAGAAAGCTAGATTCCGTAATCAGGTAGTACAATAGCATAGTGGTTAGCATAACACTTTACAGTGTCAGTGATCAGGTTTAAATTCCTGCTGCAGCTTGTAAGGAGTTTGTGTGTTCTCCCTGTGACTACAAGGGTTTCCTCCTACATTTCAAAGGTATACAAGTCAGGGTTAGTGAGTTGTGGGCATAATTGTTGTCAGCTTTGGTCACCTACCTACAGGAACAATGTCAATAAGGAAGAGTGCAGAGAAAATTTACCAAGTTGTTGTCAGGACTTGACAGCCCGAGTTAAAGAGAAAGGTTGAATCGGTTAGGACTATATTCCCTGGAGTGTAGAAGAATGAAGGGAGATTTTATATCAAATTATGAGGGGTATAGATAGAGAGACTAGGACTAGAGGGTGAAAGGTGGTTTAAGGGTAACTCAGAGTGGTGACAGTGTGGAACCAGCTATCAGAGGTGGTGAGTGTGGATTCGATTTCAATATTTAAAAGAAATTTGGATAGGTACATGGATGGGAGGGGGAAGGCGGACTATGGTCCAGGTGCAGGTAGATGGGACCATGAAGTAGATGGGCCAAAGGGCCTGTTTCTGTTTCTGGATGACTCTATGACATCCAATTCAATATATCTTTAATCCACCCTATCACTGATAAACTCATATTTACAAGGCCACTGTTGCAGGAAAGCAGCATGCATCATCAAAGACTCCCACCATCCAAATCATGCTCTCTTCTTGCTGCAGCTATTGGGAAAGGAAGTATGGGAGTCTTAGGTCCCAGACCACCAGGCTCAAGCTCCCAAACTGGCATGGATAACTTCACCCACCTCAACTCTGAACTGATTCCACAACCCGTGGACTCACCTTCAAGAAGTATACAATTCATGTTCTCAATATTATTTATTACTTATTCAACTATTTTGTTTTTCTTTTTCTACATCCAGAATTTGTCGTCTTTGACACATTCGTTGATTATCCATCTTTGTATGTAGTTAATTATTGATTCTATTGTGCTTCTTTGTATCTACTGTGAATACCCGCAAGTAAATAAATCTCAAGGCAGTATGTGGCAGGGGTCTCAACCTGGGGTCAGTGGACTCCTTGGTTAATAGTAGGGGTTAATTGCATAAAAACTTTTGGGAACCCCCTGGTATATGGTGACATATTGGATGTAATTTCTAAAATCCCCATTGTAAACAAGCTTTATCTAATGTTGAAATGAATGCTGAGTGCAAAGATGAAAGGCATTCACTAGCACATAATGTGGAAAGAAGTTAATTTCAGTAACATACCCTAGATCAGTCAGTGGTGGTTTATCTCTACCTCTCTTGTAGCAGAGAAAAATCTGAGGAGCCATCAAGCTTCCATTATTGAGATCAGCTGATAATCCAGTTTGAGTAGTTTCCACGCAAGTATACCCTTGGGGAACTTCTTCTCCCAGTGATTTCACAATGATGGCCACATCTGTAATTGGTGTTTTTGGTTTAGCTACTTTATGGCAGTTGTCATTGAAATGTATTTCCTCTTCAAGTGGCTTTGATGCACTTGTCATTCCTGCCACCACAAAATAGTCAGCAACGCGTGGACATTTGTCTTCCATCATGACTAATCACCTAAAGCACAAAAAGAATATGAAGATTTTGCAAACTGCAAAGCTTCATGGCAGATAATCAAACTTGGCCATTTTACACCACACATAATTCAAAACTTTTGCAGTAATGGCTTGTAACACTTCAAGTAAGCTTTCAAGAATTAAACCAAATACAAGCACAGAAGAGTGGTTAGAGGAAGCAACATACACAAAATGCTGGAGGAACTCAGCATTGGACTAGCTATTTTCCCCTGGGAGAAAGTCTCTGCCTGTCCACTCCATCTAAGCATCTTCATCTTGTACACTTTTAACAAGAGGCCTCTCATTCTCCTTTTCTCCAAAGAGAAAAGCCCTAAATCTTTATCAGGCATGCCCTGCAATCCAAGCAGCATCCTTTGCACCCATTCTGAAGCTTCCACATCCTTCCTATAATGGGATGACCAGAACTAAACACAATATTCCAAGTGTGATCTAGCCACGGTTTTATAGAGTTGCAACATTAGCTTGTGGCTCTTGAACTCAGTCACCTGACTAATGAAAGCCAACACACCGTATGCCTTCTTAACCACCCCATCAACTTGCATGAATAATGGTTATTATTCCATTTACTTTGAAAATCTATCAACATGTCAGTCATATGCGATATACGATCTCACCAACAATGTTAATGGACTCAATCAAACAGGAAACAATAGCTCAAAGAATATAAATAACTTTTTTTTATTGCAAAACATGTAGGGTTCAGTGGTACCTGGCTTAAAAATGAAATAAATTGGAAAAGTTAAAACAAGTTATGGGGATTAGGCAAGATCAAACAAGTTTTAAAAAGTTAAATATCAATAGATGAGAGAAAAAAATCTGGTTGAGAAGCAACAGTTTGGAGGTCTTAGTATAAGCTAACAGGGAATAAAGCTATCCATCTTATTACAGTGGATTCCAGTTACTTGGGACACATCATTTTGGCCCAATTAAGTGGGTACTCCAATTAGCTGAAGTTTCATGGAAATAGTTAAAAAGGTAAAACTAAGTATTTAACTAAGTAACAATTTATGTATTTAAGTAAAATGCAGAACAAATTAGAACATTACTAATACCTTTACAGCACTATAAAACTGTGTAATGGTTGCTAATGGTTACTTATGAAGGAATTCATGCAGTGTTCTTTTGATTGACTGTAAATGAACAAGATCAGCACAAACACCTAGTGTAGATAAGGACTGCAGTCACGCAATCCTTTCGACGACTGCATCCTTCAAGTCTTCACTTTCATTGTAACATTCAAGATGACTGTCAATACTTTCAAATTTTTTGTAATTTGTAAGTAGTGAAATAGTTTCATTTTCACTCCCAGCCATTTCTGGCATTTCCAAGCCTGAATGTTTGAAACCACGGTGAGCAAAATAGTTCTGAATCATCTTACAGCTTACTTCTCGTCAACTATTGCTGTTCTTTGAACACACACGTACCAGATGCCATTTAAAAACTGTTTGCTCTCAAGAACAGTGTGGCATCTAATGACACACAAGTGCATTGACTGACACTAATCAGAAACTGGCAACAGTCAACCGTCCCAATTAAGCTGCACTGTGTTCCAAATGAAAGGAGGAAATCCCAGCTATTTTAATCGATTAGTTTTTGTTCTTTAAAAGTTGTCCCAAATAAGTTCTTCCCCTCTGCCATCAGATTCCTAAATGGACATTGAACCCTTGGACACTACCTCACTTTTTTTTTAAATATACTGTACTTCTGATTTTTTACGCTTCTTAAATCTATTCAATATACACATACCGTAATTTATTTATTTATTGATAAACCTGATTCATACAGGCAGGATCATTTTCCAAGCCCTCTCCATCTTCATAAACATAAGAATGTCCCCTCTAATCTGCCCATTCATTCAATATAATCAAGGCTGATCTGTTCCAGGTTTTGCCCCTCTTCTGTGCTGATTTCACTTGCTTCAATTCCCTATTCATTCAGTTATTTTTATGACTTCTTCCTTAGGTACTGATGCACCATCAATAACTCACACTGAGACGTAAGGCGAGATATCGGCTTTTATTGACTGGAAGAAGGAACCAGGAGTGAGTGTCCATCATACTATGTCCTGGAGACTGAGGCCGAGCGTCAGGCCTCAGATCGCCTTTATACAGGGGCCTGTGGGAGCAGCCACAGGAGCAGTCAGCAGGGGCGTGTCCAGACAGGCACATAGTTCACCACAGGTACCCCACCCCACCCCATCCTCTATCATTAGACATTACCACTCTGTAAACTCTAGTCATTGATTACATATCTTGCTTGATCTCTTAAAATTAATGAATAGTCTTTCTGAGCCCTCACACACAAAATGCTAGAGAAATTCAGCAGGTCAGGCACCATCCATGGAGGGGAATAACAGTCAATGTTTCAGGCTGGGACCCTTCATCAGGACTCTTTCCTCTGGATCCCTCTTTCTAAAAGGGACCAAAATTCTCCTGAGTGTTGTGAACTGCTTAAATAACTGTCACTGCTCTTCTGATGATCTATTAGTTACTCAATCCACTTTAGTGAACTCTGCCTTCATACCACTGCTATTATCCATATACAAGATGGGGACATTGGTTATGGACTAATCATCCCGAAACTGTATCCAGAATCCCATCATAGTAGACCTCCCTTGGCAGTCCTTAAACACAACACCTTTCATTAATCCTCCCTCAGTACACACAACGAAATTTGAAAGTCTGTTCCTAGATAGCTTCAACATACTGCTCCAAAAACCATTACTCATGCACTGCACAAATTCATCTTCCACCTCTGTAAAGTACAGACAGAGAAAGAGACTGAGTGGTGAACTCAGTCCAGTTTGATTGGGCCCATTACTGCATGTTCCGTGTTTAGTTACATGGCTTATTTATAATCAGCATTGTGCAAGATGCAAAGTGACATGTGCCTGATTGAGAAACAGTCCAATCCTGCAGTAAAGGGCTGAATTATTGCAACATTCTTATATTGTCAGCTCATTAACATTGTCAATTCTCCCAATCTTATTCCAAGGGAAGCATTGCTCCCAACCACACATGGTTGGACTGAAATGTACCGAGAACATAACAATTACAAAGTAGAGTTCACTGGAGGATATGTTTACTTAACAGACGAAATTTGAGGTCAGATTTACAACACAGATAAATCACCTCGGGATGAGGATTTTCTGCATGCATGCCATTTAATGCTCCTTTCTGTTGCTGTTCAGCTGAATACATGATTTAATTTAGAAAGGCAATGGTACACCGTCCAACTGAGGTGAAGGACATGCTGCCCTTTCTCCACATTTAACAGGTGTAAGGCAGTTGCACATAAGTGTCTATAACCGTCCCTTTATGTAACCCATCGATAAATGTTCCAGGAAATAGTTACGTAGGAAGGCCAATTACATTTATTAAAATCAAGGCCACATAGAACAGAAACAGGCCTTTTGGACCACCATGTCTGTTCTAACCATCAAGAAACTAATTGTACTCACCTCACTTCCCAGCACCTGGTCCTCTATGCTTTGGCAATTTGGGTGCTCATACAGATATTTCCTAAATGTCACAAGAGTGCTTACTTCCACTTCCTTCTCAGACAGCGCGTTCCATTTTTCAACCATGTCCTAGCAGAAGAGAGTCTTCCTTACATCTTCTTATCTTAAATCTACCCTCTGGTCCACTTTAGCCATGGGGAAAATTTGTTTCCATCTACCTCTGATATTTTTCTACACTTGACTCAAGTCCCCAACCCCTCACCTCCAGCCTCCCCTACTCCAAGAACAAACTCTCTCATCCCAGGCAACATGCTGGTAAATTTCCTCTATCGCCTTTCCAATTCTGGTGATCAGAAATGCAAACAATATTCCAGCCATTGCCAAATCAATGATTTATAAAGTTGTACCATGACTCCCCTGCTCTTATGATTAGTACATCTGCAGCTGTCTTCTTTAAGCATGGTAGAGAACCCATGTATCTCCTACATTCACATTTATTAACAGTTACCAGGAATCACAGAGCCGATCCTTATGGTACAGCCATGGGATTCAAATCACTAAAAAGCAACTCTCCACCTTCCCCATTTACCAAGTCAGATTTGGATCCAAGTTTGCCAACTTGCCTTGGATCCCTCAAGCTCCAATCCTTAGCCAACTTTTCCTGTGCGACCTTGTCAAAGCACTGAAATTCATGCAAATCACATCAAGTTACCTCTACAAAAAAAAGCACAGCTAAGTTAATTATACTTGCCCTTCTATCAAGAAATCCATGCTGACTATCCTTGATCAATCTGTCTTTTCAAGTGTGTATCATTCATGTCCAACAAAATCTTTGCCAATAATTTCCTCACTGCTGATATTAGACTCACTGGCCTGCAATTACTTGGCTGCCCTTCATCATGACTCTCGGTCATCTGGCAAGGGCCCAGCAGTCTACTCCACCACCTCCCATAACAGTCTGGAATATATCTGGGGATTTATTTACTTTTATTTCCCACTAAGAGATCTAATACCTTCTCCTTTTTAATCTTAATGTGCTCTGGAATTTCACCATAAGAAGGAGATTGAAAACCTGACTGAATGGTGCTATAACAATCACCTCCTACTCACTGCAAGACCAAGGAGTTGATCGTTGACTTCAGGAGGATGAAACCAGAGGTCACTGGAGGATCAGAAGTAGAGAGCAACTTTAAATTCCTTGGTATTATTATTTTAGAAAATCTGCCCTAGTCCAGCAAGCAAACACAATTATAAAGAAAGCCTCGAAGCACCTCCACTAGGAGTTTGTAAAGATTTGGCATGACATCTAAAACTTTGATAAACTTCTATAGATGTGTGGTGGCTGCATTACAGCCTGGTATGGAAACACAAACGCCCTTAAACAGAAAAATCCTACACAAAGCAGTGGATACGGCTTTGTCCAGCTCGGATAAAGCCTGCATCATCATTGAACACATTTATACAGAGCACTGTCAAAGGAAAGCAGCATTTATCATTAAGGACCCCCAACCCCCAGGATATGCTCTTTTCTTGCTGCTGCCATCAGGAAGAAGGTACAGGAGCCTCTAGACTCGCACCAACAGATTCAGGAACAGTTATTACCCCCCAACCATCAGGCTCTTAGACCAGATGGGATAGCTTTACTGAACTTCATTTTCCCCATCTCTGAAATGTTCTCACCACCTATGGACTCACATTCAAGAACTGTGGAGGCCAATTCTCTGGATGCATTCAAGAGAGAGTTAGATAAAGCTCTTATAGATAGCGGGGTCAAGGGATATGGGGAGAGGGCAGGAACGGGGTACTGATTGTGGATGATCAGCCATGATCACAGTGAATGGAGGTGCTAGCTCAAAGGGCCGAATGGCCTACTCCTACACCTATTGTCTATTGACTTCATCTCATGTTCTCAATATTTATTGCTTACTTATTATTACTTTCATTTTGTACTTACACAGTTTGTCTTTTATACACTGGTTGGTGTATAAAACGCCCAAGTTGGTGCAGTCTTTCATTGATTCTATTATGGTTATTATTCTATTATGGCTTTATCAAGTATGCCTGCAAGAAAATGAATCGCGAAGTCATTTATGGCGACATATACTTTGATAATAAATTTATTTTGGGCTTCAAACATCTCCCAACTATTATGTTTTTCTCCTTCATGAATCCAAATGGAAAAATATTCATTTAAGACCTCAGCCATGTTATCCAGCTCCATGCACAGAATGCCCTTTTTTATCCCTAACTACCCCACTCTCATTACTAGAGATAAAATCAATTAAGCTACTTTAAGCTAAATCTAATTTATAGTAATTAATTATTCAGATTTATCTAGATTTAATGAAATTGAAAATAAAAAAAATGAGGGTGAATCACTCAAGATGAAAAGTAAATTTGTACATAATTAATTACCTGCTCACAAAGTGAATAGAGAAGCAGATTTAATGATCTCACAGAGTGATTAGAAAAGCAGATTTGAGATGCAAGATTTCATGGTTATCAGTTCTCGTATCCTGCCTTCAAGTGGAAATTTAAGTACTTAAGGCTAGTACTTAACAACTGGCAGGTAATGTGGCCTGCCAGTCACTCTTCTAACAATTGTCTTTTCCCCAAATGAAATTAATCCCCATGAGGAATAATTACCTCAGCAGTCCCTCCTCTTACTGGAGTAGGGCTGCAATTAACTAGCTGACTGATTGTTATATCCAAATGGCAACTCAGCAAGATTACTAAACAACCAGAATTCCAGCACAATTCTACTTTTTTACAGCTGCTGTCTGATCTGAGACAAGCATGCTTTTATTTCAGATATCTACATATTTTGTCTCTCCCCGCCATGCCCCACAATCAGCCCCAAATGTTGCTTTGAACACTGACACTTTGTTCTGGTTCCTGGTGGCTTTAAAGGTTGATCTGATATTTGTCGGACTATAGAAAGTATTATTCTGTATTTCAACTATCATGGTTCTGAATTAAGTTTAGTGCTAACTGGACAAAGTATTTCAAATATCCCATTTCCGAAGCTATTATTCCCAAGTTTACTGATGAAATAGTATGTAAAGAAATGTATTTAAAACAGATTTGCCCACAAATTGCCAAATACCAAAAAAATATCAGAGAACTATAATCCCAGTCAAAGTACACTTCAGGCATGTTACTGCCAGTCTTTTCAAAATATCCATTACATGCTTTAGATGTGCTCTTCAGGTATCCTTTGTTTTCTGGATAAAGCAGACAGGTACACAGTTGAAATGACAATCATAACATGGCCATTACAGCTCCATAGAGATAATACAGACTGATATAACTTCCTGTCCCAGCTAAACAGGACACCTTCAATCATCAATGCCTAATCTACAAGAGGTAAGGAGACAAATGGAAAATCATGAAGATCTCATAAAGGTCCAAGACACAAGTATGGAATGCAAGTTGAAAGCACTTAATCAGAGCTGAAAAATGTCGTTGTGTCCTTTGTTGGAACATGGCTAACCATTTCTTCTTTTTATAGGTTTACATTAGAAATGTGAAATTATCTTGATAACGCATGCAAAATTTACTAGTTTTATAAATGGTTAGCAGATGCTATCTGAATTCACCTAATGAAGTCAAGGGACAAGATCATCTTCAGGATTAGTATTTAGTCTTCATTGCACTAAATCAGTTCACATCAAATATAAGAACACGATAAACCTCCCATCACCAGTTGTTTCATGGCTTATCCAAGGTCACTGAAAAACTCAACTTTACTCCACAGGGAGTTCATAACGATCAAACTATCACCACACTGTTGCAATACCTGATTACATATTATCTACCAAATTATGAAAGGACAGGTGACCACAGATTTGTTTAGAGTTAGTTCTTAAGAAGAAAAAAGATAGAATTCCAATGTTTATGCATAAGTAGTTCAATTAAAAATCAGGATTCATTCAAATTGTTGGACACAGACTATAGAAAGTTGTAGTGAAAAGTGTCAAACCCTTGAAAAGATTCAGAAAAACAGTGATTAGTTTTAAAACAAAGTCACTAGTAGACTAATTATAGTTACATCAACATGCATATCATTGTACCCTTTACTAACAACTATCTGATTTCCTGTACCGATATAAGTTATAGAACACTATAGCACAAAACAGGTTCTTCAATAGACAATAGGTGCAGAAGTAGACCATTCGGCCCCTCGAGTCTGCACCGCCATTCTGAGATCATGGCTGATCATTCACTATCAATACCCAGTCCCTGCCTTGTCCCTAAATCCCTTGATTCCCCTATCCATCAGATATCTATCCAGCTCCTTCTTGAAAGCATCCAGAGAATTGGCCTCCACCGTCTTCCAAGGCAGTGCATTCCACACCTCCACAACTCTCTGGGAGAAGAAGCTCTTCCTCAACTCTGTTTTAAATAACTGACCTCTTATTCTCAATCCATGCCCTCTGGTACTGGACTCTCCCAACATCTGGAACATATTTCCTGCCTCAATCCTATCAAATCCTTTCATTATCTTAAACGTTTCAATCAGATCCCCTCTCAATCTCCTCAATTCCAGCGTGTACAAGCCCAATCTCTCCAATCTCTCTGCGTAAGACAGCCCTGCCATCCCAGGAATCAACCTAGTGAATCTACGCTGCACTTCCTCAATTGCCAGAATGTCCTTCCTTAAACCTGGAGACCAAAACTGTACACAATATTCCAGGTGTGGTCTCACCAGGGCCCTGTACAAATGCAAAAGAACATCCTTGCTCTTGTATTCAATTCCCCTTGTAACAAAGGCCAACATTCCATTTGCCCTCTTCACTGCCTGTTGCACTTGCTCATTCACCTTCATTGACTGGTGAACTAGGACTCCTAGGTCTCTTTGCTTTTCTCCCTTACCTAACTCGACACCGTTCAGACAATACTCTGCCCTCTTGTTCCAGCTTCCAAAGTTCAGCCCTTCTAGTACTTGCTGAACTATTAATCTACCTGGTTCCATTGACCTGCACCTGGACCATAAGCTTCCATAACCCTCCCATCCATGTATCTATCCAAATTTCCCTTAAATGTTGCAATCAAACCTGCATCCACCACTCCTGTTACCAGCTTGTTCCACACTCTCACCACCCTCCGAGTGAAGAAATTCCCCACGTATTCTCCTTTAAGCATTTCACCTTTCGTCCTTAAACCCTGACGTCTAATTCTAGTCTCACCCAACCTCAGTGGAAAAAGCCTGCATACATTTACCCCATCTATATCCCTCAATTTTGTAATACCTCTGTCAAATCTCCCCTCATTCTCCTATGCTCTATAGTTAGAAACTATTTATTATGTTAATCTGGCACATTCATGTAATTAATAATCACAAACCTCCTCAATGCTATCTAATATAGGGTGTAAATTGGCCTATCACATTGGCCTTCATCGTTGGGTGTACTTAAGGCAGAGATAGATAGGTTCTTGATTGGTCATGGCATCAAAGGTTACAGAAGGAAGGCCAGGAACTGGGGCTGAGGAGATTAAAAAAAGGTGGAGCAGACTCGATGGGCCAGATGGCCTAATTCTGCTCCTATGTTTTATGGTCTATAAAACAAAGTATTGAGTACAGCAGTTGAGACACCATGTTGAAGTTGTACAAGACGTTGGTGAGGCCAAATTCAGAGTATTGTGTGTAGTTCTGGTCACCTACTTGCAAGAAAGACATCAATAAGATTGAGAATACAGAGAAAGTTTACAAGGATGTTGCTGAGTTACAGGAAAAGGTTGAGTAGGTTAGGACTTTATTCCCTGAAGCTTAGGAGAACAAGAGGATGTTTCATAGATGCATACAGAATTGTGAGTATGTAGTAGATAGGGTAAATGCAAGTAGACTTTTTCCACTGAGGTTGGATGAGACTAGTACAGGTCATAGGTCAAGGGTGAAAGGTGCAATATTTAAGGGTACCCTGAGGGAGAGCTTCTTTATTCAGAGTTGGGTGGGAACATGGAACAAACTGCTAGTGGAAGTGGTGGATGCAGGTTCAATTGCAACATTCAAGAAATGTTTGGATAAGGAGATAGATGGGCTATGGTCCATGTGCAGGTCGATGGGACTAGGCAGAATAACAGTAATGGCGCGGACAAGATGAGCCAAAGGGCCTCTTTCTGTGATCTAGTGTTCTGTGACTCTATTAGAGCAGCAGGGACATAAAAAATAAATAAAACTCCATCACTTGAGTTAATATCTAAAACATTCCCCTTCTCAAATGTGCACGTTTTAATTCTGCAGACATCAGAGATTTTGCCATGGTTCACACTGAGGACACACTACTACACCAATATTAATTCAACTTTACAAAATTACAACAAAAATAATCCAGGCAGAGCATCAGCTTCTCTGGCACAAGTCTATCTATTCTTCACTGAAGGTTTCTTCAACTCTGGAATTTTCTGCCCCCAAATCAGTGGAAGTCAGATCATTTAACATAGAGATAGATAAATATTCAAAAGATCAACTAGCACAGAAGAGTAGTTGAAACCAACATAGATCACAATTGCACTGATGGGCAGGCCTGAAGGCTTGGCCACCACCTCCTATTCCATCTAGCAAATGTTTTTTTTTTGTTTTGTGTGGAATACCAACTGAAGTGCAAATGGCTTCAGCTGGAGTGGCCCAGGAATCCTCTTCTCATGAGCAGGGTCAAAGGAACAGAATCAGTCAATATCATGAGACAACATATTACGAAGCTCCAAAAATTATTCCATGCATTCAGAACCTTCAGGATTATAGGTTATGTTCGTGTTGGATTCAAAAGGACAAATGTGTCTGTTCACCATTTCCCAATGATTACAATGAAGATTGTAAACCAGTGAAGGCTCAGGAAAAAGCAAGATACTCCTTTAGACCATAGCAAAATAATCCTAACATTTTAACTTTTAAGGAATTTTAAAGCAAGGTTTTACTTTTTGCATTAAATAGTATTTACTTCAGTTTTAATAGCTTTTAAGTGTCTTTGACTCTCAGCTGGCGGTCATGAACAGCAGAAATCACAAAGGAAAAACAAAATGTTGAAACACTTAGTAGGTCATCTGTTGAGAAACAGAGCTGATGTTGCAGGAGTAATCTGGGAAATTATAAGCCGGTAAATTTGATGTTGATAGTAGGCAAATTATTGGAAGGAGTACTAAAAAATAGGATCTACAAGTATTTGGATAGACAGGGACTTATTAGGGAAAGACAACATGCTTTGTGCGTGGTAGGTCATGTTTAACAAATCTATTAGAGCTTTTCCAGGTTACAAGGAAAGTGGATGAAGGGAAGGCAGTGGATGTTGTCTACATGGACTTCAGGAAGGCCTTTGACAAGGTCCCACATGGGAGGTTAGTTAGGAAGATTCAGTCGCTAGGTATACATGGTGAGGTAGTAAATTGGATTAGACATTGGCTCAATGGAAGAAGTGGTAGTGGAGGATTGCTTCTCTGAGTGTCTAGTGGTGTGCCACAGGGATCAGTGCTGGGTCCATTGTTATTTGTCATCTATATCAATAATCTGGATGATAATGTAATAAATTGGATCAGCAAATTTGCTGATGATACTAAGATTGGAGGTGTAGTGGACAGTGAGGAAGGTTTTCAAAGCTTGCAGAGGGATCTGGACCAGTTGGAAAAATGGACGGAAAAATGGACTGAAAAATGGCAGATGGAGTTTAATATAGACAAGTGTGAGATATTGCACTTTTGAAGGAATAACCAAGGTAGAACATACAAGATAAATGGTAGAGCACTGAGGAGTGCAGTAGAACAGAAGGATCTAGGAATACAGATACAAAATTCCCTAAAAGTGGCATCACAGGTAGATAGGGTCGTAATAAATCAAAGTATTGAGTATAAGAGTTGGAATGTTATGGTGAGGTTGTATAAGGCATTGGTGAGACTGAATTTGGAGAACTGTGTGCCGTTTTGGTCACCAAATGACAGGAAGGATATTAATAACGTTGAAAGAGTGCAGCTAAGGTTTACAAGGATGTTGCCGGGACTTGAGAGACTGAATTACAGGAAAAGGTTGAATAGGTTAGGACTTTATTCCCTGGAGCGTAGAAGAATGAGGGGAGACTTGACAGAGGTATATAAAATTATGATGGGTATAGATAGAGTGAATGCAAGCAGGCTTTTTCCACTGAGGCTAGGGGAGAGAAAAAACAGAGGACATGGGTTAAGGGTGAAGGGGGAAGAATTTAAAGGGAACATTAGGGGGGCTTCTTCACTCAGAGAGTGGTGAGAGTGTGGAATGAGCTGCCAGATGAAGTGGTAAATGCGGGCTCACTTTTAACATTTAAGAAAAACTTGGGACAGGTACATGGATGAGAGGTGTATAGGGAGATATGGGCCAGGTGCAGGTCAGTGGGACCAAACAGAAAAATGGTTTGGCACAGCCAAGAAGGGCCAAAAGACCTGTTTCTGTGCAGTAATGTTCTATGGTTCTATGACTGAAGGACCCTCATCACATGGAATGTTTCTAGCATCATTTGGGATACATTTCATATGGGACTGACAATTTACTAATTTTCAAAGATAATAAATCCTTTAATTTATCCTCTTTGTTTCTCCCAGCTCATATATAAAGATGAACATTAAAGATCAGATGTACATTGAAATATTCTAACACACAGGGAAATGAGTAATTTGTGTCAACAACCAACACTGTCTGAGGATGTGCTGGGAGCAGCCTGCAAGTGTTGTCATGATTCCAGTTCCAACGTAACATGCCCACAACTCATAAACACTAACCCATGTGTCTTTGAAATGAGGGAGGAAACTGGATTACCTGGAGGAAGCCCACATGGTCACCAAGGGAAGTATAAACTCCTTACAGACGTTGAAAAGCAGGAGCTTTCTTCTTTGCTGCTGTTGTGAGGTCCGGGTCTCTGCTGAGAAGAACAGGCCCCCAGTCCTCGAGGTCACGTTGCCAGTGGCCGTTGGTGGGGGTATCTTAATACGCTCAGCAGAGGATGGTGCTTGGAGAAGCTGTGCCGGAGGGGATGGTCAAAGGCTCGGAGGTTCGACGGACTCGGAGTCCGCTGCGGTCGGGGTGCTCTCACTGTGTGCTGCCTCTGCGAGGCTGAGTTCGACGGAACTTTCATTGTGTGCTGCGTCTGCGAGGCTGAATCCGGCGGCGCCGTGGAAGTCCATAGCGGGGGTATTCCCTTCTGCCGCCTGCATGGGATGACGAGTCTATCGGGACCCTGAGGACTTGTGGAAACTGTGTGGTGGTTTCTTTCGAACTTAAAAGTATTTTATCATCTTTGGACTATTTTTACTGTGCCCATGGTCTGTTTTTTTTTTAAAAATCAATTATGCTATTGTTTGCTCTGTTGTAACTATGTGGTTTTGTGCAGGTCTTGTAGCTTTAGTTTTGGTTTTGTCTGGTGGGTTTGGAGCAACTTTCCGGGGAACGTGCTAAGATGGTAACGCGATATTAATATGCAGCAGCCTCTCCAGACTCTGGATTGGGGATTGCCAAACATTATGTGGATTTTCTGGTGTAGTCTGTCTTGTCATGTGCTTTTGTGATATCATTCTGGAGGAACGTTGTCTCATTTTTTAACTGCATTGCATTTGTGGTTTCTAAATGTCAATAAACTGAATCTGAATGTCAATATTACAACCTCTGGTGTGTAAATGCTATGCTACCATCCCACTTCAATAGTACATACTGAATAATAACATCAGTACCATTTTCTTCTTTTGTGAAGTACAAAATATTCAGTAAGACTTTCTTACATCCTCCTTGAAGATCCTCCTTCTCTGAAGGTATTTTGGATTTTCTTTCATTTTACTTGTCAATCTGCTTTCCAACCCTCCCTGTGCTTCTCTAATTTTCCCTTTAATTGCACTCTTCTGGGGTCTCTGGTATGTTGAACTCTGACTACCCCCATACACCTTATCATTGGGAGACGGGTCTCTCTCCAGCCCATTATCCATGTCTGAGAGCCATCACCCAGAGTTCGTTTCTCCAAACAAAATTGTCAATTTAGTTACAGTTTGTCTTGTAAAATTGTCTCTTCATTTACATTATGAATACCAAAATACCCTTGTTTCCTTAAAACTTTCCCCTAACTAGAAAGGTCAAAACTAAATCCCAACTTGCCAACCTTCCATCAGTTGGAAGGGTTGCTCTATCGCAGAGGTTCCCCAACCTGGGGTCCGTGGAACCTTGCTTAATGGGAGGGGTCCATGACATAAGAAAGGTTGGGAACCCCCGTTCTAAAGCTTGAAGTTAGACTGCAGGAGGTTGGAAGTGAAGGAATGGTAGTCACAAGGGTACAAGCTATAGCCTGAGCAACACAAATAAATAAAATTACACAATAAGAGCACAAAGTAAAATCAAAATGGCAAATATGCCAGACAAAAAGTTAAAAAAGTTAATTCTGACGTTTGAATCTTCCTGCAAGATATCATTATGATTGAGATGGATATGGCGTCAATATAAACAGTCTTGAGCTGTAGTTTCAGGAAGACCCACCGAGATAACTAGATAACGTGCCCTGTTGGGTTTTAGAAGAACATGACAAATAATAGCTGCAAATATCAGTGTAATTTCAATGATCACAGTAATGGCCATTCTGATCCTCTTCATTTTCTAATTGGACAGTATGCAGTAAAAGGCAGTGGCAACTACTTCCAGTTTCACCTTATCTAGCTCAAACCTTATCTAGCAGCAGATAGTGAGGTCAGCTAAGAAGATCATCGGGGTCTCTCTTCCCGCTATCACGGACATTTACACTCCACACTGCATCCGCAAAGGAAACAGCATTATGAAGGACCCCATGCACCCCTCATACAATCTCTTCTCCCTCCTGCCGTCTGGGAAAAGGCTCTGAAGCATTCGGGCTCTCACGACCAGACTATGTAACAGTTTCTTCCCTCAAGCTATCAGACTCCTCAATACCCGAGCCTGGACTGACACCTTGCCCTATTGTCCTGTTTATTATTTATTGTAATGTCTGCACTGTCTTTGTGTACTTTACGTAGTCCAGTGTAGGTCTGTAGTCTAGTGTAGCTTTCTCTGTGTTGTTTTTTTTTTAATTACGTAGTTCAGTCTAATTTTTGTACTGTGTCATGTAACACCATGGTCCTGAAAAACGTCTCATTTTTACTATGTACTGTACCAGCAGTTATAGTCGAAATGACAATAACAGTGACTTGACTTGACTTGAAACCTCATGTTCTGTTCAGCTACTGTGATCATTTAACTCAACAACAGATTGGGATTTTACTACGTTCTTGTTGGTTAACACCAGACAAGGTCAGATCATTTGTGTTCTAAGCCAACAGATTAGAAAATGTATTTGTTATACTAAACATGTAAAGGGCAGCATAGTAGCATAGCGAGTTAGCATAATGCTTTCCAGGGCCAGCAATCATAAGATTGGGGTTCAATTCCCACCACTATCTGTAAGAAGTTTGTACATTCTCCATTTGATAGCATGTGTTTCATCCCACATGCCAAGGACAAACGAGTCAGGATTAGTAAATTGTGGGGATGCTATGTTAGTGCCACAAACATGACGACACTTGCAAGTTGCCCCCAGCACAATCTTGGACTTTGGTTATTCCCATTAACAACACATTCCACTGTATATTTCAATGTACAAGACAAATAACACATATCTTTAACTTTAAACATTTGTAAAACACACCAAGTTTTAAAAATCAGAACTAATTTAGTCAACTCAGTCAACTACTAAGTATTTTCTAATTATTATTTTTTTAAGTACACAGAATACAAAATACATTCACCAAGGTCAGTTTGTATTTCTTGGAGTACCTTCGCAATTAAATCTGAAGACTGGGGATTCAAGCTGTCCAACAATGCGTCACCATAAACTTGGCTGACAGCTCAATATAACAGATCGCAATGCTCAAAGTATTATTTTCCAGAATTAAATTGAAGCTCACCTTGTTTGACTATATATAAAATGTCCCCATGGGCACTCTGAATAAAAAATGTTCGACTGGTGCCCTAGACAACATTTTTTACGCTGGAGTCAAGAATAGATTTATCTCTGGTTAGAGCAGTAAGTGCACTTTTTTGGTTGTGATGCAAGAACAGAGGAATATGATCAGGGTACCACTAAACTGCTCATGCCGTTCAGACACGTCATCCCAATGTAGTGAACTTTCCCTGAACTGTCTCCAGTACAAATACATGTCCCCTTAAAATTTTAGGACATTGGATTACAATTGTTATACCAATACAAGTTCCCTCCTTAAGAACAGAAAAGGCAAAGTTTCTCACAATAATACATTTTGATACACATTACTATTGTGTTCCTGTACCAAGCCTCACAAATTCAAAATGGGTATATATCTCTACAGATATTCTATTCTTTAAGTAATATGCAATGGCCACACTGCCTTGCTTAACTTAGTTGGAAGATGTAATTATCATTTTCTCCAGATTATAAACAGATGCTGGAAATCCAGAGCAACACACTCACAAAATGCTGGAGGATCTCAGCTGGTTAGACAGAATCGATGGAGGGCAATACAGTCTATAATTTCGGGCTAGGACCCAAATTATCTCCAAAATGTTTATTCAATTACAATATTATGCCTGTTAATAATCAGTAAGAGATAATATGAATAGCCATTATGAATAGCAATATGAATAGTTTAGACACGGCACTACACTTAACCTTAGCCAAAAGGCTGAGAAACGATAAGATAAGAATGCTGAAACATAATCACTAGAGCAGACATGACATTATAGTCAGATAGCACAGAGCAGCCTGGGGCCCCTGCACCCCTCAGTTAACAGTAGGGGTTCATGACATAAAAAAGACTGGAACCCTGGCACAGAGCAATATAGTGAGGACACAGTCCCTTTGATTGAAGGAGACTATGCTATTTCAAGTCCAATAGCTATTTCATATCTGCATATATATATCTCCATTGTACACTTCATGGTCTCTAGCACTGTTCCCTCACTAGCTGCTTCTTTCCCCAAATACATACCGGAGGCTTTCTGTAGACTATGCCTGCTGGAAATGAACAGCGTTTAAATCAGCTCTCTCAGTCTCTCCAAAACATTGTGTGTTTTGGTGGATTCGAACAGTAAATAGGCTAACACTTCCAGCAGCTGCTACAGGATTTTGTTCTTTCACGTAGAATGAAACAGAACTGTAAAATCCCAAAGAAGAGTAAAGCTGGAAACCAGTAATCTGCTGCCTGCATAGAAATTGGATTGAGAACTACACAGAAGAATTATATACAACTCACACCTGGTTCCAATCACGCATTCAAATCATTTAAACATTTATCACTCAGCTTGGAATTGTGCGTTCTAGTGTTAATGACAGCTCTCCAGACAGTACAAGCATAGCTGTTCCAATCTTGGCCACAACACCAGCTCCCTGGATTCTTATTCATTGTTCAAATTCCTTAAAACAATCAAGATGAATATTGACAATGGCTGCTTCCATTGCTCTCTCTCCAGTGACAGGAAAAGCATGCGTTAATTAAATATCAAACAACACACACAAAATGCTGGTGGAACACAGCAGGCCAGGCAGCATCTATAAGGAGAAGCACTGTCGATGTTTTGGGCCGAGACCCTTCGTCAGGACTAATGAAGGGTCTTGGCCCGAAACGTCGACAATGCTTCTCCTTATAGATGCTGCCTGGCCTGCTGTGTTCCACCAGCATTTTGTGTGTGTTGTTTGAATTTCCAGTATCTGCAGATTTCTTCGTGTTTGCTCATTAATTAAATACCCTCAATTTGCTGAGGTGGTTTTGAAACTGTAGATCTAAAAAATTAAAGAAATGGGTAAACTTCCAAGAACGTGCTAAAATGACCCTGCAGTTCTGCTAGGTGCTAGGTTATTTAGTGTTACTATGTCAAAACAGTGTACTATAATATGATGTCTTTTGTGCCAGTCTTTTAGAGTTGCACCCATTTCTGTTGTACATCAGCTCACTACATCCATGTTGACCTTTTTGACCTTCTACACTAATCTTATTTGCCTGCACTAGCTCTGTATCCTTCTACGTATGAATGTTTTTATGTAAGACATAGGAAAAGCCTCCCAAAATTATAAATCCAGTATGAGTGAGGAGCTCAAGTAACTCAGCATATTAAAAAGCTGGAGTTGAAGAAATTTAAAATGAGAGAGAAAGAGGAAACAGGGAAAATGCTAGAATCTACAATTAAGTGATAGCAGTCTTTTGGATTAGCCAGAGCAATATGGATTTACAGAAGTTATGTTCACAAATCAGTCAGTGAGCAAATTCCAAACAGACATTTATGTTTTTGTGCTGAAAATGGTATTGGGGTAAACGACTGACATGATCTTAGTGAATCATGCAGCAGGTACAAGGAGCTGAATAATGGACACCTTCCTCAGTTTCCATTTTCCTCTTGATTAAGAATAAGCGGTGGGAGTGGGGGAAGATGTTGGGAAAGGAAGGAGACAGCAGTGTTTAAGCATATCCAAATGTGAAAGCATGCATTTGCATCTGCACACATGCATGAGCATTACCATCCATCTGTTGAAGTCTGGTGTCTGGTCATTGTGGTCATCTCAACTTCTTGATTAGAAAATACTATGACAGGGTTTGATGAGATTCACCAGGAAATCCAGCAGTTAAGTAATCAAAAACACACTGTTCCTGGATTGAAAGCAGCACCATACCTCAGGGAAAAGAAACAGCTCTACAGGAAAATGAATGCCAAGACCCAAAAAAAACCATGTGGCCTAAAGAACAGATGGTGGGTGAAGAGAGTACAGGAGGTCCAGAAATGTGTTAACAACCATGACATGCATGAATTCTTTAGTGCTATCATGGCCATCTGTAGTCAATTGCTCAATAGCCCACCCCACTGAGAGCTGAACTTATCAAAACAGAGAGGCAGTCAGCACCCATCAAAAGGGGCTCCTCAGCAAAACTTCTCAGTCAGAATACTGCTCTGCGCACATCAACTCTTCCACGGCCGAGAAAAGTGTTTGGTTCCCCATCACTGACACTCTTGACTGGAAGCAAGTCTAAAAGACAATATTCCAACAATGGAAAAAAGACTGCTGAATTCCAAAGCTTAACAGAAAGGAACCTCTGTTACAAATTCACAGTCTAACTCAGAGCATCACCATCTGGTAGAGCGACCATTGCACGGAACTGGATAAAGATTCAGAGGGTCATAAACTCAACCAGCTCCTTCATGGGCACTAGTTTCCCCATCATCAAAGTCACCTTTTAAAGCAATGGCTCATAACGGAAGCGTCTATCATTAAGACCCTCACCATTTGGGCCCTCTTCTCATTGCTACTATCAGGGAGGAAGTTCAGGACACGCTCAACATTTTAGGAACAGCTTCTTCCTCTCCATCAGATTTCTGAAAAGACAATGAACCCAAGTACACTACCTCACTAATTTTGTTCTCTTTTTGCACTATGTATTTATTTTCTACTCCCGTTCAGAACTAGTCAATTACATCAACTTCACTACTAACTCCCAACCTGCCCTTAAGTTCATCTGGACTGTGACTAACAGCTTTCTTACCTTTCCTGATTTCTCTGTCTCCATTTCAGAGACAAATTATCCACTAGCTTTTAAAGCAAACTCACTGACTCACACAGCTGCCTGGACTATTCCTTCCCCCACCCTGTCTCTTGTAAATAGGCCGTCCTTGGGTACTAGCCTACAAAGAACCCAGGACATCTTCAAGGAGCGGTGTCTCAGAAAAGCAGCGTCCATTATTAAGGACCTCCAGCACCCAGGGCATGCCCCTTTCTCACTGTTACCATCAGGTAGGAGATACAGAAGCCTGAAACCACACACTCAGCGATTCAGGAACAGCTTCTTCCCCTCTGCCATCCAATTCTTAAATGGACATTGAATCAAACATCCCCTTACTTTTTTAACATATTATTTCTGTTTTCTGCATGATTTTTATCTATTCAATATACATATACTGTAATGTATTTATTTATTATTATTTTATTTTTTTTCTATATTATGTATTTCATTGTACTGCTGCTGCTGCTAAGTTAACAAATTTCATGACACATGCTGGTGACAATAAACTTCATTCTCAGTCTCCACTGCATCTGTTCCTGAGAAGTTTTCTATTCCAGGTCACCTGAGATGTCCTTTTTAAGTAAACATGGCTCTCTACTCCATTGTGGTTGATGCAGCACTCACCCACAACTCCTCCATTTTCCAAAGCTTGCTTTCACCCTGCCTTCCCGACAGAAAGGGATGGAATTCCCTTGGACCTTACCTTTCACCCAAACAGCCTCCACATCCAGCACATCATTCTTCAACACTTTCATTTTTGTTTTAAACACAGAAGGTGGCAAATCACTTTTTGAATCACTATAGGCCTTCTTTGTGAAGGTATTTTCATAGAGCTGCCATTGGGCAGGATTTAGACCCATGATGATTAATGACTGATGATACTTTATTAAGACTTATTTTCATATTTCTAACTTCTGGCTGATGTGACTTGGAGGGGAACCTGTGGATGGTTGGTTTCCAAGCTCCTGATGTCCTTATCCTTCCTGATGATTGTGTGGAAAGCTTGGGTCTTGGTGCAGCTAAGTCAAGTAACTGCGGTAAAACTTGTGACTGCTGGTGAAACGGTTGAATATTTAGTATGATTGCTGGAACGACAACGAAGCCAGCTACTTTGTTCTGGATGTTATTGGGCTTCTCAATGTTTTTTGGGAGTTAAAATCATTCTAGCAAGGGCAAATATTCCAACATATTCCACATTTTTTTCTTGTAGATGGTGGACAGTGTTTAGGACATCAGATATGAAGCTTCTGACCTCTTGTGGCCATATTTATGTGCCTTGTCCAAATGAGTTTCAGGTGCACTTCAGCCTCAGCAGTGCCACTGAAGATCAAAGCTATGTGATTAGACTTTTTGTTGGAGACTGTCAGCGCCTGGCGTAATCAGGCATGGACTGATTAACAGGAATGTTACTTGCCACTTAATCAGCCCATACCTTGCCTATTGTCTGGGTCCCCTCCTTGCTACATGCTACTAGTTCACTTACTGTGGAGTTGTAAATGAATTTGTCCAGTGTACAGTGAACTTCCATACTTCTAATGTTGTGAAGGATGAACGTCACTGACAAACAGTACATGGTTGCCCTAGGAATTCCTGCAGTGAAGTCTTGGGGCTAGGTCGATTGAGTGTCAAAGACCACAATCATCATTCTTTCTGCAAAGTATGATTCCAGCTAATGGAGTGTTTCTCCTTCTTTACAGTACGGTTACAGGCCCTCTTGGCCCAATGAGCCTGCGCTGCCCAATTACACCCACAACTAATTCACTTATTTTCTGATATATCTTTGGAATGCGGAAGGAAACCAGAGGAACCCCAAATGGTCACGGGAAGAATGTACAAACTGGTTACAGATGGTGGGAAATGAACCCAGCTCAATGACACTGTAAAGTGTTGTGCTAACCACTACACTATTGTGTCGCCTGCGCTTTCACCAGCAGCTACAAATTGTTTCATTGGTTGAGTTCAGCTTTTCCAGAACCCCTTGATGCTAATATTGCACTGATGTAAAGGGCACTCATCGAGGGATACAGCAATTCACCCCATTGGGTCTGTGCTGATTATCAGTTACCCATTTACATTACATTAAACTTTTTTTTATTCCCCCACATTTTCATCAGTGGGAGATGAGACCGTGGTGGGTCTCATCAGCAAGAACAACAAGTCAGCTTACAGAGAGGAGGTGCAGCGGCTAACGGACTGGTGCAGAGCCTGTCTCTGAATGTGAACAAAACAAAAGAGATAGTTACAACACACAAAATACTGGTAAAACACAGCAGGCTAGGCAGCATCTATAGGGAGAAGCGCTGTCGACGTTTTGGACCGAGACCCTTCGTCAGGACTAGATAGTTGTTGACTTCAGGGCAGCATGGAGCGACCTCTCCCCACTGAACATTGACGGCTCCTTGGTAGAGATCGTTAAGAGCACCAAATTTCGTGCTGTTCACCTGGCAGAGAATCTCACCTGGTCCCTCAACACCATCTCCAGAGCAAAGAAAACCCAGCAGCATCTCTACTTTCTGCGAAGGCTGAGGAAAGTCCATTTCACACCCCCCACCCTCATCACATTCTACAGAGGTTGTATTGAGAGCATCCTGAGCAGCTGCATCACTGCCTGGTACGGAAATTGCACCATCTCGGATCGCAAGATCCTGCAGTGGATAGTGAGGTCAGCTGAGAAGATCATCAGGGTCTCTCTTCACGCCATTACGGACATTTACACTACACGCTGCATCCTCAAAGCAAACAGCATTATGAAGGACCCCATGCACCCCTCATACAAACTCTTCTCCCTCCTGCCATCTGGGAAAAGGCACCGAAGCATTCGGGCTCTCACGACCAGACTACGTAACAGTTTCTTCCCCAAGCTGTCAGACTCCTCGATATCCAGAGACTGGATTGACACCAACTTACTGCTCTCTACTGTGCCTATTGTCTTGTTTATTATTTATTGCAATGCCTGCACTGTTTTGTGCACTTTATGCAGTACTGAGTAGGTCTGTAGTTTAGTGTAGTTTTTTTTCCCTCTGTGTTGTTTTCATGTAGTTCAGTGTAGTTTTTGTACTGTTTCATGTAGCACCATGGTCCTGAAAAACGTTGTCTCGTTTTTACTGTGTACGGTACCAGTAGTTATGGTCGAAATGACAATAAAAAGTGACTTGACTTGATCAGCTCCCTCCATATTCTACCACACAAATACACACTAGGGGAAATTTATTGAGGCAAATCAACCAATCAGCCTGCACATTCTTGGGATGTGGGAAGAAATAAGAGTTTAAAGCAACATAGCTCCGTTGAAACTCAACTTGGGCATTAAGGAGCAGGCTAATGGTGAATAAAAACATACAATACCTCCAGGGGCAATGCCTTTTTCAGAGGAGATCACGTGGGTGATTATGATCTGCATTTGTATTGGTTTTAGCAAGAGGATATACTCAAGCAATATTCTACAGGCTTGTACAGGATTGACTTAGCTAGAAACTACTGTTATCTCATTGTGACAGATTTAAGCTGCTGACTTTTTAGAATTCCAGGACAATAGATAGGGATCTTAAAAGTCTAATAATAAAGTCTCAATTACTAGTTGTTGAAAATACATTATCAGTGATCATGGATATGTGGTACATAATTGACAGACAGAATGATAAATTCAAACAAATATCAGGATCTCAGCCGGATTAGTGCACTCATGTTGCTGACCATCTGTTTTTGACCTTACAAGTTCTGGATCTACATACACTGAACTCAGAAAGTACTGTTTTTTTAAAAAAATTGCTCCACTATACAATAAGACTCTCCCAACACTGGAAAAAAGTGGCTTCTAACCACAACTGAGTAAATGCTGAACTGCTTCCGAGCTTCATTCAAAGCAAAGTCCATTATTAAAATTTATATTGGGGCCATCATGAACTTAGGGTGCCACAAAATGCTTGATGATCATTTAAAGGATTTTCAATGTATGTTAATGTTATGCCAGAGAAGATGGGAACAAAAATTTACCAACAGAGTAAAAAGGCCAAATGGGAGGAGGGGGAAAATGACCTGTAGTCTACCAAAATAAATAACAGGCAAAGACTCGCACAAAAATATGAACATAACTTTGCATATAGGGATATACATAAACACAACTGCATATAGCAATACCATCACGATCAGAAATTTTACTGTCTCAGGTTAAGCTGCTTGTTCATGCAGAATAACTTAATATATCTGACGTTAGATCTAAGATCACCAGACTAATCTGCAGATGTTATTTTCCAAAACAATGAAATTTGTTACTTTCACTTTTCATGATTACATAACTGGGCCATATTCTTTAATACAAACCTAAGTCAGCCTTGTAATTTTACTTATCTCCAGGGAACAAACTCAACAAATTAACTGTAAATTGCCACTGCCTTCTTAACTTCAACACATGGCTGGTTTGCTTCAGGTTCCACGATCACAAGATTACATTACAGAAGGAGTTTTATAAATGTTATACGTTCCAAAATTGAAAGCTGAGAACAATTAATGTGCTTCTATACTTTTAATTTTTTTTTATAAACATCAGATTTTTGAATGGTCCATGAACACTATTTCACCATTTTGTTCTTTTTCAACTGCTTATTTTTAAATATTTATTAATTAAACAGTAATTTTAATATATTATATTGTATTACTGTTGCAAAACAACACATTTCATGACATTGGTCAATATAATAAACCTGATTGTGAATAACTAAGAAATAACTCAAATAAGCTTTGTAATTTCACCCAAATTATCTACTATTTATGAAAACTGAGGAGCATTAAATTGTTACCTTTTGTCATGCCATGTCCTTCAGGAATGTAGATCACATTGCAAAAAATACTCACTATCCTTTCCAAATCACTACCCAAAGTGGTTAGATGCCTCGTTATTTCCAGAGTCAATGAATGTAAAAACACACGCTCACCCATTGAATCAGCCATCAACAAGCACCATTAACTTCCTAAACCAGTCTCAACCATTGCACAGTTTATACCACTTCCTACTTTCAGTGCAGCCTTAGTTTCCAAAGATCCCTGAACGGCCCACTGAAATACAACAAGGCATTAAGCTAACAAACTCAAAGCAGTTGCAGGGACAAATGTGACCAAAAATTTTGCTGTTTTTGACCAAGATCGTCACATTGGGAATCAAATTCTTCCTTTTGCTGCAGATATTTTTCTTTGACAAACTAGAACAGGATTTAAAGAAAAAAAATCTATATTGTGCTTCATAAAATAGCAGAGCATCAAGTGAGCATATAAAGTTTCCATTGCCCTTTACCAAGAGTGATGAACTGTACTCTTCCAACTTGAACACTTGTACATTCCCTGCTAATAATACCTGCTCTCTGCTTTTCAAAAGCCTGCTTTGTTAATTATGAAGGCCTAATTCGAACATCAACTTTATACCATTAATTCCAATGAAGTATTCATTACAAAACAAATTTTATGTTCTGAATTTTAATATTTTGGTTCCTCTAGAATGATATTTAGACATCATAATTTAACAACTAAAAGTCATGAATAATCTGCAGAGGAGTGAACAGATACTGATTAATAAAGTTTAATGTTATAACATGAATAAACATGAACATTTTGCAAACCAAATCACATTTTACTGTTGGGTCTACAACTTCCGCATTTTATTTCTCCATATATTTTAACCACAATCTATACTAAAAAAAATAGTAGAAGTATACAATTAAATTAGCTTTTAGATCTCTTTGTAATAATATATTCCTGATTTGAAGTATTTGATTTGATTTGAAGATTTCAAGTAAAAAGAAATGTCTTCCAATTTTTCCTCCTTATGCTCTTAACAATTATTGTTTTACTCACTATGAATTTCTTAAATACTAAATATCAGTATTTATCAAAATCACTAGATTTATCACCTCTCACAACTTTATTAAATGTTCTTTTTTAAAAAAATATACAACTGCTTCTCCTCTCTATCTCCATTTGATAAAAATCTGTTTTTCATTCAAAACTGAAGATTCGCATTAGAGTTAGGTTTAGAAGGTTAGGGTTAGGGTGATTAGAAGAATCACCGGGGCAGGGGGAAGGAAATCAGAGCTTCAATAAGTTCAAGACTTCAACTTATTATAAGAAAGTTATTAAAATAAATGCTGATTCCTTGCAAACAGTCAGATTTACTGATCATGTCTTTCAATTATTTCAAGCTGTGGTTTCCTTTCAGACCTGGATAACTATTTATTAAAAAAAACATGCAATGCTTTCTGATTATCTGCAGAATATTTTTACCCACTACTCAAGTATCTGTCTTTAGCTTAAGCAATCACAGCAATGAAGTCCAAATCTGTGGATAGGGTGATTTTGTTAGACCAGGATACTGAGGAAGCAATGAGGCTGTTTGTTGGCCATCCTACACTGAGTAGTGTGCAACAAGAAGGCATTCGTTAAAAATCTTGTTGTGGAAGCTCCATTAAGAAAAAGGGACCACAACATGATAAAATCCTTCATAAATTAGTTCATTCTGAAATTAGAGTCCTAAACCTAAACAAAGTACAGGAATTAAGGAGTGAGTTGGCCATGGAAGATTGAAACATGACAATGGATGAGCAATAGAATGTAGGACCAGCAATAGTTAGATACTATGTTCTTAATTTTAAAAAAAACAAAAGGAAATGTGCTTTAATCATGCTAAGAATTGTTATATTAAAGTTGAGCTTATTGTCATATGTACATGTACACACAGGTGCAATTAAAAACTTTCAGCAGCATCAGAGGCGCAGAGCATCAAATACACATTCACACAAAAATCCAATTATAAGAGGAAGAGCACAATTACAATAAAACAAAGGCCACTGTAGTGCAAAATGGTCATCGAGCTGCTATACTGAGGTAGTGACTATGGTTATACAGGTTTGTTTGAGAACCAAATGGTTAAAAGCAAGTTGGTGTTCTTGAACCTGCTGTGGGACTTACAGACTTCAGTAACTCATTAGATTTTTTACTATTAGATTGAAAGAGGAGTCGTGCAAAGTTGCCACTAAACCTGAAGATAAGCAGTGGTTTCAAATTCAACAAAATAAATTGAAAGATTGATCAGCCAAAGAGAACAGGCCTTTTGGCCCGCTGTGCCCACACTATGAATCATACACTTACATTAATCCTACATTCATACTTCCTTCTTGATTCTAAACATAGAAAACCTACAGCACAATACAAGCCCTTCGGCCCACAAAGCTGTGCCGAACATTTCTCTACCTCTCTCTCCCAGATCATCCTAATCACTCTCACACTAGGGGTAATTTCTGACAGACAATTAACCAAATAGCTCACATATCTTCGGATGTGGGAGGAAAGCAGAGGTAACTCACATGGTTACAGGGAAAATGTGCGAACTTCACAAAGCAGTTGAGCATCTGTCACTGTGAGATGGCACGTCTACAAGCTAAGTCACTGCACTACCCATGAGATTCAGAGTAAAAACAGCACACTTGCAAGATACATAAATTTACAGCACATTACAGGCCCTTCGGACCACAATGTTGTGCCGACCATGTAATCTACTCTAGAGACTGCCCAGAATTTCCCCAGCACATAGTCCTCTATTTTTCTAACCTCTAAGAGACTCTTAAAAGACCCTCTTGTATCCGCTTTCACCACCACCACCGGCAGTGCATTCCATGTACCCAGCACTCTGTGAAAAACTTAATCCCTGACATCCCCTTGGTACCTATTTTATGCCCACTCGTGTTAGCCGTTTCAGCCCTGGGAAACAGCCTCTGGCTATCTACACGCTCAATACTTCTCATCATCTTATACATCTTTATCAGGTCACCTCTCATCCTCCGTCGCTCCAAGAAGATAAGGCCAAGTTCACTCAACCTATTCTCATAAGACATGCTCTCCAATCCAGGCAACGTCCTTGTAAATCTCCTCTGCACTCTCTCTATAGTATCCACATCCTTCCTGTAATGAGGTGACCCACAGTACTCCAAGTGGGGTCTGACCAAGGTCTTATATAGCTGTAAGAATTAGACAAATATAGGTACTTCAGTCAGAAATGGGAGAATTTATCATGACAAAGAAAGAGCAGAGCAATTACATATTTATGCGAAATATCTTCTAAGAAACACTAGGGAATCACGAGTCTAATAAAAAGCAGGAATCAAAGAGAACTGGTATTAGTCAATACTGTGTTGCTTAAGTTGGCTCATCTGGTTGATGAGCTGGATGTTCAGCGATGCGATTGACATTTGGCATTATATTGTCACAGCTCAGAAAGTCAAAATACAAATGCTGGATATAAGTAACAGAAAATGCTATAAACACTCCAAAGGTCAGGCAGCATCTGTGGAAACCGAGCAGAATTAACATTTTAGGGCAATTATCATTAATAAAAAGTGTCTTTGACCTTGTGCATTAATATTGGTTCTCATCCCATTGATGCTGTCTGACCTGTTCAGTGTTTACAGCATTTTCAGTTTTTATTTTGAAGTACAGCTAGAGATTCTGTCTTTCCAAAACTAAGAGATTCTGCAGGTGCTAGAAATCCACAGTAGTACACACAGAACCCTGAAGGAACTCAGCAGACAAGGCAGCACCTCTGGAAATAAATAAACAGATGACGTTTTGGGTCAAAACCATTCTTCAGAATTCGCTAGCCTGATGATGGGTTTCAGCCCGAAACGTTAACTGTTTTATTCATTTCCATAGATGCTGCCCGACCTTCTGAGTTACTCCAGCATTCTGTGTGTTACCTTGTCTTTCCAAAACCAGATTGAGTCTGAAAGGAACATTGAGCCATAACACTACAGTAAAGTGACAACAATGATCAATTTGAAGTTGGCTGGACTGTATTATTATCACCTCTGCTCATCTATTGCACTTTAAATTAGAGACTCTATTTAACATTGAGGGTACACCTGGATGACAGAGTTAAGTGGAGCACCAACACAGCGGCTGTGTACAAGGGCCAGAGTTGCCTCTACTTCGTGAGGAGACTGAGGTCCTTTGGAGTATACAGTCCATTCCTTCACATGTTCTACCATTGTCACCAGTAGTCTTTTATGCGGTGGTATGCTGGGGCAAGAGCATCAACACAGGTGATGCCAACAGGCTCAATAAACTGATTAGAAAGGTTGGCTCTGTTATAGGAGTCAAACTGAACCCTCTGGAGGCCATGGTAGAACAAAATGACCTGATGGAAAATCCTGGCAATTCTGGACGACATCTCTCACCCTCTGCAAGCCACCTTGACTGAACAGAGCAGAGCTTTTAGTAATAGACAAAGACAATTGTGTTACTCCAAAGTGCAATATATGAGGATATTAGGCTCTATAATGAGTCAGCCCATAGCTGGGGAAGTTCAGACTGTTTATGGTCATTTATTTTTTATTCTTTCTACTTCTCTAATATTTATATCTGTGCACTTGGAATCCTACTGTGATACTATAATTTCCTTTGAGATCAATGAAGTATCTATCTAGAAGTCTGTCTAGGTACCATATCCAATGTGGACGTTAGTGGCCATAGTTTTCCATACAGATCTGTGCCTTGTTCTTTGGATGACTTCCACTTCCTCGATGTGTAGCCACCTGGCTAGGCTTTTGATGTACATAAGCCGAGGTCTTCCTCTAGGTCCCCTAGTTCTTTCCACAGAGTATGAGTTTTTCTAGTTCATCTTTCTGCATGATAGTCCTAGGAATCTGAGTTGTCTTTCTCTTATTGTTGGTATGAGTGATCTAACTGCTTGGGCTCTTCTAACAGCTTCTTCATTTGATGTGTGTGTAGTCCATGATATTTTTTAACATTCTCCTGTAGAACCACCTCTTAAATGACTAAGAGGTTCAAACAAGAGAATCTGCAGTTGTTGGAAATTCAAGCAATACACACAAAATGCTGGAGGAACTCAGCAAGCCACGCAGCATCTGTGGAAAAGAGTCCAGCATTGTGTGTGTTGAAGAGGTTCAATGTTGTAGATGACTCCTGTGGGCAAGTTGAAGTTGATTTTTTTTTAAATGATTGCCAGCAAATATTGAAGGAAAGTGTACGTTGTTGCTTAATTCCTTTACCAACAGGAAATCTGCAACCTTTTGGCGTAGTAAGAAAAAAATTAGAAATACAGATGCAAATCTCTGATAAGTTTTGTGCTGCAGTTATGAATATACCTCCTTCCTTCCCAGAAATATCCAAAGGGATAAGATAGTATGGAATTGTAACAATGAATAGACATAGATATAAACATAGATATAGGAGCAGAATAAGGCCATTTGACCCATTGAGCCTGAATAAACATCCAGAGTGAAATCTGAATCCTACTCTGATACTTAAGGAATTGAAATAAGTTATTAAAAAAATACACACATCATCGATGCATTTCCTGAACTGAGCAGAATGCATTTGGAAGCCACCCGGTTAATGCTCTTCATAGAGGTGAATTTACCATCTGTTTGGCACAATGTGAGCACTGACCTAGAATGGTGTAGATATTTAATGAACTCCAAAAACTCCAAGCCACTCAGTTCAGGGCAGCAAATGGAGATGGATATAATTGCTGACCTTGCCAGAACATCGTCAAAATAATAACGAGTGAGTTAAGTGAAAGAAGAAAGAACATGCAGATAGTGAGTGTGAATGTTGTGTGTCACAGTAAGGTCAAGGGGGAGGTTTTAGACAGAGTGATTGAACCAGAGGGGGCCCAGCACTGAACTGCACTCATTTTCAAAGACTCTTCATCTCATGTTCTTGATACTTATTGCTCATTTCTTTATTATTATTACTTTTTTTCCCTCTTTTTGTATTTGCAGTTTGTTTTTTTACATATTGGTTGTTGTCTGTTCTGTTGGCTGCGGTCTTTCATTGATTCTGTTGTTTCTTGTACTTACTGTGAAGATTTTGCTGACGATAGTGATGCATCACAACCACAGTGAAGGTGGAGGGTCCCTAGCCATCTTGCATTCCACGCCTCTGTACCCTGACCCCAACCTGTCAAACACTGTGTGGTGGCTGTCAGTGCATCAGCATTCCCACATTAAACAAAGTCATGCAGAGGCGTTCTCCAGAAGGGAATTCCCCCCAATATCCTGGATTAAGTCCTGTGGCAATCAGCAGCAAGTGGTGAAAGTGGCAAAATTATGAGGCCTGTAAACTGCTAGTCGCCATATCCAGATGGATCAATATATTCATTCAGAAACAAAGAAACCAGACTCTTGCCCACACTCACCAGAATATGTGGATCCCTGATCAGCCTCCACCAATACAGAATCCTTAGGAGAACAACATACTTGACTTGACTCAAGGAATCACACTCCTACTATCGTGGCGGTCTTCAACATTAACATTCAATACAAATTTTCTACAAGAGAGAAATTTGATTCCCACTATCAGAAAAAGGGAATAAAAAAAAATAGTTATGAATTAAAAAGCCAACTTACGACTGTGGTACTTAGTTGAAAAAATGAACACTCATTCCTGAAAATCCTATAGTTTGCCCTTCCTATCTGATCAGACTCTCAGAACACAATGAAAGCAATCTAATAACATATATTTTTAAATTATATTAAAATGTCCATTAAAAGTATTCTGCAGTATGCACATTCCTGAAAAAAAAATTACAAGTTGATAAGTTGGATAGGCAAGACTTGTAAAAGTTGGCTGACTCCAGTACACAGATGACCATCCAACAGACATCATTTTCAAGAATAAAGGAACAAACCAGGGAACAGAACAAGAGAAATCTTATGCTCGACATGCCAATATGTTGACATTCAAAGTTCCACGTTTGTTCCTATTCCAATGTCAGGTTAGCACAGTCTATGCTAGCTGCAAGCAGGTGAACACCACCAAACTGTGTTCAACATTTCATTGTGGCTTGCATCACACTTCCCTTCCAGTAACTGTCCATGTTCAGATAAGCAATGAGTCATGTGTTCTGAAGGACAATGGTGATCAAATAGGTTCAGTCAGAAAACATTGGGAAATTTAATTACTAATCACAACTGACTACTTGTGTCTTCATATATTAAAATGTTAAACCATCGCCAGGGGTGATCCTGTGAAAGGAGAGGAAGCCAGACAGCTACTTTATAAACATGAGCTAAATGCCTTATTTTTCAAAAACTAATATGAGATGAAGAATGGGCAACAGAATGGGGCACCAGCATCAAGATTAACTCTGAAATACACAAGATTGGGTGAATGTCGAGAGGATGTTTAAGGAGAGACTGTTTAAAGCACAATCTTTGAGACTTAAAGCTTACCTTTATTTGTCACTTGTACATTTAAACACAGTGAAATGTGGCACTTGTGTCAAAATGTGCGAGGGCAGCCCACCAGTGTCGCCAGGCTTCCAGCACCAACAGAACGCTCACAACTTACTAACTCTAACCCACTTTCTCTTTCTCCAATTAGAAATAAGCCAGATGAGTTGAAGTTGTTTCTCCTCCTCAGCAGATCCCCAGTTTTTGGCATGAACTTATTGAGCATACATAAGGAGGTAAGTGACCTCCTGTTGTTGCTCGCAACAGACTAACTGCCGGAGGAACCCAGCGGGTCGAGCTGCATTGATGGGAAAAGCACTGGCCATGTTCTAAGTTAAAACCCCAAATCAGGAATGTGCTCAGTTATATGAGCAAGGAGAAAATGGTGCAAGACCATACTCTTAATTCCATGAATCATGATAGTGCTGACTCGTACCCAACTATTTCTGTCCCATATAGTAGAACATTATTAGAAAATGGTTTTAGATCTTTGCTTAAAGATCATATCTCACCCTTCATTTTGGATAGTTCATCATTACTATGCAGTTATTGAATTGAATTGACTTTATTCTTACATCCTTCACATACTTGAGTAAAAATCTTTACGTTATGTCTCCAACTAAATGTGCAATGTCATAGTAACTTATAATAAATAGAACAGTCAACGTAACATAGAAATACACTCAAATCAGCATGAGTTAATCAGCCTGATGGCCTGGTTGAAGAAGCTGTCCCAGAGCCTGTTAGTCCTGGCTTTTATGCTGTGGTACCGTCTCCCAGATGGTAGCAGCTGGAATAGATTGTGGTTGGGGTGACTTGGATCCCCAATGATCCTATGGGAGCTTTTTTTTTAAACACACCTGTCCTTGTAAGTATCCTGAATCATGGGAAGTTCACAACTACAGATGCGCTGGGCTGTCTGCACCACTATCTGCAGAGTCCTGAGATTGAGGGAAGTACAGTTCCTATAACAGGAAGGGATGTAGCCAGTCAGGATGCTCTCGATTGTACCCCTGTAGAAAGTTCTTAGTTGGGGTCCCATACCAAACTTCCTCAACCATCTGAGGTGGGAGACGCTGTTGTGCCTTTTTCATCACACAGCTGGTGTGTACAGACCAGGTGAGGACTTCATTGATGTGGATGCTGAGGAATTTAAAGCTGTTCACGCTCTCAAACCCAGATCCATTGATGTCAATAGGTGTTAGCCCATCTCCATTCCTCCTGTAATCCACAACAAGCTCCTCTGTTTTTGCAACTTTGAAGGAGAGGTTGTTTTCTTGACACCACTGTCTCAGAGAGATGACTTCTTTCCTGTAGGTCACCTCATTATTGTTTGAGATTAGGCCAATCACTGTAGTGTCATCGGCAAATTTAATTAGCAGATTAGAGCTGTGGGTGGCGACACAGTCATGGGCATACAGCGTGTAAAGGAGGGGGCTTAGTACACAGCCCTGAGGGGCTCCTGTGTTGAGAGTCAGAGGGGTGGAGGCGAGGGAGCCCATTCTTACCACTTGCTGGCGATCTGACAGGAAGCCTAGGATCCAGCTACACAAGGCAGGGATCTCTGAGCTTCCTGTTGGGCCTGGATGGAATTATGGTATTGAATGCTGAACTGTAGTCCAAGAACAGCATTCTCACACAGAGCAGTGGCACAGTTCAATTCCTCATAGTTGTAATAAACACTTTCACTTTACATTTATTCTGGATAAACTTGCAGAGAAATCTTCAAAAACCTCTGACAATCTGAAAGGACGCTATCCTTTCATTAATGAAAGGGCACTTGTTTTTGAGATGCCAAACTAGTTTACTTCGGTTAAAGTATAAGGGAACAATGCATTAATTCCAATGAAGACCTGTAGTTCACCCCAAATAACACAATGACATGACATGCATTAACAGCATAAATTTCAAGAGAAATGGTAAGTACTCCATGATGGAAGCTTAGTTTACTTTAAAAACTGTGGGCATATACCCAAAACCAGAGGGCTTTAATCATGTCAAAACATTTCCTGTTATCTTGCTCAATATACAGAGTTCACTTCCATTTTTGTAAGAGGCAACCATCTTTCCACTCTTGCAAGGGGAACAGATGATGCAATCATAATACTGAGTGTTAGCTCCTTCAACATTCGTCTCCTTGCCATATCCTTGTGTTACGCATTTTCAAATTGTGCATACTCGATTAACCAGCAACTAATTTACTGGTTACAGGTTATTCATGCTCAGTTTGAAGGCTCTTTATCAGATTTCAAATGCCTACATCTGAAAAGTGTTAGTGAAAGTACATTAAATAGCATAAGAGAACAAAAGTAATCTATTAACTATAATTGAAATAAAGTGCAATTACTATTGTTCGCTTGAATTAAAAAGTGATTAATGATTTCAGAAACATGGAAGTTTATTGACACAGTGGTACTGTGTCTAGACTCCTTTTACTGTGGTTGAAGGAGTTTTTGCATTATCTATGTCTGCACAATCTTTCATTACTCTGAATAACTAAGGGTTAAGTGTACATATTCATTATGCTTTAACTTGGATCTGAACAGCCAGTTAAAATCATGCCTGTACTCATTACTCTATTGATCACTTCATCTACTATCCTTTCTTCTTGCTCAATGCACTCAAATCTTTTACTTTAAATGTTTACACAGTCACAATTCCAAACATCCAGTGCAAGTACAGCAGCCTCAGTGAGCACAGGACGGTCAAACTCTTCCAGTTCACATTCAAATGCCAGCTTGAGGAAGGTATCTACAAAATATAATGAAGGTCTTCGCAAAGTCGGCTGTTTGCTGATAATGTCTCAATTGAAGTTCCTTTGCATCGTCTCAGAAGTTCAGCAGGGCTCCTGATTGTCACTAGACCTTGTCCTTCAGTTGATTAAAAACAAACAGCTGGAGGAACTCAGAATGTGAAGCAGCACCTGTGGAAGCAGATATTTTGGATTGTGACTGAGCCTGTAAAGGGAAGATAACCAGTATAAAGAGAGGAGATGTTGGTATGAGACAGTGGATGGTATGCGAGAGGTGGAACTAGGCAAAGTGGGTGAGTGGGGGTGGGAGTTGATGGGCAGATGGAACCAGGTAGAGGAGGGGGAAGGCAGCTTAGAGCCAGTGGCTGGTGGGCGATAGGTGGAAACACAGAATTTTGGTGGGTGTTGATGAAAACACATAAGGGAGGGGTAATGGGCAGAAGGAACCAGATTTTCTGGGGGAGGGAGGGAGAGAACAAACCAAAGTGGATAGATGTGTGAATGATGGACAGATGGAAATTAGAAAAAGAACATAAATGGACAAGTAGGAGTGGCAATGGAACAAAGGTCACCTGAAATTGAAAAATTTAATGTTCACACCATCAAGCATTCAGCTGCCCAAGTAGAATTCCCTGCGTATATGGCAAATAAACTCTTCTCGGGCTTTCAGTCAGGTACAGGTATGGAGAAGGTGGCAGTCTGTCATCGAGACACTGGTTATAATCTATACCTTCACCTAGCTGGAAGCCTGAGAAGAGATTATTAGAATCTAAGGTGTTGTTCATTAGGTTTGCAATTGACCTCAATGTGCAGAAGAGAATGCTAAAGACTAAAGGTCAATGTATGAATGAATGGAAAGGGATTTTGAAGTGGCACGTAGCCAAAAGCTCAAGATGTCCAATGTTGGCACACTGTATGTGCTCTGCAAAACAGTCATCTGGTCTTTAATTTTGCCAATGTAGAGGAGGCCTTTGCTTCAAATACTGCCTTAACCACTGCCTGACTCTATTCCTGCTCCATTGTTCTATGCTTCAGATTCCAGAGGCTCTTGCCTCTCTGGCCTTTTTGTGAGTTCTATCAGTCACAGATGGTGGCAAAGACAAAGCAAGGGCAAGCAGGTAAAGAAATAAGTTGTTTTTCCAAAGTGCTTCGTCCCGTGGATACTGGTCACCTCCCTTGAAAAGTTGTGTCCAGTCTTGTCTATGAGCACCATTGACCCTTGGGTGGCATTTATAGTACTGAAGAAATCACACATGTTATGCTTATTCATATATCCTGATCATTCGTGTGGTACCAGATCTCTTGTGGTTTGTTGCTAAGTGCAATCTGTTCACTAGGTCAGTCCTAACTAAGAGAAACTGCAGAGTGTCCACAGGCCCTGAAGTTCACCATAATTGGAGGCTCTGAATAAAAACCGGCACTGGCTTAATGAGAATTCCCAAGGGACTGTGGAGCAAATTAATTGCAAACATGAGGTATTCTCAGATTGGAATGTCCACCAAGGGAAATAACAGCTCCATAAGTACATGAAATCTCATCTAATGAACAGAGAGTGGATTTGGTATCTTATTTATGCCCATGCATGGAATCCTCTTTTTCTTTCTAAATCTTTTTATTAATATTAATAATATGGACAGAATACAGATGATATATTGATAAAGAAATTACCAACATACACATTCCATTACATATGAAAAAAAAACATACATAATAGTTACAATATAAATGAGTTTACCAAGACATAAGCCATAAGATATATGTATGGACATAGTAAATCTAAATATTTCATAATGTATAATATAAAAAAAACAGAAAAAAGAAAGAAAAAAAAACAAAAAAAATTTTATATAATGCAGAACTAACTAATCTAATCTAATAACTATAGCTAATAAGTAATATAAAAGAAAAAAAAACAAACAAAAGTGGGCTGTTTATAATATCTCACAAAAATAAGTATTCATCAATGCCGTCACTTCCGGTCCTCTCAAAATACATAAGCTAAAAGCTGGGAAATCAAATGTACTTGGCAAAGGGTCATATTACATCATATGAAAATGTTGAATAAATGGTCTCCATAACTTTTCAAATTTAATAGAAGTCTCAAAAGTACCACTTCTAATTTTTTCTAAATTTAAACATAACATAGTTTGGGAGAACCAATTAAATACAGTGGGAGGATCAATTTCTTTCCAATTCAACAATATAGATCTTCTAGCCATCAAAGTTAGAAATGCAATCATTCGACGGGCTGAAGAAGATAAATGCTGTGAATCTAACATTGGTAAACCAAAAATTGCGGTAATAGGATGAGGTTGTAAATCAATATTCAAAACCGCAGATATAATATCAAAAATATCTTTCCAATATTTCTCCAAAAATGAACACGACCAAAACATGTGAGTTAAAGACGCAATTTCAGAATGACATCTATCACAAATAGGACTTATATGAGAGTAAAAATGAGCTAATTTATCCTTGGACATATGGGCCCTATGTACAACCTTAAATTGTATTAGTGAATGTTTGGCACATAACGATGATGTATTAACTAATTGAAGAATTCTATCCCAATTCTCACTAGAAATACTAAAACTAAGCTCTCTTTCCCAATCCTGTTTAGTCTTATAAAGGGGCTCTGAACGTATCTTCATAATTATATTATAAAGTTTTGAAATAAGCCCTTTTTGAAAAGGGTCTAATTCAAATAAACTCTCCAAAGTATCTGAAGGCACAAAATTTGAATGCATGGAATCCTCAACATCATCAAATCCATCTGTAGCCCAAACACACTTGGGCTCAACCCAATGACAGCCAAGAACAAAGGTCAACTGAGAGAGAAACATTATCAGTGTCCACTGGAAGGAACAAGTTAAAGACTCAACTGTGATTCTTAAAAAGACCACTTGGCAACTAACAACCAGGGGCTTGAGAATAGAGAGCATTCCAGGTGAAATCCTGGAACTTCAGTCACAAACTCACAACCTCAACCTCCAGTCTCGAAAATGCCTAGACATGCCAGGGCACCTCAGAAATACAATTGTGAGCATCTTCAAGAAAGGAGATGTTGCAGGACATGCAAAAAGGTCTTATTGCTGTTTGCCACAGGGAATGTCATCACCATTGACTCCCTGAATTTGTGTGAATCATGGAAAGAGCTGCTGGAGAGAGGAACACACACAAAACGCTGGAAGAACTCGGCAAGTCAGGCAACATCTATGGAAATGAATAAACACTCGAAGCTTTAGGATGAGACCCTTCATCAGAACAGTCCTGACCATCAGGAATGTTGAGTTCCTCCAGCATTTTGTGTGTATTACTCTGGATTTCTAGCATCAGCAGAATCTCGTGTTAATGGCTCTATGGTGAGGATAGATAAGTCAGAAACAGATGCAGAAAACTGTGTCAACAAATCCAGTTGGCCTGTTCTGACCATGTTAAAGCCCTTAACTCCATTAACCAACACAGTCTGATGCATCCATCCAAGATTGAGCTTCCCACAGAAGTTCATCCCTCCTTTCTATCAGCTTCATGGTGATGGGAATTAACTAATAGGTCTAAAACAGA
The DNA here is from genome assembly GCF_030144855.1 of Hypanus sabinus. Lineage (NCBI taxonomy): Eukaryota > Metazoa > Chordata > Chondrichthyes > Myliobatiformes > Dasyatidae > Hypanus > Hypanus sabinus. Next base: position 44,403,461 of record NC_082733.1, on the reverse strand, counting down.
ATTGAAAAGAATTTTAAGCAACTGTTCAGGGTCTTGAGTGGTGGGGTGGAGACAGGTCTCTACAACAGGAGGTGTAAGGCAACCCTTCCCTCTGCTAGCCTGCAGGTTGTGTGAGCAGCTGGTGCATATCACAAGTCGTGGTTATGTGACCACTGACACCAGGCAGACAATCTCTGGTGAGGATTGATAATGGCTGGGATCATCCATCTTGTAAAGACACTGCCCAGAAGGCAATGGAAAAACACTTCTGTAGAAAAGACCATGATCGCCCACATCATATACCATGTCACACAATGATGAGGATGATTAGAGTAGATTTAGGCTGTATTTATGCAAATATTTTATCTTAACAATAACCTCACATATTAGAATATTTATTTCTCAATATCCAGTCCATGAACTCCAAGTCTCGGGAAGGAAATGTGGAGGTATGGATGGTCACATACAAGAAAGCTTGTTTTGTGAACATATACTGTATGCAGACCTGAGTGGTGTAAAAGGAGATCATTCAGCGCATTTGAGAAAAAAAATGCCGATATACATCTCCCAACAGAAGAGGATGCAAGATGGAGATAAAGAGCCTTGTAACATGCTGGCAAAACAACAATCTTTCCTTCAATGTCACATCACAAGAGCTGCACACTTCCTTCAGGAAATGCGACACAGTGTATGCCCCAAACTGCATCAAATGTACTAAGATGGAGATGATTGAGAGCTCCAAATTTCAAGGTATAAATATCACAGATAGTTTGTCCTAATCCAACCATGTAGGTGCTATAAACAAGAAAGCACACTAGTGCTTGTACTTCCTCAGAAGGCTAAGGAAATTTGGCATGCCTCAAAAGACCCATCACCATTTTTTTTTTTGAAAATGCATTGTAGAAGGTATCCTATTCAGATATATTACAGCTTGGTATGGCAGTTGCTCTATGCAAGACCACAAGCAACTGCAGTTTTGTGAACACAGCCCAGTTTATAACGAATACCAGCCTTGCCTCCATTGATTGCCTACACTTTCAACTGCCTTGAGAAAGCAGCCAGCATAATGAAAGAGCCCCACCCACCCTGACTATTCTCATTTCTCCTCTCTCCCATTGAGCAGAAGATACAATACTTGAGAGCACATGCCCACCAGACTAAAGGATAGTTTCCATCCCCACTGTTATAAGACTATTGAACGGACCTCTTATACGATAAAGATGAACCCTTGATCTCTCTCTCTATCTCACAATGGCTCTTGCATCTTGTTAGTCTACCTACACTGCACTTTCTCTGCAACTGACAACTGTAACAGAAATTTGATCGTGAATGGGAAGAAGCTGTTCCTAAAATGTTCAGTGTGTGCCTGCAGGCTCCTGTATCTCCTCGACGGTGACAATGAAGAGGGTACGTGCTGGGCGATGGGGGTCCTTAATAATGGAATCATGCCCTAATGTTAACTTGAGACCAGGTATCCGGAAGCTTTGCTCATTACAGCCAAGGACTTTAAACAGGCCAACCTCAGAAAAGTGCTGCCAAAGTTATATCAACATGTCTCCTGCTCCACTAGAGGCCCGAATATACTTGACCACTGCTGCACAGCAGTCAAGAATGTCTACCGTTCCGTTCAACGACCTCACTTTGGAAAATCAGACCATCAGGCCGCACTCCTCCTCCCGGCTTACAAACAGAAGGTCACGGTGTCAAAAGTGGTTTTGCGTTGGACAGAGGAAACGGATGAGGTCCTCCGTGACTGCTTTGAATCAGTGGACTGGTTAGTATTCAAGGACTCGGCAGCTAACCTCGATGAGTATGCCTCAGCTGTCACGAACTTTATCTGGAAATGCACAGAGGACTGTGTGTCTCACAAGACAATCCAGGTATTCCCTAACCGGAAACCTTGGATGAATTATGAGGTCCAGTCCCTTTTGAAAGCTAGAGCTGTGGCTTTTAGGTCCGGAGATACCAGTCGCTACATGGAATCCGGGCGTGAACTCCGGAAAGCCATTAAGGGCGCCAAGAGGCAATATCAAGCCAAGTTGGAAGCCCAGGCTAACCAGTGGGATGCCAGTCGACAATGGCAGGATCTAAATGAGATCACTGGGCACAAAGAAAAGTCTAGGAATATCAATAACTGTAGCGGTTCTCTTCCTGACAAACTTAATGTATTCTATGCAAGATTCGAACAGAAGAGGAGCATCCCGCCCCCTCTGGATGAACCGGACCTGGTGGCATCAAGATTCATCGTCACCGAGGAGGACGATAGAAGAGCCTTCCTGAAGATAAATCCAAGGAAGTCGACGGGCCCAGATGGCGTCCGGGACGGGTCCTCCAGGCCTGTGCAAGTGAGCTAGCTGGAGTGTTGCTGACATCTTCAACTGCTCCCTGCTTCAGTCTAAGATCCCCTTCTGCTTTAAGAAGGGGATGATAATCCCGGTGCCAAAGAAAAGCAAGGTGGCATGCCTGAATGACTATCGACCTGTGGTTCTGACATCAATTGCTATGAAGTGCTTCGAGTGATTGGTTATGTCACACATCGACTATAACCTACTGGTCAACCTCGACGCTTTGCAAATCGCTTTGCAACAGGTCAACGGCAAATGCCATCTCTAGCACTGCATTCCTCCTTAGAATACCTGGAGAATAAAGACGCATATGTAAGGCTCCTTTTCATTGACTACAGCTCTGCCTTTAATACCATCATTCCAAATAAACTGATTCCTAAGCTCCGGAACCTGCGTCTTAGCACTCAGATCTGTAGTTGGATCGTCAACTTCCTCACAGACAGGACCCAGGCTGTAAAGATAGGGGACAAGCTTTCCTCTACAATCACTCTGAGCACTGGTGCCCCACAAGGCTGTGTACTCAGCCCCCTGCTGTACTCACTGTACACCCATGATTGTGTAGCCAAGTTTCCATCAAGCTCAATATATAAGTTTGCTGATGACACCACAATTGTAGGCCGTATCTTGAGTAATGATGAGTCTGAGTACAGAGGAAATTAAGAACCTGGTGGCATGATGCAAAAACAATAACCTATCCCTCAACGTCAGCAAGACGAAGGAATTGGTTGTTGACTTCAGAAGGAGTAGCAGACCGCATGACCCCATCTACATCGGTGGTGCGCAGGTGGAACAGGTCAAAAGCTTTAAGTTCCTCGGGGTGAATATCACAAATGACCTGACTTGGTCTAACCAAGCAAAGTCCACTGCCACGAAGGCCCACTAGCACCTTTACTTCCTGAGAAAGGTGAAGAAATTTGGCCTGTCCCCTAAAACCCTCAATAATTTTTATAGGTCCACCATAGAAAGCATTATTCTAGGGTGCATCACAACCTGGTATGGAAGTTGTCCTGTCCAAGACAGGAAGAAGCTGCAGAAGATCGTGAACGTAACCCAGCACATCACACAAACCAATCTTCCATCCTTGGACTCACTTTACACCGCACGCTGTCGAAGCAGTGCTGCCAGGATAATCAAGGACACGACCCACCCAGCCAACACAATTTTTGTCCCTCTTCCCTCTGGGAGAAGGTTCAGGAGCTTGAAGATTCGTACAGCCAGATTTGGGAACAGCTTCTTTCCAACTGTGATAAGACTGTTGAACGGATCCTAGACCATAGACCATAAGACAAAGGAGCAGAAGTCAGCCATTCGGCTCATCGAGTTTGCTCTGCCATTTCATCATGAGCTGATCCAATCTCCCCTTTAGTCCCATTCCCCTGCCTTCTCACCATAACCTTTGATGCCCCGACTACTCAGATACCTATCAATCTTTGCCTTAAATACACCCAATGACTTGGCCTCCACTGCTGCCCGTGGCAACAAATTCCATAGATTCACCACCCTCTGGCTAAAATTTTTTTTTCTCATCTCTGTTCTGAATGGGCACCCTGCAATCCTCAAGTCATGTCCTCTCATACTAGACTCCCCCACCATGGGAAACAACTTTGCCACATCCACTCTGTCCATGCCTTTCAACATTCAAAATGTTTCTATGAGGTCCCCCCTCATTCGTCTAAACTCCAAGGAGTACAGTTCAAGAGCGGTCAAACATTCCTCATATGTTAACCCTCTCATTCCCGGAATCATTCTAGTGAATCTTCTCTGAACCCTCTCCAATGTCAGCACATCCTTTCTTAAATAAGGAGCCCTGACCCGGATCTGGGCCGTACCTTCCAAATATTCAGACCTGACTTGCACTACCTTACTTTCCCTTTTCTATTTTCTAATTATGATTTATAATTTATTTTTTTTATTATATTTACTTCGATTTGTACTTCAGGGAGCACGAAGTGCACAATCAAATTATCACTGTAATGACTGTATACTCTAGTATCAGTTGTTTGGTGACAATAAAGTATTGAAATCCACATAACACATCAACTTTTCTGGCCTCATCAGTACACTTACCTCTTCAAAAAACTTAACTACATTAGTCAGACAGAATCTCCCACCAAACAATCATTTCTGACTATTCCTGATCAGTGTTTTCCTTTCCAAATGAAGATCAATTAGGTCTCTCAGAATGCTTCCAATAATTTCCCTGCCATTGATGTAAGACTAACTGGCTTATTGATATCCTTCTACAGTAAAGGTAGTGTAACTGTTGTCCTTCAGTCATCTGGCACCTCACTGCTAGCCAGCAGATTTAAATACTGTTAAGGCCACCATAAGTCTGGAATACATTTCATCAGTCTCTAGGGATGCATCTACCTTTCTGCCCTAGCTATCTAATAACCTTGAAGTTAAATACATGCTCTAGAATTTCACAATCCCAATTGAAATCTCCAACCACAATGGTCTTTCATTCCTAAATCAATATATAACTTTGAACTTTGATATTTATTAAGTCTTTGCCCACGTCCTCTGGTTCATACATTAATAGCTCTGTCCCTAATAGCCCCATTCTTTCCTTGCTCTAATGTGGGAAGATTCTAGACTATCCCTTTGCATAACTATGCTAAACTTTATCTCCAAAGGTCTAGATTCTTCTCCCATTGGAACAGGCTCATTTCCTACTATCCCCAGAAAGACAATAAATTTCCACCCCAGCTAATCCTTTCAGTATGACAACCCCAGTTAACATTAAGAAAATTGAATTCCCCTGACAATTATGGAGACAAAAGAGATGACAAATCTGCAGAGTGGAGCAATACACAAAATGCTGGAGAAGCTCGGTGGACCAAAGAGCATCTATGGAGGAAATGGATAGTCCATTGTCCACTGTGTACTTCCCTCCATGGATGGTGTTTGTCTCACTGAATTCCTCCAGCCTTGCGTTATACAACCCCTTTCTCCCGCCTGCAGGATAATCCCAGCAAAGTAATCACCCTTTCCTTATTTTTAAACTCCATTCATATAACTTCAAATGAAAGTCTTTCTAAGATATCCCCCCCTCGTTACTGTGGTGATGGACAATAATCAAATGTCCCCTCCTCTTTTACACTCCTAAAGTTTCTATCCCCTGAAATGCAGTGTAGCCAGGCCTAGACTTTGAACAATGTGCCAGTGAATGCACTAACATATGGTCACAGCTGATCAAGGCTTCTATTCCTTCTGTTTACCAGTCAAGGTCCTCGCAAGAAACTTAAGCTCTCTAGTCCTCTCACATGAGTCATGTCTTCCTAGTTAGCTGTTGTACCTACATGTGAACTTATGGGACACCAAAAGCTCTTGAACTTTCAGTGTTTAGTACATTAAAATAATTTAAAACCAGACATAGAAGCAGAATTAGGCCATTCAACCAATTGAATCTGCTCCACTTTTTGATCAAGACTGATTTTCCTTCTTAACCCCAACCCCATTTTCCTCCCTTCTCCCTATAACCTTTGACACCCTTCACCTGTACTAATCAAGAACATGTTAACTTTCTCTATAAATATACCTAATGACTTGGCCTCCACAACCATCTGTTCAACAAATTCCACATATTCACCATCCTTTGGCTAATGAAACTCCTCATCTCTAATCTAAAGTTCTTCTATTCTGACACTATACTCTCTGGTCCTAAACTCTCCTACCATCGGAAACCTCCCTCTCTATGCCTTCTCTAATTAGGCCTTTCAATATTTGAAATGAGATTCCCCCCTCATTCTTCTCCAGTCCAGAGTCATCAAACATCTCTCATATGTTAACCCTTTAATTCTTGGGATCAGTATATAATGTTAGAAACATAGAAAACCTACAGCACAATACAGGCCCTACAGCCCACAAAGAAGGGCCGAACATGTCCCTACCTTAGAAATTACTAGGGTTACCCATAGCCCTCTATTTTTCTAAGTTCCATGTACGTATCCAAAAGTCTCTTAAAAGAACCTCTGCATAAAAAAACTTACCCCTGACATCTCCTGAACACCTTAAACCTGTGCCCTCTTGTGGCAGCCATTTCAGCACTGGGAAAAAGTCCCTGACTATCCACACAATCAATGCCTCTCATCATCTTGTACACCTCTATCAGGTCACCTCTTATCCTCCGTCACTCCAAGGAGAAAAGGCTGAGTTCACTCAATCTACTCTCATAAGGAACGCTCCCCAATCCAGGGCAATGTTTTCACTCTTCCTCTCGCAAAATGGATGGCCCCACATGGCCTCAATCTTCCATCTTTCTGCTTCCTCATTTAACTCATCTACAACTCTTTGTATTCTCTCTGTGGGTTCATTACTGTTTATGTCAACAACTGGGATACAATACACTCACCCCCCTTCATTGAAGTCATATTTTGCTTTAGCCCCAACAATCCCACTGCAACCTCTATTTATACTTTGCTGTGCTGAAACCTTACCAATCCACTATCCTTGTTAATAATATTGCCCCAATACCAGAAGCCTTAATATTGGGCTGTAAACATTTTGCCTGGCATTGTATGCCTTTCAGAAACCTAAACACATAATATTCAGCGTCCCTCTCCCCCATTCACAGACATATTCAAACAACTTGTCAAACCCAGCATCCCTCACATAAAACTTATATGATGATTAGCTACGCGTTTCTAAGAGGGTTACGATTTCTTTAATAAAGGCAGGTGTTAGGCTAATTGAGCTAAAGTGCCATCCTTTCTTGAATACAAGAACTCTATTTAACGTTTTCCAATCCACCAACTCTACAAAGACTTGCTTTAAAACCCAAAGAGTTCAAGGGAGTTTTCTGCCTTTGGTTCCATTCATTCAAATGTAAAGAGCCTGTATACCATTAATGGCAAGAGCCTTGCCAGCATTGACGAGCAGAGGGATGTCGGGATCCAAGTTTATAGCTCCCTGAAAGTGGCTGCACACAGATGTAAAGAAGGCACATGACATGTTTGCCTTTATTAATCAAGTTGAAGACTTGGGATGCTGCAGCTTTAACGTACTCCAGTTAGGTTGCATCTGGAGTGTTGCTTTCAGCTCTGGCCACCCTATTTTAGGAAGCATGTCGATTCTTTGAAGGGGGTGCAGAAGCTGCTACCTCTGGATTACTGGCTATGTGCTAAAAGGAGAGGTTGGACAAAGTTGGGTTATTTTCTCTGGGGTAATGGAGGCTGAAGGGAGATCTGATATAGGTTTAGAAGAAGCACAGATAACAGTAGTATCTTTTCCTAGGATAAAAATGTCAGATACCATAGAACATGTGTTTAAAGTGAGGAGATAAAGTTAAAAGGACATTTGTGGGGCCATTTTTTTCCTTTCACTACACAGAGCATGGGTGCCTGGGATGTGCTGCCTGATGCTGGCAAAGGCAAATACAATGGGGACATCGCAGAGCTCAGTCACATGAAGGGAAGGTGTAAGAAATGAAACTGTATAGATAAAGAGATTAGTTTAGTTGGACATTTGATTACCAATTTAACTATTTTGGCACAACACTGTGGGCCAAGGGCCTGTTTCTGTGCTGTACTGGGTCCAGGTTTTATTTGCCTTACACTATATAACGATAAGTCAGACAGTCAGCTCACCCATGCCAAAGTGCCCAGCTGAGCCTGTAGCATTTGACTATGTCTGACCGAAATCCCTCCTCTCTATGCACCTGTCCAAATGTCTTCCATTGCGTAATGATTGCTTTAAGTTTCTCTCATACCTGCCCCTTTAACTATTTTTGAGGTACTTTAGTATGTTGCACAATGAACACAATAGTTAATCAAAGTTCACTATGTTAAAAAAAAGACTGCTAGGGAAGGAAATGCTCATGTAGTTATCCTTGTCATATCTGTCCTTTGGCCCAAACCTTCTGCTGATCAAATCACACAGCCATGAAAACAAGTAACACGGGTCACTGGCCTTAATAAACAAAGTCAACCTTCCTGAAATGAAGTCTTATTCACTGCAAAATGTCCAAAAGTACTTTCTTACTAACTTGGAATGAGAATTTCAAGTTAGTAAAAGACCTTCGAGCATGGATATACCACATTGTGATCAATAAGGATCTATTCAAAGCTTATATTATTGGATGAAAGAAAAATGGGGGTACATGAGAGGGACGGGTGAGATTGATCTAAGGATAGGTAAAAGGGTCAGCATAACATTGTGGGTTGAAGGGTCTGTACTGTGTTGTACCATTCTATGTTTCTATTTCAGATCAGGAAAAATCTGTTTCTAGAATGAAGTTACAGGGTTAAGAGAGTATTAGACTGTTGCAAATAGAGGCACTGCCTGACTCTGGTGATGTGAGGAGCTCTCCGTCCATGCCACATGGACTTATCTACAGCAGCTCCTGTTTCCTCACTCACCTTGTTGCAACAGGAGGTTAACTGGCCAATGTAAATTATCCCTCATAATTGGGAGGTAGGAAGTACAAGATGGAATAGATTACTGGAAATAAAGTGGGGAACTGGATTGATTGAATTATACCAAGAACTCACAGAAACTCAATGAACTCCAACTGGCTGCCCTATGCCAGAAGTAAATATGCAAATATAAAGAAGCAAACTGAACTGGTTTGTTTTAACAAAGCAAGAGAAGGCTGAACATCTTTGTATTTAACTTTGTGTCATTTAGACTGATCCAAAAAAAAAATTAGAGCTGCTGAGTAACTCTCTGAGCTACGTCTGACTTTGCAATAAAGTTGTAGTCCATGCAGTGTCACATCCAAACAGCCCTGGGTCTAAACCAGTGCTGTTAGTTTTGCAACAAGCGTTAAGCTGCAACCAATTTTTAATACAGCTTCCCTGCTGTCACAAACATAAGAGATGCTGCAGATGCTGGAACTCCAAAGCAAGATACAAGATGCTAGAGGAACTCAGCACCCTCGCAAGGGAACAAACAGTCGATGTTTCAGGCCAAGACCCTTCATCAGATCCTGATTCAGCACCTTGTGTGTGTTTTCCTACTGGCAACTAGCTATGCAAATAGGTCAAGGCTGTTGATTCTGCAGACATGAAGTGATTTCTAAACCTTTGGGGATATCTCAGCAAACCTCATGCTTAATTAGAATTTGTAACTTAAAAACAGCTCCACAATCACATGATGGGAATAGGGAGATTTCCACAGCTCATGTAAGTTTGGCTAGAATTACTGAATGTTTTCTCAAATGATAGAGCAGTACAGACACAGATCAGGTAAATCACTCCACCTAGAAACCAATCACAAAGCCGTGCAGCGAATGAAACACCTGCACCTCTGGCACTCCGCCAACAACGCTGCTTACATTGGGGAACAGAAACTAAATTAGCCACTCTGTGGGGAAGCACTGCCATACTGGTAGTGTCTTAGGAAATACGCTGTTTACGAATAGAGAGGTGTATAACTGATCAACAACAGTGAAAGCTCAGTTCAATTCACAGCTTGTTACAGATCACCAATACAGAACTTCAAGCTAACGCTTCAGCCAGTTCCAAACTTCGCATTTGTGGTTGCAACCATGTGGCTGCGAAGTTTATTCAGGAAAGTATTTTAAAATGTTTAATTCGTCTTAAGTGATAAGATTCTAGAATCCAACATGTCAGCAACATTCAGATATCTTGCCCAATTACCTTAAACACACTACATAGCTCCAAAACTGTTATGACATATAAATTTCAAGTTTTTCCACACAGAAGCACTTCCCACGTGATGAGATCACTTATGAAAAGTCCCTATTGCCAAGTGCATACAGAAATGACAGTAATAATTCTCGAGTCCTGACTCTCATCTAAATCCCACACATTCATGTATAGAACAAGTGTCACCATTGAAAATTGATCAGTCATTTCAGTCAATACATATTCTCATATTATCTTCACATTTTGCTAAAGAATGGCTGAAATCCCCTATACATGACACATACCAAAAAGTTTGGCAATCACTTCTTCACATAAAATTGAAATTACTATTTAAGACCATAGACTGTAATACATATACTGTAATTGATTTACTTATTTATGTATTATTTTTTCTTCTTCTATATTATATATTGTATTGAGCTGCTGCTGCCGCCAAGTTAACAAATTTCACAACACGTGCTGATGATAATAAACCTGATTCTGAGATATAGGAGCAGAGTTAAGCCATTCTGCTCATCGAGTTTGCTCTGCTATTCTATCATGGCTTATTTATTATCCTTCCAAACCCCATTCTCTTTGTGTCATCAGCAAACTTACTAATCCACCCTTCTACTTCTTCATCCAGGTCATTTATAATAATCTCAAAGAGGACAGGTCTCAGAACTGATCCCTGTAGAACACCACTTGTTACCAACTTCCATACAGAATATGAACCACCTACAACCACCCTTTGCTTTCTGTGAACAAGCCAATTCTGGATCCACAAGGCAATGTCTCCTTGGATCTCATGCCTCCTTACTTTTTGAATGAGCCTCACAACCATATCAAATGCTTTACTGAAATCCATATACACACTACATCCACTGCTCTACCTTCATCAATGTGTTTTGTTACAATAACAAATTATACAAATCCAGTATTTGTCTAGCACCTAGCCCTAACACTGCTTAGCATGTTCAAATGACCCTGTTCCCTACCCACAACAGGGACACACACATCCAACCACAGGCTCTGCCAACTTACCGCCCACCCCCAGTAGGGCTCCAGTGCCGACTCCCCCCTCTCCTGATAGGGACCCAGAGTCGACCCCTCCTTCCGGAAGGACCCCAGTACCGATCCCCTTCCCGGTAGGACCCCGGTGCCGACCCTTCCCCCTCCCGGTAGGACCCCGGTGCCGACCCTTGCCCCTCCCGGTAGGACCCCGGTGCCGACCCCTCCCCCTCCCGGTAGGACCCCGGTGCCGACCCTTCCCCCTCCCGGTAGACCCCGGTGCCGACCCTTGCCCCTCCCGGTAGGACCCCGGTGCCTCCCCCTCCCCCTCCCGGTAGGACCCCGGTGCCTCCCCCTCCCCCTCCCGGTAGGACCCCGGTGCCGACCCTTGCCCCTCCCGGTAGGACCCCGGTGCCTCCCCCTCCCGGTAGGACCCCGGTGCCGACCCTTGCCCCTCCCGGTAGGACCCCGGTGCCGACCCCTCCCCCTCCCGGTAGGACCCCGGTGCCGACCCTTCCCCCTCCCGGTAGACCCCGGTGCCGACCCTTGCCCCTCCCGGTAGGACCCCGGTGCCTCCCCCTCCCCCTCCCGGTAGGACCCCGGTGCCTCCCCCTCCCCCTCCCGGTAGGACCCCGGTGCCGACCCTTGCCCCTCCCGGTAGGACCCCGGTGCCTCCCCCTCCCGGTAGGACCCCGGTGCCGACCCTTGCCCCTCCCGGTAGGACCCCAGTGCCTCCCCCTCCCCCTCGGACCCCGGTGCCGACCCTTGCCCCTCCCGGTAGGACCCCGGTGCCGACCCTTGCCCCTCCCGGTAGGACCCCGGTGCCGACCCTTGCCCCTCCCGGTAGGACCCCGGTTCCGACCCTTGCCCCTCCCGGTAGGACCCCGGTGCCGACCCTTGCCCCTCCCGGTAGGACCCCGGTGCCGACCCTTGCCCCTCCCGGTAGGACCCCGGTGCCGACCCTTGCCCCTCCCGGTAGGACCCCGGTGCCGACCCTTGCCCCTCCCGGTAGGACCCCGGTGCCGACCCTTGCCCCTCCCGGTAGGACCCCGGTGCCGACCCTTCCCGTTATCCCCGGGAATTGGCTGTTTGGGATCTGCACGGCTGCGCATGCGCTATGACAGGAGTGCCGGCTGCGATCCGCTCGCCGGTGACCGTACACCACTCACCGCTCCAGGGGACACCGACCCCCGCGCCCTTCGCCAGACTACGGCCAACTATATAAAGGCCCACGGCAGCAACTTTCATTCATTATCGGTGACGGCCGCAGACGGTGATCCCGCGCCTGCCCTTCGCTCCTCGCCGGCAGCCATCTTGGTTGTGAAGGCAACGCGCTGCGGCCGTCCCGCTATCTGGCCCCGCCCCCCTCCGGAACCGGCCGCTGCCGCGCGGTCCTAGCGCCGACCGCAGTCACTACACAACACAAAATCAATAAATAATGCAGGAGAAAAGAGTAACAAGGCAGTGTTGATGGGTCAAGACCAATATTCAAAGTCAGATGATCTTTTGGCGCCATTCCTTTGTCAAGCCATCGTGTCACTGTGAATATTTTTCCCAGTCCCTTGGAGTGGCACGATTATTTCACATTTCCATATTGCAGGAATGCTCCCGTCCCTGTCCCAGGTCGACGATCCCCCAGCAGTTTGAATTTTCAGGGCCATTCCGACCTCGTGGCCACGGGAGACAGACAAGTGGGTCACAGTCGGGAGGGGGAACGGAATGGTCAGGTACTAGCGAGTACCCTAGTGGCTGTACCCCTTGTCAATAAGTACAACTGTTGGAGTATTGTTGGGGGGAGGAGAACAGCCTTCCTGGGGAAAGCAGCAGCGGCCGTGCTTCTGGTTTAGAGTCTGGCCCTGTGGCTCAGAAGGGCAGGGAAAGGAAGAGGCAGACAGCAGAGATAGGGGATTCTATAGTTAGGGTGTCAGAAAGGCGATTCTGTGCACGCAGGGAAGAAACTCGGATGGTAATTTGCCTCCCAGGTGCCAGGGTCCGGGATGTTTCAGAGCGCGTCCAAGATATCCTGCAGTGGGAAGGAGAACAGCCAGAGGTCGTGGTACATATTGGTACCAATGACATAGGTAGGAAAAGGGAAGATGTCCTGAAAGCAGACTACAGGGAGTTAGGAAGGAAGTTGAGAAGCAGAACCACAAAGGTAGTAATCTCGGGATTACTGCCTGTGCCACGCAACAGTGAGAATAGGAATAGAATGAGGTGGAGGATAAATGCGTGGCTGAGGGATTGCAGCAGGGGGCAGGGATTCAGGTTTCTGGATCATTGGGACCTCTTTTGGGGCAGGTGTGACCTGTACGTGTTGCACTTGAATCCCAGGGGGACAAATATCCTGGCGGGGAGATTTGCTAAGGCTACTGGGGAGAGTTTAAACTAGAATTGTCGGAGGGTGGGAATCAAACTGAAGAGACTGGGGAAGAGGCGGCTGGCTCACTGTGGTGAACTATGTGCCTGTCTGGACACGCCCCCTTCTGACTGCTCCTGTGGCTCCTCCCACAGGCCCCTGTATGAAGGTGATCGAGGTCTGATCCTCTGCCTCAGTCTCCAGGATGTAATACGATGGTCACTCACTGCTGGTTCCTTCTTCCAGTCAATAAAAGCCGATATCTCGCCTTACGTCACAGAATGAGTTATTGATGGTGCATCACTCACAAATAGAGAAAGCTTGGAGACAGTGTGAGAGGGAGGATAGGAAGGTGATAGAGAAGGGTCGTGCTCACACTGAAGGTTTGTGATGTGTCTATTTTAATGCAAGGAGTGTTGTGAATAAAGCGGATGAGCTTAGAGCATGGATCAGTACTTGGAGATGTGATGTGTTGGCCATTACAGACACTTGGATGGCTCGGGGACAGGAATGGTTACTTCAAGTGCCCGGTTTTGGATGTTTCAGAAAGGACAGGGAGGGAGGCAAAAGAGGTAGGGGCCTGGCACTGTTGAGCAGAGATAGTGTCACGGCTGCAGAAAAGGTGGACATCATGCAGGGATTGTCTACGGAGTCTCTGTGGGTGGAGGTCAGGAACAGGAAGGGGTCAATAACTTTACTGGGTGTTTTTATAGGCCGCCCAATAGTAACAGGGACATCTAGTGGTAGGTAGGGAAACAGATTCTGGAAAGGTGTAATCATAACAGCGTTGTTGTGATGGGAGATTTTAATTTCCCAAATATCAATTGGCATCTCCCTAGAGCAAGGGGTTTAGATGGGGTGGAGCTTATTAGATGTGTTCAGGAAAGGTTTCTTGACACAATATGTAGATAAGCCTACAAGAGGAGACTGTACTTGATTTGGTATTAGGAAATTAAACTGTGGGAGAGCATTTTGGAGATAGTGATCGTAATTCTATCTCCTTAACAATAGCATTGGAGAGATAGGAACAGACAAGTTAGAAGAGTGTTTAATTGGAGTAAGGGGAATTATGGGGCTATCAGGCAGGAAGCTGGAAGCTTAAATTGGGAACAGATGTTCTCAGGGAAAAGTACGGAAGAAATGTGACAAATTTTCAGGGGAAATTTGTGTGGAGTTCTGCATAGGTACATTCCAATGAGACAGGGAAGTTATGGTAGGGTACAGGAGCTGTGGTGTACAAAGGTTGTAATAAATCTAGTCAAGAAGAAAAGAAAAGCTTACAAAAGGTTCAGAGAGCTAGGTAACGTTAGAGATCTAGAAGATTATAAGGCTAATAGGAAGGAGCTTAAGAAGGAAATTAGGAGAGCCAGAACGGGCCATGAGAAGGTCTTGGCAGGCAGAATTAAGGAAAACCCCAAGGCAGTCTACAAGTATGTGAAGAGCAAGAGGATAAGACGTGAAAGAATAGGACCTATCAAGTGGGAAAGTGTGGATGGAACTGGAGGAAATAGCAGAGGTACTTAATGAATACTTTACTTCAGTATTCACTATGGAAAAGGATCTTGGTGATCATAGTGATGACTTGCAGCAGACTGAAAAGCTTGAGCATGTAGATATTAAGGAGGAGGATGTGCTGGAGCTTTTGGAAAGCATCAAGTTGGATAAGTCGCCGGGACCAGATGAGATGTACCCCAGGCTACTGTGGGAGGTGAGGGAGGAGATTGGTGAGCCTCTGGCGATGATCTTTGCATCATCATTGGGGACGGGAGAGGTTCCGGAGGATTGGAGGGTTGCGGATGTTGTTCCTTTATTCAAGAAAGGGAATAGAGATAGCCCAGGAAATTATAGACCAGTGAGTCTTACCTCAGTGGTTGGTAAATTGATGGAAAAGATCCTAAGAGGTAGGATTTATGAACATTTGGAGAGGAATAATATGATTAGGAATAGTCAGCATGGCTTTGTCACAGGCAGGTCGTACCTTATGAGCCTGAATGAATTTTTTGAGAATGTGACTAAACACTTTCTTAATAAGCCTTGCATGGGGTACCTTATCAAATGCCTTGCTGAAATCCATATACACTACATCTACTGCTCTTCCATCATCAAAGTAAGCAGGTATGGGATCCAAGGGGATATTGCTTTGTGGATCCAGAATTGGCTTGCCCACAGAAGGCAAAGAGTGGTTGTAGAGGGGTCATATTCTGCATGGAGGCCGGTGACTAGTGGTGTGCCTCAGGGATCTGTTCTGGGACCCTTATTCTTTGTGACTTTTATAAATGACCTGGATGAGCAAGTGGAGGGATGGGTTCGTAAGTTTGCTGATGCCACAAAGGTTAGAGGTGTTTTGGATAGTGTGGAGGGCTGTCAGAGGTTATAACGGGACATTGATAGGATGCAAAACTGAGCTGAGAAGTGGCAGATGGAGTTAAACCCAGATAAGTTTGAGATGGTTCATTTTGGTAGGTCAAATATGATAGCAGAATATAGTATTAATGGTAAGACTCTAGGCAGTGTGGAGGATCAGAGGGATCTTGGGGTCCGAGTCCATAAGACACTCGAAGTACCTGCGCAGGTTGACTCTGTGGTTAAGAAGGCGTATGGTGTATTGGCCTTCATCAATTGTGGAATTGAATTTAGGAGCTGAGAGATAATGTTGCAGCTATATAGGACCCTGGCCAGACCCCACTTGGAGTACTGTGCTCAGTTCTGGTCGCCTCACTACAGGAAGGATGTGGAAGCCATAGAAAGGGTGCAGAGGAGATTTACAAGGATGTTGCCTGGATTGGGGAGCATGCCTTATGACAGGGGTTCCCAACCTGGGGTGCGACAAAGAGTGACTTGTGTCCTTGAGTGACGAGTCACGAGTCATCACTCAGCCAGCTGCCAGTGTGCCTTGAGGAGTGGTAGTAACGTTTGTCCCAAGGACACTCCAATTCATCACATTAGTGAGGTATGTCAAAGATGGTGCTGTGAAGGAAGATTTCCTGTTTTGTAAAGATCTGAAAACAAACACAACTGCAAAGGATGTGATGCAGCTGGTGAAAGACTTCTTTGCCAAACATGATTTAGATATCAAAGTCATTGGTTTTGTGTGTACTGATGGGGCACCTGCAATGTTTGGTAATAAATCTGGCTTTTCTTCATGATGAAAAAGGAGATTCCAGACTTGCAAGTTACCCATTGTTTTCTTGATCGACATGCTTTGGCATTAAAAACATCGCCTCCAAATTTGAAGGAAGGCCTTGATACTTGTGTGAAGATCATCAACTGGATTGGGGGCGTGCTTTGAACCATTGCATCTTCGAATCATTTTGTGAGGGAAGTGAGCATTCAGTTTTGCTTTTCCACACAGAAGTCCATTAGTTGTCATGAGGACAAGCTTTAACCTGCTTCTTTGAGCTGCGGGAAGAAATCAAAGTTTTTCTGGAGGAGCGTGAATGTGATCTGGTTGGGGCAATGGAATCACAAGAATTCACCCAAATGCTGGCTTAATCAAGTGATATTTTCACTTGTATGAATGACCTGAGTGTTTCTCTTCAAGGAAAAGGGATAAAAATATTGAAGGCTTGTGAAAAGTTGAATGCCTTCAAAGAAAAGTTACATCTTTGGTGTTGAAGGATGGAAAGAGGCAGTCTCTCAAATTTTTCTTCACTAGAAGAGATGGTTGATGATGCTGGATCCATAACTCCTACTGTGCGTGAAGAAATTGTGGCTCATTTGGAAGTGCTGTCAGAATCGTTTGATGGATATTTTGCTGCTGGAGACCTGAAGATTTCAGAAGAATGGATCATGAATCCATATTCCTACAATTTGGAGAAAATGTCAGATGATGAAGGGCTGAAGGAAGATCTTATTGATTTGCGGACAAATCGAACTCTTGAAATGCAATTTGAAACCAAGACTTTGGAGGAGGTTTGGTGTGCAGCACTGGATATGTTCCCAAGGCTTGGTGGAAAAGCACTCCGTGTCCTCACTCCATTTGCAACAACATACTTGTGTGAATCTGGATTCAGTTCTCTTTTGTCAATCAAGACAAAATCTAAGAATCGCCTGGATCCACAGGCAGACCTGCAGATCGCAGTCAGCAAGGAAGTTCCACGTTTTGACCAAATCATGAATGAGAAGCAGCAGCAAAGGAGTCATTGAATTTTATGTTCACAATTGGGATTGATTTTACTGTTTACAATTTTTTCTGAATAAATTAGAATCTAATTGCTCAATTTATATTTGCATTTTATGCACTGTTAAAAGCTTTTTTTTAAGTTCGACTTGTTCATCCGTAGTATTGTATGTGGTTCAAAAATTAGAAATTAGACTTCTTCATCTTCAAGTGTGATATTACATTCGTAGGGGGTGTGAACATTAATCAAACATTTCCTAGGGGTGTGGGGCATAGAAAAGGTTGGGAACCACTGCCTTATGAGAATAGGTTGAGTGAACTTGGCCTTTTCTCCTTGGAGCAACAGAGGATAGGAGGTGACCTGATAGAGGTGTACAAGATGATGAGGCATTGATCGTGTGGATAAGTCAGAGGCTTATTTCCTACGGCTGAAATGGTTGCCACAAGAGGACACAGGTTTAAGGTGCTGGGGAACAGGTACAGAGATGTCAGGGGTAAGCTTTTTACTCAGAGAGTGGTGAGTGGGTGGAATGGGCTGCTGACAAAGATGGTGGAGGCAGATACGGTAGGGTCTTTTAAGAGACTTTTGGATACGTACATGGAGCTTAGAAAAATAGAGGGCTATAGGTAAGCCTAGTAATTTCTAATGTAGGGACATGTTCGGCACAACTTTGTGCGCTGAACGGCCTGTATTGTGCTGTAAGTTTTTCTATGTTTCTTCCCAAACTTACGGTAGCTTCCACATCAGAGCATTAGCCAAGATATTTCACAATCTGGAGTCTGTTTTCCAGTAAAGCAAATTGACATACATCGGAATCAGGTGTATTATCACTGAAATATGTTGTGAAATGTGTTGTTTTGCGGAGAACGACACAAAAATTACTTACACTACAATAAGAATATATAAAAATAAATATATAGTGCAAACAGAGAGCAAAGTAATGAAGTTGTGTCCATGGACTGTTCATGTACTACCCCTCCCTCAGTACTGCCCCCCAACAGTATAACTCTCCCTCAATACATCCTCCCCCCGCCACAGTGTGACTCTCCCTCACTACCACCCCTCCCACATGCTACATTCTCTCAGTGTTATCTCACTGACTGGACCACGCTCCCTCTGTCAGCTGCAACCCTTCAGTCATAAACAGGGACAGTCAGTTACTGAGCTCAGGTCTCAGATATCCGGCTGACACGATAACCATCTGTCTTGGATGCAAGACCATGGTGACATGACGTAAACGAAAGCCAGAAAACAATTCTGGTACAATATTTTGAGCCCTTGAATGGATTTCCAGCCAGCTTTCTATTTTATCAGAGATATCCTCAGTGTCCGTATGTGCGCAGATATACCACACTTAACCACAGAGTCGGTGGTCGGGGAAATCCAACAGACTCAACGGAATGGCCAATAGGGAAACTCCTTTAGTTTTGTTCTTTAAATGTTGTCCCAAATAAGCAGCTGCCCTGATTAACCGATGGCCCAATTAGCCGGAACCAGTGTAATTGTTATTCACGTGTACATTGAAACACACAGTGAAATGCATCATTTGCGTTTAACAACCAGCATAATTTTGAATATGCAGGTGGCAATCCCCACGTGTACCCAACTGGCAGACCACAGTTTGTGCAGCTTCAGAGCTGTGTGTCAGGCATGTCTGTAAGCAGCACTGGGGCCCCACAGGGGACCGCATTGTCTCCCTTCCTGTTTACCCTGTGTGCCACTGACTGTAGATATGCAAAAATTCTCTGGTGATTCAGCTATGGTTGGGTGTGTAAAGGGAGGATGGAAGGATGAATACAGGGCCCTGATGGAAGACTTTGTCAAATGGTGCAAGCTGAATCATCTGCAGCTCAACATCTGTAAGACGAGGAGATGGTGATGGACTTTAGGAAGACTAAACCTGCACTGCACTATTGATTGTGAGGATGTGGATGTGGTGAGGTCCTACATATAACTGGGGGTGAACCTGGATGACAGACTTGAGTGGAGAACCAACACAGAGGCTGTGTACAAGAAGGGCCAGAGTTGCCTCTACTTCCCGAGGAGACTGAGGTCCTTTGGAGTATGCAGGCCTCTCCTTTACATGTTCTACCTGTCTGTTGTTGCCAGTAACAATTTTCTATGCCGTGATGTGCTGGGGCAATGGCATCAACATGGGTGATGCCAATAGGCTCAATAAACTGATTAGAAAGGCTGGCTCTGTTATAGGAGTCAAACTGGACACACCGGAGGCTGTGGTAGAACAAAGGACCCTCCAGAAAATCCTGGCAATTCTGGACAACATTTCTCACCCTCTGCATGCCACCTTGGCTGAATGGAGGAGGACTTTTAGTAATGGACTGAGCCAACTGTGCTGCTCCCAAGAGCACTGTGAGGTCATTCTTACCCTCGGCCATTAGGCTCTATAATGAGATGGGGAATGGAAGACGCATCCCCCCAACCCCACGGTTAGGCTGTTTGAGGCTGCTTACTTCTCTTCTAATATTTGCATATCTGTGCACTTGTAATTTCCTCTGGGATCAATAAAGTATCTATCTATCTATTAAACCAACACCTCAGGATTTTCAACACCTCTGTTCAATCTCCCACCATTGTCTACTCTATTGCTCCCCAGCCTTCCCTGGGAGCAAATATCCTTCATTCTGGAACCATTCTGGTGACTTTCCTGTCATCTTGAGCAATTTAACATCCTTTTTAAAAGAAAAAATATTTATTTATTTATTTTTTACACAATCTGTCTTCTTTTGCACATCGATTGTCTATTGATCTTTATGTACAGTTTTTCATAAATTTGATTGCATTTCTTTACTTGTCCTGTAAATGCCTGCAAGAAAATGAATCTCAAGGCAGTGTACAACACAAACATACTTCAATAATAAATTTGACTTTGACTGGAAAAGGACACAATACTGTCAATGCCTCCTTACCAGAACATCGTAAAAGTTCTCCTGGTTGATGTACTGTGTCTCTGCATACATTTCCCGGGAACCCATAGGCATCAGAATAACTTTGTCGCTCAAATCTGTCTCAGGAGATTTTTCTCTAATATGCTTCTGGGTTTCACTGTTCTTGCACCCCCCCCCCCCCCCACAGAACTGTTGCCTTTGGATTACAGTATATCAGCTTTGTATCTATCACTTTGCATTTCTTGTCAATTTCACTTGCCCCTCCACCAACCAGCAAGAGGACTTGGTGTAACTGCGCCATCACCTGAAGTAGAGTGTATCACTATTACAGCGCCAGCGACTGGGATTCGATTCCCGCTGCTGCCGTAGGAGTTTGTACGTTCTCTCTGTGACTGTGTGGGTTTCTCCAGGTGCCCCAGTTTCCTCCCACACTCCAAAGACGTACATGTCAGTAGGTTAATTGGTCACGTGTAGCTGGGCAGTGTGTGGGCCAGGAGGGCCTGTTACCCTGTTGTATCTTTGACTTTTAAAAAGTACATTGAGGTTGTGTCCTGCACACTCAAACTCAAATCCTTAACACTATCGAGACAAGTAGTGGTCTCAGCAATGACCCATGGGGAACCCCACTCTTTATATTTCTTTAACCTATAAAACTGTTCACCACAGCCATTTCTTGTCCAAAGCCATTCCATTATTCACATTGCCACCAACAATTTCAGTTGATGAGTTCAGTTTTGTTGTCAACTCTACAACACAACTTAGGTTGTCTCCACGAGCTATGGACTCACTTTCAAGGACTCTTCATCTCATAAACACTTGATGCTGGAAATCCAAATCAAGTCACACAAAATGCTGGAGGAACTCAGCATGTCAGGCAGCATCTATGGAGATGAATAAACAGTCAACATCTCTTCAGCAACTTCTCTCAGGAGTCTGGGATTTAGTCCACCTGGTCCGGGTGAGTTATCCACCTTAAAATCTTTGAACTTGCCCAGCCCCTTTTCCTTTGAAATAACAATGGCACTCCTCCTGCTCCCTGACACTCAGGGACCTCTGGCACACTGTTAGTGTCTACCACAGTGAGGACTGATGTAGTCATTAAGGTCATCTGCCATTTCTTTGTCCCCCATTACTACCTCACCAGCAAAATTTTCCAGTGGCCCAATATCAACTCTCACCTCCCTTTTACTCCTTATATAACTAAAAACATTTAGTATCCTGCTTTATATTATTGGCTTGATTACCCTCATATCTTGTCTTTTCCCTTCTTGAGGATTTATTAGTTGCCCTTTGTTGGATTTTAAAAGCTTTCCAATCAACCAACTTCCCACTCACTTTTGCCACCTATATGCCTTTTCCTTGGCTTTTATGCAGTCCTTCCCTTCCCTTGTCAGCCATGATTGCCTACCCCTGCCATCTGAGAACAACTTCTGTGACATATCTATCCTGCGCCTTGTGAACTATTCCCAGAAACTTCAGCCACCTCTGCTCTGCCATCATCCCCGCCAGTATCCTCTTCTAATCCACCTGGGTAAGCTTCTCTATCATGCCTCTGTAATTTCCATTCGTCCATTGTGATATTAATACATGTGAGTTAAGTTTCTCCCTCTCAAATTGTAGTATGAATTCAGTCATGTTATGATCACTGCCTCCTAAGGGTTCCTTGACATTAAGCTCTCTAATAAGATCTGGGTTATTACACAATGCCCAGTCTAAGATGGCCTTTCCTCGAGTAGGCTCAAGCACAGGCTGCTCTCAAAAGCCATCTCATAGGTATTCAACAAACTCCCTCTATTGCGATCTGACACCAATTTTCTCAATCCCCTTGCGTATTTAAGTCCCCCAATACATTACCCTTATTACGTGCCTTTTCCAGCTCCTTTTGCAATCTCAACCCCACATCTTGTCTACTATTTGGAGGCCTATATATGATTCCCATAATGTTTTTTGACCCTTGCAGTTTCTTAACTCCACCCACAGAGATTCAACATTCCTTGACCGTACATCATCTCTCTCTAAAGATGCAATTCCATCTCTTACCAAGTAGATGCTTCATCCAGATGAGCTCAACACCTTTTATGCATGCTTTGAAAGGCAGAGTAAAACTACACCTGTGTGAATCCCTGCAGCAGCTGGTAACCCTGTAACCTCTGACCTGGAGACCAACGTCAAAACACTTTTCTTAAGGGCGAACCCTTGCAAGGTGCCAAGACCTGATGATGCACCTGGTAGGGCACTAGAGACCTGTGCCAACCAACTGGCGTGAGTGTTCAAGGACAGCTTCAATCTCTCACTGCTGTAGTTGCTTCTGAAGGGTGACAGTCATACCAGTGCCCAGGAAGAGCAGGGTGAGCCACCTCAGTGACTATCATCCAGTTGCACTCGCATTCACTGTGATGAATTGTCTTCACAGGTTGGTCATGGCTAGAATGAACTCCTCCTACAGCAAGGACCTGGACCTGCAAAAGGTCCACGGAGGACACAATCTTCCTGATTCTGCACTCAGGCTTGGACCACCTACACAACAGCAATACCCAAGTCATTTAGTGATTACAGCTCATCAGTCAACACCTTTTATACCCTCAGTGTTAATCAACCTGGGCCCCTGTACCTCCCTCTGCAACTGGGTCATCGATTTCCTCACTGGCAGACCAGTCTGTGCAGATCGAAAATAACATCTCCTCCTTGGTGACAATTAACACAGGCACATCTCAAGGATGCATGCTTAGCGCACTGCTCTACTCTCTCTAACCCTGTGACCGTGTGGCTCGGCACAGCTCAAAAACCACTGATAAATTTGCTGATGAATCAGAATCAGGTTTATTATCACCGGCATGTGACGTGAAATTTGTTAACTTAGCAGCAGCAGTTCAATGCAATACATAATCTAGCAGAGAGAAAAAAATAATAAATAAACAAGAAAACCAATTATGTATATATTGAATAGATTATTTTAAAATGTGCAAAAACAGAAATACTGTATATTTTAAAAAGTGAGATAGTGTCCAAAGTTTCAATGTCCATTTAGGAATCTGATGGCAGAGGGGAAGAAGCTGTTCCTGACTCGCTGAGTGTGTGCCTTCAGGCTCCTGTATCTCCTACCTGATGGTAACAGTGAGAAAAGGGCATGCCCTGGGGGCTGCCTTTCTGAGACACCACTTCCTAAAGATGTCCTGGGTACTTTGTAGGCTAGTACCCAAGATGGAGGTGACTAGATTTACAACCTTCTGCAGCTTCTTTCAGTCCTGTGCAGTAGCCCCTCCATACCAGACAGTGATGTAGCCTGTCAGAATGCTCTCCACGGTGCAGCTATAGAAGCTTTTGAGCATATTTGTTGACATGCCAAATCTCTTCAAGCTCCAATACAACTGTTGTTGGCTGAATTTCAGATGGTGACGAGGAGGTGGACAGGACTGAGACTGATCAGCTGGCTGAGTGATGCCACAGCCCCAACCTGGCACTCAGGACCAAGGAATTGATTGTGGGCCTCAGGAATGGGAAGTTGGGAGAACACACACCAGTCCTTATCGAGGGATCAGCAGTGGGAAGGGTGAGTAGTTTCCATTTCCTGGGTATAAGCATTTCAGAGCGTCTGTCCTGGGCCCAACTGTCACAACCACAGATCCGGCAGTGCAGTAAATGTGGTAATTGCGCTTGTGAATTTGCATGTGTCAGGTAATTATTATTTAATTGTGATTGTATTTAACTCCATTCTTGTCGTTATAGTGTTTGTCGAGACCTGGACAGAGCATGGCAACACTTCACTGCTGTTTTGTATTCGACCTTCCCTGAACTGTTGGACTTCCAAATCAATTGACTGAAGACTAGTGGTATTCCTTTCATCTTTAGATGTTCTTCTCAGCGGCAGCGTAGGCTTCGTTTTCCTTTGAGAGTTTTAGTTAACGGCCCTGTTTGGCCTAGCGTTTGTTGTTTATTTTCCCTTTAACACTGTCCGTATTAAAGTCTGTGAACTATCAATCTGTTTCAGTGTCTCTCACTCCACACTCGGGCCATATCCGAACCGTAGTGACACCAACATATTGATGCAATAATGAGGAAGACATGTCAGTGGCTGTACATCCTAAGACTCTGAGGAGATTTGGTATGCCACTAAAGACTCTAGCCAGGTTCTAAAGATGTCATGTGGAGAGAATTCAAACTGGTTGCATCAGCATTTGGTAGAGCACCAGTCATCCAACTCCATCATTGGCACCAGCCTTCCCACCACCAAGCACACCTTCAAATGGCGATGCCGCAAACACATGGTATTCATCATCAAGGCCCCCTCCACCCACTAAACACCCTCTTCTCTTTACTACCATCAGAGGGGAGGGACAGGAGCCTAAAGACACATATTCAATGTTTTAGGAACAGCTTCTTCCCCTCTGTCATCAGATTACTGAATGGACAATGAACCTATGAACACCACTTCACTATTTTTGCACTACTTATTTAGTTTGTATATTTCGCTTAACAGGGACACATCGGGACCAGTATGTTTTGGCCCAATTAAGCAGCTGCCCCAATTAGCCAAAGTTTCATGGAAATAGATAAAAAAGTACGAAAAAGACAAACTGAGTAACAAATTATGTATTTAAATGAAATACAGAACAAGTTAGGACACTCCCGATAGTACTACAATACTATAAAATTGTATATTAGCTTGTAATGGCTACTGACAGAGGAATTCAGTGAGTGTATGCTTGCATAGCAGTCAATTGGTGAGCTACCCATTAAAGCAGCGAGGTTTAACGCTTTCCCCAATAACCAACAATTTAATTTCAACAGCCCAGCCATATTTGAACACAACACTGTTATGTGATATACTACCTTCTTTGAACCTGATAGCGTTGCATGTTTTTATCAAAGGGAACCATCCAGCAGAACACAGTAATAAAAGGCCTGTTTCACTGGCATTGCAGATATAATCTGCACAACATTTTTTGAAGCAAGTTGGTAATTTCCATGTTTCTGCACTTTCTCATGTGTGCTTTCTTGAATTTAATGTGGTGCCAACACTTCCATTGAGACACCTTTCACATCTTCATGGCCCATCTCCTTAGCCAGCTCCTCCGACTTGTTTTTTACATTGGTCCACTGACACACACACACACACACACACATCTCGTCCAGTTACAGTGGAAAACCATCGATTAACAGCCTCTTCAACATCCAGATCCTTACCTTCGTGCTTTTGTTTTTGGGGTGTTTCTGTTGTCCCTTAAGCCAAGCCCATTTTTCTCGCAGGGTACATCAGGATGATCTTTATCAACTACAGCTCGGCATTCAATACCATCATCCCCTCAAAATTAATCAATAGGCTTCAAGACCTCGGCCTCACAACTTCCTTGTGCAACTGGATCCTGGATTTCCTCACTTGTAGACCCCAGTCAGTTCAGATTGGCAACAGCATCTCCCACACAATCTTCACCTGCACAGGTTCACTGCAGGGCTGTGTGCTTAGTCCCCTGCTCTGCTCACTTTACACTTATGACTGTGAGGCTAAGCACAGCTCTAATTCCATATTCAAGTTTGCTGATGACACCATTGTCGGAGGCTGAATCAAAAGCGGTGATGAATCTACATATGGGAGGGAGAATGAAAATCTGGCTGAGAGGTGCCACACCAACAACATCTTATTCAGTGTCAGCAAGACCAAGGCTGATTGTTGATCCAGGAGGAGGAAACCGGAGGCCCAAGAGCCACACACACAAAATGCTAGTGGAACGCAGCAGGCCAGGCAGCATCTATAGGAAGAAGCACTGTCGACGTTTTGGGCCGAGACCCTTCGTCAGGATCAGAATCAGGCAACACACACAAAATGCTGGTGGAACACAGCAGGCCAGGCAGCATCTATAGGGAGAAGAACTGTTGATGTTTCAGGCTGAGACCCTTCGTCAGAACTAACTGAAAGAAAAGGTAGTAAGAGATTTGAAAGTAGGAGGGGGAGGTGGAAATCCGAAATGTTAGGAGAAGACCGGAGGGGGTGGAGTGAAGCTAAGAGCTGGAAATGTGATTGGCAAAAGGGATACAGAGCTGGAGAAGGGTAAGAATCATGGGACGGGAGGCCGAGGGAGAAAGAAAGGGGGAAGGGAGCACCAGAGGGAGATGGAGAACAGGCAGAGAGAGAACAAAAAGGGGAAGGGGAAAATAAATAAATCAGGGATTGGTTAAGAAGGGGAGAAGGGGCACTAACGGAAGTTAGAGAAGTCAATGTTCATGCCATCAGGTTGGAGGCTACCCAGACAGAATATAAGGTGTTGTTCCTCCAACCCGAGTGTGGCTTCATCTTGACAGTGGAGGAGGCCATGGTTAGATATATCAGAATGGGAATGGGACATGGAATTAAAATGCGTGGCCACTGGGAGATCCTGCTTTCTCTGGTGGACAGAGTGTAGGTGTTCAGTGAAACGGTCTCCCAGTCTGGGAGCCTATGAGCCAGTTCTCATTGCGGGAATGAGAGGTGGAGAGGGTCAGCAACTTTAAATTCTTAAGTGTTATTATTTCAGAGGACCTGTCCTGGGCTCAGCATGTAAATGCAATTACAAAGGAAGCACGACAGCACCTCGACTTAGTTGGGAATTTGCAGAGATTTGGCATGATCTCCGAAACTTTGACAAAGTTCTATAGATGTGTGGTGGAGACTGGCTGCATTCCAGCCTGGTGTGGAAACATCAAAGCCCCTGAACAGAAAACCCTACAAAAGGTATATCCAAAAAGTAGTGGATACGGCCCAGTCCATCACAGGTAAAGCCCTCCCCACCACTGAGCACATCTACATGAAACACTGTTGCAGGAAAGCAGCCTCCAACGTCAGGACCCCAACCAAGCAGGCCTTGCTGCCATCAAGAAGGTACAGGAGCCTCATGATTCACACCACCAGGTTCAGGAACAGTTATTACCCTCAACCACCAGGTTCAGGAACAGTTCTTATTCCTCAACCACCAGGTCCCACACCACCAGGTTCAGGAACAGTTCTTACCCCTCAACCATCAGGTCTCACACCACCAGGTTCAGGAACAGTTATTACCCCTCAACCACCAGGTCCCACACCACCAGGTTCAGGAACAGTTCTTACCCCTCAACCACCAGGTCCCACACCACCAGGTTCAGGAACAGTTCTTACCCCTCAACCATCAGGTCCCACACCACCAGGTTCAGGAACAGTTCTTACCCCTCAACCATCAGGTCCCACACAACCAGGTTCAGGAACAGTTCTTACCCCTCAACCACCAGGGTCAGGAATAGTTCTTACCCCTCAACCATCAGGTCCCACACCACCAGGTTCAGGAACAGTTATTACCCCTCAACCATCAGGTCCCACACCACCAGGTTCAGGAACAGTTCTTACCCCTCAATCACCAGGTCCCACACCACCATGTTCAGGAACAGTTATTACCCTCAACCACCAGGTTCAGGAACAGTTCTTACCCCTCAACCACCAGGTTCAGGAAGTTATTACCCCTCAATCACCAGGTCCCACACCATCAGGTTCAGGAATAGTTATTACCCCTCAACCACCAGGTTCAGGAACAGTTCTTACCCCTCAACCACCAGGTTCAGGAACAGTTCTTACCCCTCAACCACCAGGTTCAGGAACAGTTCTTACCCCTCAATCACCAGGTCCCACACCACCATGTTCAGGAACAGTTATTACCCTCAACCACCAGGTTCAGGAACAGTTCTTACCCCTCAACCATCAGGCTCTTGTCTTCTCACTCTGGTTGGACAGTCCTTCATTGATTCTGTTATGGTTATTATTCTATAGATTTATTGAGTATGCCCACAAGGAAATGCATCCCAGGGTTGCACATGGTGGCACATACAGTATGTACTTTCATAATACATTTACTTTGAACTTTTAGTTTATCTTGCTGATGCTTCAAGCTTGCG
This sequence comes from Hypanus sabinus, assembly GCF_030144855.1. NCBI lineage: Eukaryota > Metazoa > Chordata > Chondrichthyes > Myliobatiformes > Dasyatidae > Hypanus > Hypanus sabinus. The sequence goes on along the minus strand of NC_082733.1, from coordinate 44,375,261 downwards.
ATTGTAGATTTCAGCTTTCCAGTTATCTCTAACAGCTGATGATGAGTGCTGTTAGGGGGATAGCTTTTAATTTGGTCAGGTAGGGAAATACTTTTTCAGCTCATGTCAAATCTTCTTGTGGCAAAGGTCTCAAAAAATGTTTAAGGTCAAAATAAAAAGAAAGATCAAAAATCATTGCTTTTTTGAATTGGCGCTGTCAGCCCAAAAGGATAAGGTAATACAGGCACATGCAACTGTTCACTCTGAGCACAGACACGCGACTGAACGTCTCCTGTCCTAATTAAACAGCAGTGTCCCAAATAAATGAAGACGATTTTCTCAATTTGTTTTTGTTCTTCAAGAATATGCGTGTTATATTTATGTGTGCTGTATATACGGTGTGTATATTTCTTACTGTAATTTATAGTATATGTGATATATTGCACTGTACTGATGCCACAAAACAACATATTTCGCTCAGTGGCCACTTTATTAGGTTTAGGAGAGGAAATTGTTGTGGTCCTGCTGTGTTCAGAGATGCTCTTCTACACACCACCGTTGTAATGCGTGGTTATTTGAGTTCCTGTCACTTTCCTGTCTGCTTGTGCTGGTCTGCCCATTCTCCTGTGACCTCTCTCTTTAACAAGGTGCCTTCACTTACAGAACTGCCGCTCAGTGGAATTTTTTTTTTGTTTTCACACCGTTCTTTGTAAACTGATATGCGTAAAAATCCCAGAATGTCAGCAGTTTCTGAGATACTCAAACCACCCCATCTGGCACCAACAATCATTCCAGAATCAAAGTCACTTTGATCACGTTCCTTCCCCTCTCTGATGTCTGGTCTGAACAACAACTGAGCCTCTTGACACTGAGTTGCTGCCACGTGATTGGCTGTTGAGATATTTGCATTACGAGCTGGTGTCCGGGTGTACCTAATAACGAGGCACCGAGTGTACTTTAGGCATCACGCAGAACTGCTGATACAACACACAAAGATCTGATATAATAAACCTGATTCTGATTCAATGCTGGTATGACTTAGACTCAAATTTACAATCAAATCAAGACCAGAAAACAAAGGCACGGAAAGAAAGACTGGATTAAGGAAATAAGATGGAGAAAGAAAAGAGTGAGAATTCTTTTTATGTAAATAATTTGTTATTCAACTTTTCAACACACATTAAGGTCTGAATTAGTATCAAGATGCAAAACCCTGCTAATTTTCATGCCAGAGAAAGGACTTGCTTCTGGTGTTCTTATTCAAAAGTAAATTTATTATCAAATTAGTGACCCCTCGAATTGAGGAGTTGTCCCATCAGTGGAGAGTGCCTGTGTGCGACTTTGTGTAATGTGGGGAGACTGACGCACGGACAGCCACACATGGTCCTTGACGGATCAAGGTCAGGTCCAATGGCTTGGACTGAGGACCCTTTACCACTGCCGGTGTGATGTGTCATTATCCTCCGCCAGCTCCACTGTTGAGGTCTTGGTTGGTTCACTCTTTGAGTGGAACTTCCCCCTTGACCTTCCTGCTCTGGGTGACCCTGCCAGGAGCTAAACTCCAGGGGGCTTTGAGTTGAACTTCCCCCTTGACCTTCCTGCTCTGGGTGACCCTGCCAGGAGATAAACTCCAGGGGGCTTTGCCCTCAGGAGTTCAGAAACCCACAAGCATCTCCACCACGACAAGGTGATGATCCTCGTTGAAGTATTGTCATAGAGTGTGCAGTATATGTCATCATATAGCACCTGGAGATTCATTTCCTTGCAGGCATTCACAGGACAGGTAAGGGAATACAACAGACTGCATGAAGAACTACACATAGACAAAAAGCCAATGTGCAAATAAAATAATACTGAGAACACGAGCTGTAAGGAGCCCTTAGCAGTGAGTCTGTAGGTCAATAAATCAGCTGGCTGAATCTTTGCTTCAACGGCAAGTCTCTTGTTCGCAAAGGTTTTGGTGGAGCAGCACTCTGCGAACACAAACTTTTGATTTACATTTCCAATTCCAGGACAATTCCTGTGAAATTTACAGAGAATGCAGTCAGTTGCACTGTTATTTCTATGCTATTGACAATAATGAAAGGCTGTTACATACAGTTTTGAAATTTCATTTTAAATTTCATTAAAACTAGTATTTCAAATCCAGCCAGGTGTCATAAAAAACACAAGAGATGTTAACCTTTAAAACAAGAACCTTTCTCTTCACCAATTCAAACACAGTAAACAATAAATAATTTAAAAACCAAACATAAAGTGAATGAATTGCAAACAGAAGAGATTCTGCAGATGCTGCTAATCCAGAGGAACACACACAAAATGCTAGAGGAACTCAGCAGGTCAGGCAGCATCTATGGAGAGGAATAAACAGCTGAAGTTTTGGGCTAAGACCCTTCATTGGGACAGCAAGCCTGAAACATCGACTGTTCACTCATTTCCATAGATGCTGACTGACCTGCTGAGTTCCTCCAACATTTTGTGTGTGTTACTACAGACTCCCTGCATCTGCAGAATCTCGTTAACCCTAATCAGCCACAGCAAATAATCATTCAATTGTGTGGCAGGAGATGCAGGAGGGAATGGAATCAAAGCGGTGGAGGGAGGGAATGGAATCAAAGCGGTGGAGGGAGGGGATGGGATTGATGGATTTGGACTGAGAACTGGTGCAAACTACCTGTTTCATTCATTACCCTTCATTAATTCTGGAGCAACACTTTCCAACATTACCTTTGGTATTCATCATACAAACCCATACTACCTTATAAGACAGTGCTGTTTCATCTTGTGCACTGAACTTTCTTTCTTTACTTATCTTTGAGTCTTGTCCAGTTTTCGGGCCTGCCACCTGTGATTGCTTGTTGCAAGAGACTATTAAACGGTTTCTGTTACAATAAAAAGTATTTTTAATCTCGCCATGGCCGTGTGCCTGCACTGCACTCTCTCTCCGCTCTGCACTGCTACCTTGTACGGCGCTGATGCATTAATCTGGTGAAATGATCCGGGCCGAGCCCCTTCATTAGGGCTGAGACGGTCCTCGCCCCCACAGTTGCTGCTTGACCTGCTGCACTTTGTGTGTGTCGTGCATGAATGTGGGACACCGTCCGTAACGGCTCCGGCTACATCGGTGACAGCTTCCAAAGCCGCCGGCAGGCGTTGCCCCCACATCGCTGTGGTTGCGGTGAGCAGAGGACCCGGGGAAGCGATCAGGAGCCAGACCGAAGAGGGCGAACCCTGTACTGGGGTTGGGGTCGGGCTCCGGGCGTCAGCCAGCCGCTGCAGTTACCCCTCCGTGCCGCCTCCTCCCGGGGGGCGCTGCAGCCCGGCGGGATAATGATTGACAGCCGAACTGTCCAGTCCTACCTCACGTTACCTTGACCAGTTCCTGATTGACAATAATGTGAGCATATTGCCCAGTTCAAACGCTAATCTATTAAAAACGCTGTCCTCCACTGGCGACAGAGTGTGAAACGATTTAGTCACATTCCCTTGCTGAAAGGGAAATTTAAAAAAACCACAAACTACGTGCTGGATTGGAAAAGAACTTATTACTGAACTTTACCCCGGAAGGGGAAGTGTTGAGTCGGTTTTCCACTGGACTAGCGCTCGGTCGCTGCCTCGGACGTTTCCTTTAATTTATTTATTTCTTCGCAGACAGGAATGGGAACACGGGACGACGAGTATGATTACCTGTTCAAAGGTGGGTGTCCTTCCCCACCCCCCACCCTGGTTCCGGTCCTCAGTACCGGGGTGAGGCCGCGGTAACCGGGGGCGCCGGCCTCTTCCCCTCCCCCTCGCCGGCCTCCACCCTCCCGGTCCGGCCCCGGCGCTCCCGTTATCCTCCTCTTCCCTCTCCCTACCGCAGCCATCCTCATACCTTCTCCCGGCACGGCACGGCCCGGCCCGTCCCCGCCGCCACGCCCCGCTGCTCTCCTTCCTCCAGCTGTCCCGATCCTCTCTCCCCTCGAGATGCCTTGCGTCGCGGCTTGACCCTCATTACCGTCTCCACCCTCATCCCTTCTCCCGGCACGGCCCGTTCTTGTCTCCCCCTCCCCTTCACTCGCTCTACCCACCAACCCAGCTCTGTTCCCGGGTTGCGTCCTCTCTTCCCTCTCGACGCCGCCCCCATCCTTTCCTGGCGTCAGTCCCGTCTACCAGCTCTTCCCTCCTGGCCTGCCATCCACCTCCTCTCCCCCTTTCCCAGCTGAGCCGTGTTGCTAGTGACTTGGACACCGCTAGCTCTGGTCTCCACACCCACCTGGTAGGTTCCCTTAAACATGGTCTCCTGTGTTAAAGTTTGTCCCCTCTTTACTGTCGTGGTTTAGACATTTTGACATCTGTTTACATAGAGGCCACTGACATCTCTGAATTCTTATATAACGTTTCGATCATTAAACGAAACAAACGCACAGTATTGGGACCATAAGACAAATTAGGCCATTCAGCCCATCGAGTCTTTACCGTTCCACCATGTCTGATTTATTATCTCTCTCAACCCCATTTTCCTGCCTTCTCTATGTAACCTTTGACATCCTGATTAATCAAGAATTTATCAATCTCCGATTTAAATACTGTATACCCACTGACATGGCTTGTGGCAATGAATTCCACAGATTCAGCTCCTCTGGGTAAAGACATTCCTTCTCATTTCTGTTCTAAGTGGATGTTCTTTTATTCTGAGGCTGTGCCCTCTGGTACTAGACTCCCCCAGCATTGGAAACATCCTCTCCACATCTAATCTATCTGGGCTTTTCAGTATTTGATAGGTTTCAATGAGATTCCCCTCAAATTCCAGTGCATGCAGGTCAGGAGCTGTCAAATGCTCCTCTTCCGTTAACCCTTTCATTCTCAGGATCTTTCTAATGAGCCTACTTTGATCTCTCCATGTATTGTGAAATGATGATTACCCAACAATAAAACACAGCGGGAGGATTTGTGTTTGTGGGTGGGGTGTCTGACGAATCGGCATTGAGACTCCAGTTCAAATCCATGTCAATGATTTGGATAAAAAGACCGAGTGTGAGCAACACTAGAACACTGTGTGGTCTGTGAGAAGAATCCAGGGAGGCTGTGGTGGATCGAGGCGGGTTAAGGAAACGGTCAGGGCACGCCTGAAGTGAGATCATCCTTTGTGATAGATAAAATGGTAATTTCAGAAAGACCTTTGACATGAATCATACAGCATTTGCATCTAGGTACATCAAGCAGTTAAACATTTGGAGTTTTTCAAAGGGATAAGGAAGCTTAGAAGAGATGAAGGTAGGGCAGTGGATGTCAATACGGACTTTAAGTCCTTTGATTAGGTTGGGCTGCCTGGGATTCAGGAGGGATTAGATTCAGAATTGGCTTGATGGTTGGAAGCAGAGGGTGATAATGGTTGAAGGTCCTTTCTTTGACTGGATTAGTGGGGCGTCCCAGGGCTCAGTGTTGGGACTCTGTTATTCATTATGATTCTCTTAATCATGATTTGCATATGGATGTACATGGCATGAAAAGCAAATTCACTTGGGGGGGGTGCCTTTTTTGAGAGTGAAGCAGGTTACAGTCAATTGTAATGAGACCTCAGTGAGACAGACTGAAGAAAGGCAAATGGATTTCAATTTGAGGAGATGCACTTTGGACAGTCAAACCAGGGTAGGATGTATAGAGTGAGTGGCAGGGTGCTAGGAGTGTTGTGGAAGAGAGGGACCTGGGATACTTTTCACTGGAAGCGACCGTGCAGGTAGACGGTGGTGAAGAAGGTGCTTACTGTGCTCTCAGGGCATTGATTTTAGGAGTTGGGACATTACGTTGCTCTATACAGGCTACTGGTGAGGCCGCACTTGGCAGTGTTGTGTAGTTTCGGTCGAGCTGGGGGGGGGGGGTGGAGGAAGGGATTGATGGACTAAAAAGCCCAAGCTGCAGGGAGAGATCGGCCACACAGGATCCTTATTCCTTGGAGCATAGGAAAACGAGGGGAATCCCCAGAGGTGTATTTCATCATGAGGGGTATAGATAAAGTCGGCAGTCATAGATTTCCATAGAGTTGGGAAGACTAAAACCAGAAGGCACAGACACAAAATGGGGGAGAGATTTATCGGGAGTGTTGTGAACAAGTGTGGTTTTCCTCACAGAAACAGGGCCTTCAGCTCACCACTTCAGTGACAGCCTTTCTGCTGATCTTCACTAATCCTTTCTGTTGTATCAGGCCCCTGACTTCCATGTCCTGTCTCTTCTGCTGAATCTGATCTCTTCTGCTGAATCTGATGTTTAAGAGACTGATTGTGTGACCCACACTGGCAGTGTGTTCATCACCCTTGCTCTGTGTGTGTGTATATATATATATATATAGAGAGAGAGAGTATGGATGGATGTATATAATTTTTAAAGCTCTTCTTTTCATACTTGTACCATGGGAGAATGATTTTGTCCACCATACTTTACACGACTCATGACCATCCTATCCCTTGGATTCCTTCGTTCCAGGGACAACAAGCCCAGCCTGTCCAATCTTTCTTCCAATCCAGGCAACCTGATGAGCCTCTTCTGCAGCCTGTCCAGTGCAATCACACCCTACCTTCACAATGCTGTAAAGCTACAACAGAACATTCCAATATTTATATTCTATGAAGTGGAGGATGCGATATGTCTTCATGTCCAAATGCACCCACTTTCAGGGAACTATGGATTTGAGCACCCCCCCCCCCCCCCCCCCAGTCTTGGTGTTTGTAAAAATTCCTTTATACTCTTATCTACTGTATGACTTACCACTATTTGACTTCTCAATGCTTTACCTATTAAAGGGTGTGGGGTACATACAGGAAATGTCAGCTGCAAGTAACAACAGATCAGTCATCATTTCAGTGTGTGACAGCAGGCAGAGAGGGCTGAATGGCCTGCTCCTCTCTCTGGTATATAATCAAAGCAAAGTGTTTGCTTGTCAGAGGATGTTGAGCAGGTGAGAGGTGATGAACTAACCAGTTAAATAAACACGAGAGACTCTACAGATGCTGGAAATCCAGATGCAGCACACAAAATGCTGGAGGAACTCAGAAGGTCAGGCAGATGTATGAAACGAATAAACATTTGACCCTTTGGGCCAAGACCCTTCTCCAGGACTGGAAAAGAAGGGGGAAGACACCAGAATAAAAAGGCAGGTGAGGGGAGGGACGACTAGCTAGAGGGTGATATGTGAAGCCAGGTGGGTGGGAAGTTAAAGGGTTGAAGGAGGAGAAGAGGTAAGAGGCTAAACTGGGAATAGTAGTTATTAATTGTAAATCAGTTTAATTTTTACTGCCTGTTGCTTTGGCCTTATCCTTGTTTCAAGCACTTGATCTGACCAATATGTTGATGTCTTTGTCATTGTCAGGGTGACCAGTTTGTGAACGGGGTTTGTGATGGAGGATGACTTCATAATTTAACGTGAATGAGGCTAAATGTGTTGAGTGTGCCCTGCTGTCTTTTGGAGTTCTTGTTGGCTCCTACTAAATTTATTGAGGATTCTTAGTGTGTTGAAAGCGATGAGATCTTTGCATTGATTTGTTGAATCCTATAGTAGATCAATTAGTTATAAAGACTATATTCATTGCCAATCAGCTGGTCATGGACTTTGTCGCCTTAGTGACCTTTGCTGTTGTGTTTTAAGAGATTAGCTTTATTTGTCACAAGTACATTGAAACATGAAATGCATTATTTGCGTCTAATCAAATCTGCCAGGATTGTGCTGGATTGTCCCATACTACTGGCGCCAATGTAGCATGCCCATAACTTGCTGACCATAACCCATACACCTTTGGAATGTGAGAGAACGTACAAGCTCCTTACAGACAGCAGTGATGCTGGCTGGTGCTGCAGTGATTGCATGAACTACTATGCCACCCACAGTGTAATGGGCACAATGAATTGACAGGTTCTTCAGAAATGCAGTGCCACTTGAAGAGGACATGTTGGCAGGGTGCTTTGCAGATAACAATCAGGCAGGTCTTTGCTTTCCTAAACTGATTGATTAACGGTAGAAGGGGTCCTGAATGAGTACTTCAGTAACACTTGAAGTTGCTTGTCGGCGAGAGCAGTATCGGGAGCCATTGGGAACAGAATTTGGAAGCTGTGGCTAATCTCGAAGCTGACTCTATGCACCTACTTGTGTTTTCCAATAGAACAGCTATCCACTCTCATCGCAGACCTCCTCACTGGGACGTGGTTATATTAGGATCTAGTGTAACTAATTCTGTTGACAGTTTTTCTGCTACCACTGTGTGCTGGCTGGAATTCAGTGCCTTTTAAACACCTGGATTCATGAGTGCCTTTCAACTGCAAAGCAGGCCTCTGTGAGAAAGGTAACAAACAATGTAATGCTTCAGTGTTTTGCTGGATTGTGTACCAATGCCTGAATAAGCAAAAAATGTGATTCATCCTTCCTCCCCATCTTGTCAGTGAGCCAGTTGCTTGCAGCACTGTGCACACAATTGATCAGGTCATCCAGAACATTGCTGACTCTGTCATAATATAAATAGCCACTGGAATTTTTACTGGTGTTTGCTGTTTGGAATTTCCAATAAAATGTTCTCAATGTTTAACCTGAACAAGAAGTGAACCCATTTACAATACAAACAGGGAATGCATTTATTCAGGAGAGAAATGGCAATTCCTGACACTTCATTGAGGTGTTGCAAATAACTGAAGTTTAAACCGGATGCTGGCAGGATGTGTTGCAAATATCTGTTGGACAGGTCTTTGCTTTGTTGACTTTCCTGTCATTTAAAATCGCGTGACCTTTCTGATGATTAATGTTGGAATGGGTCCTGAATGAGTATTTCAATAAGTTTTCACTTTTTCTGAAAGAGCAGATTACTTCATTATCAGGTTTTAGGAAAGCCAGGTAGTCTCTCTGTTTAATAAAAAAAACCTAAAAGATAGTTGTGTCAATTGCGTCAACAACCAAAACGGTCGGAGGGGAAAGGGGGGAGGTGTTGCATTGCTTGTCAGAGAAAATATTACAGCGGTGCTTTGGCAGGATAGATTAGAGGGCTCGTCTAGGGAGGCTAGTTGGGTGGAATTGAGGAATGGGAAAGGTGTAGTAACACTTATAGGGGTGTATTATAGACTACCTAATGGGAAGTGAGATTTGGAGGAGCGAATGTGTAAGGAAATAGCAGATATTTGTAGTAAGCACAAGGTTGTGATTGTGGGAGATTTTAATTTTCCACACAGACTGGGAAGCCCATTCTGTAAAAGGGCTGGATGGTTTGGATTTTGTAAAATGTGTGCAGGGTAGTATTTTGCAGCAATACATAGAGGTACCAACTAGAGAAGGGGCAGTGTTGGATCTCCAGTTAGGGAATGAGATAGGTCAGGTGACGGACGTATATGTTGGGGAGCTCTTCGGGTCCAGTGATCACAATACCATTAGTTTCAATATAATTATGGAGAAGGATAGGTCTGGACCCAGGGTTGAGATTTCTGATTGGAGAAAGGCTAACTTCGAGGCGATGCAAAAGGATTTAGAAGGAGTGGATTGGGACAATTAGTTTTATGTGAAGGATGTAATAGAGAAATGGAGGTTATTTAAAGGTGATATTTTAAGGGTACAGAATCTTTATGTTCCTGTTAGGTTGAAAGGAAAGGTTAAAAGTTTGAGAGAGCCATGGTTTTCAAGGGATATTGGAAACTTGGTTTGGAAAAAGAGAGAGATCTATAATAAATATAGGCAGCATGGAGTAAATGAGGTGCTCGAGGAATATAAAGAATGTAAAAAGAATCTTAAGAAAGAAATTAGTATTCATAAGCTATTTAATACAATATTATGTTATTTTTTATATATATGAAATTTAATAAAAAGATTGAAAAAGAAAAATTAGAAAAGCTAAAAGAAGATATGAGATTGCTTTGGCAAGTAAGGTGAAAATAAATCCAAAGGGTTTCTACAGTTATATTAATAGCAAAAGGATAGTGAGGGATAAAATTGGTCCCTTAGAGAATCAGAGTGGACAGCTATATGTGGAGCCAAAAGAGATGGGAGAGATTTTGAACAATTTCTTTGGTTTTCACTAAGGAGAAGGATATTGAATTGTGAAAGGTAAGGGAAACAAGTAGGGTAGTTATGGAAACTATGATGATTAAAGAAGAGGAAGTACTGGTGCTTTTAAAGAATATAAAAGTGGATAAATCTCTGGATGCTGACAGGATATTCCCTAGGACCTTGAGGGAAGTCAGAGTAGAAATAGCAGGGGCTCTGACAGAAATATTTCAAATGTCATTAGAAATGGGGATGGGAAGATTGGCGTATTGCTCATTTAGTTCCATTGTTTAAAAAGGGTTCTAAGAGTAAACTTAGCAATTATCGGCCTGTAAATTTGACATCAGTGGTGGGTAAATTAATGGAAAGTATTCTTAGAGATGGTATATATAATTATCTGGATAGACAAGGTCTGATTAGGAACAGTCAACATGGATTTGTGCATGGAAGGTCATGTTTGACAAATCTTATTGAATTTTTTGAAGAGGTTACTAGGAAAGTTGATAAGGGTAAAGCAGTGGATGTTGTCCTTATGGACTTCAATAAGGCCTTTGACAAGGTTCTGCACGGAAGGTTAGTTAGGAAGGTTCAACCGTTAGGTATTAATATTGAAGTAGTAAAATGGATTCAACAGTGGCTGTATGGGAGATGCCAGAGAGTAGTGGTGGATAACTGTTTATCAGGTTGGAGGCCGTTGACTAGTGGTGTGTCTCAGGGATCTGTACTGGGTACAATGTTGTTTGTCATCTACATTAATGATCTGGATGATGGGGTGGTAAATTGGATTAGTAAGTATGGGTGGTAAATTGGATTAGTAAGTAAGCAGATGATACTAAAGTAAGTGGCGTTGTGGATAATGAAGTAGGTTTTCAAAGCTTGCAGAGAGATTTAGGCCAGTTAGAAGAGTGGGCTGAGAGATGGTAGATGGAGTTTAATGATGATATAAGTGTGAGTTACTACATTTTAGTAGGAATAATCAAAATAGGACATACATGGTAAATGGTAGGGCATTGAGGAATGCAGTAGAACAGAGTGATCTAGGAATAATGGTGTATAGTTTCCTGAAGGTGGAATCTCATGTGGATAAGGTGGTGAAGAAAGCTTTTGGTATACTGGCCCTCGTAAATCAGAGCATAGAGTATAGGAGTTGGGATGTAATGTTAAAATTGTACAAGGCATTGGTGAGGCCAAATTTGGAGTATTGTGTACAATTCTGGTCACCGAATTATAGGAAAGATGTCAACAAAATAGAGAAAGTACAGAGGACATTTACTAGAATGTTACCTGGGTTTCAGCACCTAAGTTACAGAGAAAGGTTGAACAAGTTAGGACTTTATTCTTTGGAGCGTAGAAGGTTGAGGGGGGACTTGATAGAGGTATTTGAAATTGAGGGATATAAATAGAGTTGATGTGGGTAAGCTTTTTCCATTGAGAGTAGGGGAGATTCAATCAAAAGGGCATGAGTTGAGAGCTAAGGGGACAAAAGTTTAGGGGTAACACAAGGGGGAACTTCTTTACTCAGAGTGGTAGCTCTGTGGAACGAGCTTCCAGTAGAAATGGTAGAGGCAGGTTCAATATTGTCATTGAAAAAAAAAATTGGAGAGGTATATGGACAGGAAAGGAATGGAGGGTTATGAACTAAGTGCAGGTCGGTGGGACTAGGTGAGAGTAAGCATTCAGCATGGACTAGAAGGGCCGAGATGGCCTGTTTCCATGCTGTAATTGTTATATGGTCATTATCATGTAGCCTCGTATTTATTTATCGATAGGGTGCAGAATAGAGCCTCCCAGTAACCCCGACAGCCCCAATGAACTCTAACCTAATCAGGGGATAATTTATAAGACCAATTAACCTACCTGCTGTGTCTTTGGGCTGTGGGTCGAAACTGCAGGACCCGTGCATTCCACAGTATGTAGCCCTTGCAGAACAACCCTGAATAGAAGTCTGGGCTCTGGAACACACGGAGCTGTAATAGCATCATGCTAAATGCTACGCCACTGCGGTGTCACTTGAAATCTGTGACTGTTCAGCTTGTGCTCAGCATCTTTGAACTACGCCCCTGCCCTTGAAGGGGATTTTATTGTGTGAGCTTGGTTTGCAGTTCACTGCCCTTGGAACCCTGACGTCAGTTTTATTCCTCATTCGACGGTGGCTCACAGTAACTTGTTAATATTGAAATTGGTTCATTACTGTCACATACAGTACTCAATACGGTGAAAAGTTTATCTTGCAGACTGATCATTCAGATTAAATCATTACTCAGTGCATTGAGGTAAAATAATAGAATGCAGAATAAAGTGTAACAGCTACAGAGAAACTGCAGTTCAGGTAGACTAAATAAAGTGTAGACTCCAGAGAAATTTACTAAAGTTATCTTTTCCTGATCTAACTCTACATTGACCATCTAGCATCGAATAAGATGTGAAATGAACACAATCTGTTTCAACAGAAAATGTAACATTTGGATGTAAATATGAAAGCCAAATTCTGATGTGTAGAGAGCATCTGGGAAAGAGACACTTCAGACTGCAAGGTCATCTACCTAAAATGTTAACCAGTTCTCTCCTCTTTTTGCTTAAATTTCAGATTTCTAGCATCTATTATGTTACTTCGGTAATGTCTTTCTCTGTTGGTATTAAAAACTGGGACTCTTCCTTTGTAATAGTTGTGGAATAATATCAGGCAAGAATAGAACTGCAAGTAAATGTAAAGAGGTTGAGGAGTTTCAGCCTCAAAGGAAAGGCTGGAACTCCAATTTGTCCCACAATTAAATTTCAGTCTTTAGCTCTTGCTGTTTCAAAGAAATATCCCCATTTCATTATTGTACAGGTTTGAAATGGATTTGCAAATTCAGTTCTAGATAATTGTTGCACTTGGCATCTGTCCAGTTACTCCTTGTCTTCATTACTTGAGGTGAAGCAGTTTAAATTCAAACAATCCAGTGCAGTTCTGGCACACAGTTTAATGTGCAATTACCTCTTGACCTTCTGCTCCAGCTTTGATTATACATGAGTCGCTTTTTCCAGAAGCACTCAGCTTATCAGCAGCTACATTAAGTTCTGCCACCCTTTACTAGATCTGGATGTGTCAAACTCTCATCTTGCTTTTGGCTGTAGTCTTCCCAATGGTTTGTCAAAATGGAATCTTGCATTAGAGCAAGAAGGGCTGGCACACTTGTGTAGTGGTTAACATTAATATGTTATAGTGCCAGTGGTCCCTAATCAGTTCCCACTGTCATCTGTAAGAAGTTTGTGCATTCTCCCTGAAACCATCTGGGTTTCCTCTGGGTGCTCTGGTTTCCTCCCACATTCTGAAGACTTTAGTTGGCACCTGAAGTGTGGTGACACTTGTGGGCTGCCACCAGCACATTCTCAGACTGTGATGGTTGTTGATGCAAATGACGCCTTTCACGTGTGACAGAAATTCTTTTGCATCTGAAGTTTGAACTCAAATCAGCCTTGGGTTGCAAAGAGACTGATATCATCTCATTCCCAGCAACATTGGATCCAGCCAGGTTTTAAACGTCACACTGGTTTTGTCATTCAGAAAAATACTAGCATGTCTGTCATTACTCGATGTGGAGTGAAATGCCTTCATCTTACCAGTTAGTCCCAATCCCCAGACTTACATTTGTCTCATTGTGGGGTGAAGTGCCTTTGTGTTCTGTAATATCTCATAAGGCCACCGTTCCAGGGTGCAGAGGGACACAGCACTGACCTTGAACACCCAGCTGAGCTCAGACAGGACATTGTTCGATGTCAATGCCGTGCCTGACCTCAGGTGGATGTAAATGATGTTGCACCATTTTCATTATCACTGACATACTGTGTGTCTTGGAAATTGTTTTGGGGAAGCAGTTCAGTGTAATTCATAAAAGAACCTGTGAATTACAGTAAGAAATGTTTCTGATAGGTGTGTCTGTGACTAGTGAGGTGGTATTTGTGAACTGTATGGAAATCTGACAGCAGAAGGGAAGAAGCTGTTTCTAAGACAAGTTTATTTCTGCTGCTGTCTGGAAGGAGTTTGCACTTTTTCTCCGTGACCACTGTCCAAAGAGGTTCAGCTTTGCAGGTTAATTGGTCACATGGGTGTAATTGCCCTGTTACCTTGCTGTATCTGGAAATCATACTTGTCTCTGAGTGAGGAAGTGGATTTGATTCACTCCAGGAGCTCAAACAGGTGCTTATTCTCAAGCAGACCTGCAGTTTCAAATGACACATTAACCTGAATGCGTGGTACCACTACAAGAGGGGCGGGAGAATCGGTCCCTCGTGTAACATCTACTGCATGTCATCCATCTTGTTACTGTGTCAAAGTTTCACCACCTGAAGATGTTCCAACATCTCAGTTACTTTCTTGCCATACAGTTGATTTGAGCTATTCAGGGGTTGTGAAAGGGACTCTGGGATTCCTCAGATATAGGATCAGAATTAGGCCATTTGGCCCATCAAGTCTGCTCTGCTATATCATCATGGCTAATCCAAATTTCCTCTCAGCCCCGATCTCCTGCCGTCTCTCTGTATCCCTTAGTGCCCTGTCCAGTGAAGAATCTGTTAACCTCTGCCTTCAATATACATAAAGCCTTGGCCTCTATCTGGATGCAAAACAGAGATCAGTGGGGACTCTGATCTTGGGTCTCTGCTGATGGCTTATTGCAGGATTTCTGTCCTGCCCTACCCAAGGTGCTGAAAGAATTTCGGAAAAAGGATTTCTTGGAGTAATGAGATTTATAGATCAATGCTGAAGATAGTTTTGGCATTGTCACATTGGGTGTCATTTGTGCGAATAGGTGATATTTGTTCAAACCCCAATGTTTGACAAACTTTTACAGATGTGTGGTGGAGAGTATACTGAATGCATCACAGTCTGGTATGGAAACACCAATACCCTTGGACAGAAGATCCCACAAAAAGTAGGTGTGGTCCAGTCCATCATGGGTAAAATCCTCCCCACCATTGAGCATGTCTAGATGAAACACTGTCACAGGAAAGCATCAGCCATCATCAGAGATTCCCACCACCCAGGACATGCTCCTTTGCTGCTGCCATCAGGAAGAAGGTAAAGGAGCCTCTGGACCCTCACCACCAGGTTCAGGAACAGTTATTACCCCTCAATCATCAGGCTCTTGTACCAAAGGAGATAACTTCACTCGACCTCATTCACCCCATCACTGACTGACTGTTCCCACAGCCAGTGGTCTCACTTTCAAGGACTCTTTATTTCCTGTTCTCGATATTTCTTGCTTATTTGATTATTTCTTTATGTTTTTGCACACTGGTTGCATGCTCGTGTTTTTCATTAATTCTGTTATGGTTATTCTATGGATTTATTGAATATGTACGCAAGACATATATCCATCAATCTCAAGGTTGTATAAGGTGACATATATGTATTTTGATTAAAATTTACTTTTAACTTTGTTATAAGAACTTGAGCGCTATTATTGGTCCTGTTTTATTTTGTAAACTGCGATCACTCAAATTCTGAAAAAGCCTCAGAATGTGCTTAACTTTTGACTGTTGGAGCATTTCATTGTGGCTGAGTAATTGTGATTGTATCCGGCTGTGAGTCGTGTAGAGGCAGCTAATGCTGACAGGTCAGTACACACTAGAGTTATATTGGCATTGTTTAAAAATGTAACAAAAACCCCTGAATTAAATATCCTTGGAAATACAAGGTGCGCATGTCTGAATCTAAAGGAGGTAAGTTTGAGTTCTCTTGAAAAGGTCACCTGACAGCTTCCTGAGCCTGTCCAGTCATTTCTATTTCAGAATGCTGTTGACTTGACTCTTTTCACCCTCCCAGTTTGTACAGTGGGTGGGCACGTTAAACCCTGTATCAGCCTGGCTTGGTCATTCTCTCCGCATCTCCCATGTGGCTCCATTTCAAATTCCTGTTGTGGGGGAGTTTGGGACCAGAGAGCACAGCTCCAGTATGGAGGGGTGTCCATTTAGAACAGATGAGAAGGAATTTCTTCAGTCAGAGGGTGGTGAATCTGGGATTCTTTTGTGTTGGGCGACAATGGAGACCATGCCATTGAGTATATTTCTACTTGACCTTGTGTACAAAGCTAGGCAGGGAGTTCAAAAATCACCTAAGCCAGAAGCTTTCTTCAGGGCTTTAATGAAAAAACTTAGTGAAACTGCAGAAAGTTAAACAAAACATGTATTAAATTCAATACAGAATCATCATGTGCCTGATTATAGTAATATTATCAATTATTCTTGTGATCAGCGTTAAACAACGAAATAACACGTGCAACAGTCTATAGCTCAGCAGGGAACTAGAGCAAATCATGGTGTGACAATAACTTAATAGCAACGAACAATAAACATAATACTTCAAAGTATGTCTATGAAATGTTTGCCGCTATTAAGCTCATTCTTGATACTGTTGTTTCAAAGGCAAAGAGTGGATGGCGATGGATGTCTTTCGGTTGTGTTGCTCCAAGTCAAAATCTAAATTAACCCATGCAGGAAATTGTTTTTTTTTAATTTATGAACAGGAAGTGATGTTTGTACAAAATAAATAGTGCCTTTAGAAACAGAACAATATTCAAAGTGGAGGTTGGTAAGTTCTTGACTAGTCAGGGTGTCAAAGGTTGAGGAGAAGGCAGGCGAATGGGCTTGAGAGGGAAAATAACCATGGCAGAGTGGTGGTTCAGACTCGATGGCTGAATGGCCTGATTATGCTCCTGTGGCTTTGTTCATGTGTATCTGTTTGCTACATTAAGGGCAATGTATAAATGTAGTTCTTTCCCCAGTCCCACCTCAGTTCTGTACAGGCCAAACTTGTGCTGAAAATGAAGTGCGACAAAGTTTAACCTCCAATGCTGAGTTTGCTCCAGACTGGCCTTGCAGAGAGAGTTGTAAATGAAGGTGTTTGCTTTTGCATTGTGACAACTCACCAGGCTACTGACTCGTGCTTGTGCAACAGCAAGTTTATCAGAGTGAGGTCATAGTTAAAAGTAAGTTAAAAGTAACTGCTGTGAGGTTAGATTCTGCCTGCTTGTTCCTGCACTGAGAGGTGGAAATTGTGTTTAACAATCTTCGCAATCTAAAGTCTGAAGTTGAAAAGTTCAAAGTAAATTTATTACACATGTCACTGTATTCAGGCCTGAGATTAATTTTCTTGCCGGCATTCACAGTAGACACAAAGAAACACAAAATCAATGAAAAACTACACGCATGGCAAAAAGCAAATGCGCAAAAGATAGTGCAAATAAAGAAACAACAACAATAATAATGATAAACAAGCAATAAATATGGAGAGCATGAGATGATGAGTCCTTGAAAGTGAGTTTATAGGTTGTGGAACAATTCAGTGTTGGGGTGAGTGAAGTTATCCACATTGGTTCAAGAGCCTGATGGTTGGAACGTGAAGTGAAATGGGTTTTGTGTATTAATTCCAGCTGATACCAGGTGAAATAGTTACTTGTTAAATTAATGCACTTTAAACTCTGGAACCTTTCACTAGTCCCGCTGAGAAAGCAGCACAGTTGACATTAGGTATTGGGGTGAGTAGGTTTCTGGGGGGAGGGAAATTCTTATGGGGCATGATTGGTCATGAAAGTGGCATTAGAGGTTGATAGGGTCGTAAAGAGAACTTTTGACTGGGCCTTCATAAATCTGTATATCAATAAGATTGAGAGTACAGAGAAAATTTACCAGGATGTTGCTGGGTCCTGATTTATAGGGAAAGGCTGAATAGGTTATGACTTTGTTACTTGGAGTGTAGAATGAGGGGAGATTTGATGGAGGTATACAAAATTGAGAGGTAGCGACAGGGTAAACGTAGGCAGGTTTTTTCCACTGAGGATGGGTGAGACTTGAACTAGAGGTCATAGGTGAAATATTGAAGCGGAACCCGAGAGGGGAACATTCTTCACTCATGGTGATGAGTGTGAATCGAGCTGCCAGTGGTGGATGCAGGTTTGATTTCAACATTTAAGAGAAGTTTGGATAAGTACGTGGATGGGAGGGGTATAGAGTGCAGTAGTCCATGTGTGGGTCATTAGTACTAGGTAGAGAAACAGTTATAGAGTCATAGAGAAGTACAGCACAGAAACAAGCCCTTTGAATCCATGCCAAAACCATTAAAACTGCCTACTTCCATAGACCTGCACCGAGACCACAGCCCTCCATATCCTTACAATCCAGGCATCTATCCAAACTTTTCTTAAACATTGAAATTGAGTTCACATGCACCATTTGTGCTGGCAGCTCAATCCACACTCACGACCCTCTGAGTGAAGAAGTTGCCCCTCATGTTCCCTTTCTCACCTTTAACCCATAACCCATGACCTCCAGTTGTAGTCTCACCTAATCTCAGTGGGGGATAAAGCCTAATCCTAACTATACCCCTCATAATTTTGTATACCTCAATCAACTCTCACAATCTTCTTTGTTAGTTTAGGAATGCAGTCCTAACCTATTCAATCTTTACTTATAACTCAGGGTCTTCAGACACGGCAACGTCCTTGTAAATGTTCTCTGTACTCTTTCAATCTTTACATCTTTCCTGTAGGGTAGGTGACAAAAACTGCACACAATACTCCAAATGAGGCCTCACCAAGTTCTTGTACAACTTCAACATAATATCCCATCTCCTGTACTCAATGCTTTGGCCTTTTTCAACAAATTGTGTACCTCTCCTGTTGTTAAGGATGTTTTAAATATCTCTGTTAGGCCCTGACAATTACTGCACGCTTCCCCTAGGATCCAAGGGAAGAGTCAGGCCCTAGGGATTTATCCACCCTGGTTTGCCTCAGGATAGGAAACGCCACCTAAATCTGTACAGGGTCCGTGAAGTTGATGCGGCTTTGTCTCACTTCTATAGTCTCTGTGTCCGTCTCCCAAGTAAATACACATGCAAAGTGGATTTAAGATCTCCCTCATCTGTCTTGGCTCCACACATTGATTACCATTCTGGTCTTCCAGAGGACCAATTTTTGTCTCAAGCAATCCTTTTGCTGTTAACAGCAAATCTGTAGAATCCTTCAGGATTCTCCTTCACCTTGTCTGCTAGAGCAACTTTATGCATTCTTTTAGCCCTCCTGATTTCTTTATTTATTCTCTTCCATGTCTTGTATTCCATAAGCAGCACATTGCCTATACCTGCTATGCACCTCCCTTTTTTTGTCTCAACCAGGGCCTCAATATCTCTTGAAAACCAAGGTTCCCTATACTTGTTATCCTTGCCTTTAATTCTGAGCAGCCACATACAAAGCATTGTACTCTTAAGTTTCATTTTTGAAGGCCTCCCAACTTTCCAAGTACACCTTTGTCTGTCAGATCATTTCTGACATCATCAAAATTGGCCTTTCTGCAATTTACAATCTCAACCCACAGACCAGACCTACATCTTTGCATATTTGTTTTGAAACTAATGGCATTGTGGTCACGATGCAAAGTGTACTCCTATGCAAACTTGGTCACCTGTCCTGTCTCATTCCTTAATAGCAGATCCAGTATCACACTCTCTTGTTGGGACTTCTATGTACTGATGAAGGAAACTTTCCTGACACATTTGACAAACTCCATCCCATCTTGTCCTTTCCCACATATCGACTGGGACTCCCACATTGTAAATTTAAAATCACCTACTATAGCAACCTTTGTTTTTTTGCAACAGTCTGTAATCCCTTTCCAGATTTGTTCCTCTAAATACCTCAGACTGTTGGGTGGTCTGTAACATAGCCCCATTAACGTGGTCATACCTTCCTTATTTCTCAGTTCCACCCATAACACCTCACTAGATGAGTTCTCCAGTTTGATTGAGCACTGCCATGATATTTTCCCTGACTAGTAATGCCACCCCTCGTCCTTTAATCCCTCCTGCTGTCAGGTCTAAAACAACAGAACCCTGGAATATTGAGCTGTCAGACCTGCTCCTCCTCTAACCAAATCTCACTACTGGCTATAATTCCAGGTGTTGATTCATTCCCCAGGCTCATCGGCCTTTCCTGTGCTGCTACTGGCATTGAAATACACGCAGCTGAGGACACCAGTTGTACCATGCTCAACCTTTTGATTCCTGACCTTGTTGGAGATCTTACCAACGTCAGTCTCCTACAACCTCGCCACTAACTGTTCTGGCACTCTGGTTCCCACCCCACTGTAACTCTAGAAAAACACCCAAAACGCTGGAGGAACTCAGCTGGCCGGGCAGAATCTATGGAAAAGAGTACAGTTCATGTTTTGGGCTGAAACCCTTTGGCAGGACTGCAACTCCAGTTTAAACCCCACCATGCAGCATTAACAAACCGTCCTTCTGGGATATTAGTCCCCCTCCAGTTCAGGTGCAAACCATCCCTTCTGTACAGGTCCCACCTTCCCTGGAAGAGAGCACAGTGATTCAAAAATCTTATGACCTCCCTCCTACACCAAATCTTTAGCCACTTCCCAGTTCTGACTTCACTAGCATATGGCGCAGGTAGCAATCCTGAGATCACTACCCTGGAGGTCTTCCCCTTAGCACCGAACTCCCTATGCAGAACTTCGTCACATCCTAATTGTGTCATTGGTACCTATGTAGACCACGGCCTTTGGCTGTTCACCCACCCACTTAAGAATGCTGAGGCCTAGATCCGAGATGTCCTGAGCCCTGGCACTCAGGAGTCAATGGACCATCCAGAAATCCATTCCCCTAACTAACAAATCCCCAATCACCAGGGCATGCCTCTTCCCCCTCTCCCCCCCCCCCCAAGTCACAGAGTCAGACTCAGTTCCAGAGACCTGACCACAGTGACTTTCCTCTGACTGTCAACAACCCACCCCCTCACCCCTCCCACCAACAGAAAATAGTATCCGAAGTTAAATGCTTTTTGTTGAGGGGGTTGACCACAGCGATACTCTGCACTGGTTCCTTAACGCCTTTCCCTTTCCCGACTGTCACCCAGTTCCCTGTGTCCTGCACCTTGGATGTATCTGCCACTCTGTCCTATTCATCACCCTCTCAACCTCCTAAATGATCCTGTTCATCCAGTTCCAGCTGCAGCTCCTTAACAGTTTGTTAGAAGCTGCAGCTCTAAGCACTTACATTGAACAATACAGCACAGTATCGGCCCTTTGGCCCACAATGTTGTGCCAACCCTAAACCCTGCCTCCCACATAACCCTCCACCTTAAATTCCTCAGTTCTCGCTTCTCGCAGTTGTGGTTGTCAGGAATACTGGAGGTCTCTCTGCCTTCCCACGTCCTGCAAGAGGAGCATTCCACTCTCCTGCCTGGCATCTACAGTTGAGCAGTTATAAAGAAGGGAAGGGAAAAAGCCAACCTAGAACTTCTCTTTGATTTCTCTGAGTGAAGTCTCTCTTCGCTAAAGTCTCGAAGAGCTAAAGCCTCAAGACTCTGTCCACCCTGATGGCTGCTGCACCTCTCAAACTTCTGATGTCCGGATTGGCGAAAGCTCTATTTGTCACAGACATTTCTGTGCTGTAGTTCTCTAGGACAAATGACTCGTTATGCCTGGTGTGGCTCTTGCTGTATTGTGATTTGCAAATCTTTGCTCCAACGCTGACTTAGGGCTACATGTCTTTGCCTTACAACTCTGAAATGATTCGTACACTGCCCGCCTCAGACAGAAATGGGCTTTTCAATACTCATGGATTTTGCTCGGCTTTTTTGATTTATAACCCTTCACTTAACAAAACATTCTGCAGAAATGACAGGAAGGATGTGCAAGTGTTTCCTGTGTCAGGGCAGCGTCCACTCTTCAGACGAACCTTGCTTTATGAGATCTGTGATTGCAGAAGGTATTTCATAAACGTGAGTTCTTGATTTAGTTTTGATAAATTGGCTCTGAACAAGTTGTAGCTCTGTGTAGGCATGCTCAGATTATTGTACCAGTCAGGCAAGAGCTTTGGGTACCTGTGGAATTGCAGTTCTGGTTTGAGCCTTTCTAAACTGTGAATGTGCCATCTCTTTGGTTCCAAGGTGATTGTGCTTTCTGGGTGACTGATCCAAGTATGCATGTTTTCAGAGATAAAGGCATGAAGGTTGATGGTGATGTGGATAGTGTGGAAGGTCATTAAAGATCGTTGTGGGATAATATATATTGCAATGAATTGTTTTTTAGGCTTTGCCTCTGGCAAAAAGACCTCATTCAGTGTGTGGCAACTAATGGCTTCCTTATTGTTTCTCTGTTTGGCAGTTGTCCTGATTGGTGATTCGGGAGTGGGCAAAAGTAACCTCCTGTCCCGCTTCACACGCAATGAGTTTAACTTGGAAAGCAAGAGCACAATTGGAGTGGAATTTGCAACCAGGAGCATCCAGGTAGATGGGAAGACCATTAAAGCCCAAATCTGGGACACGGCTGGTCAGGAGAGATATCGAGCCATCACATCAGCGTAAGTCTGGCATTCATTGGGTCACATCATCCCGTTTGATTCGGTGTTGCATGTTTGAGCCTGTCATTTAAGAGCAAATGGGATCATTTTAGGGTAGGACTTCCCAACCTTTTATATGCCATGGACCAATACCATATAACAAGGGATCTCTGGACCCCAGATCCATGGACCAATACCATTGAGAGAGAGGTCGATCCATGGACCAATACCATTGAGGGAGAGGTTGATCCATGGACCAATACCATTGAGGGAGAGGTCGATCCATGGACCAATACCATTGGGCCAGGGGTCGGTCCGTGGAGTCCAGGTTGGGAACACCTGTTTTGGTGTAAGCATAGGTCCAAATAAGTTTTAACCTTGGCCAGCGTACAAATGAGCTCGGTATCTAGTTGAAACTTCCAACATTTTGGCCCAGTCTAATGAGGTTGAATGTGCTTTTAGTGTTGATGAGCTAACTCTGCATGTTGTTGTGTTTTTAGATATTACCGTGGAGCTGTTGGAGCTTTGCTGGTATATGACATCGCCAAACACCTAACGTACGAGAATGTGGAGAGGTGGTTAAAGGAGCTGAGGGATCATGCGGACAATAACATCGTCATCATGTTGGTGGGCAATAAGAGTGATCTGCGGCATCTCCGAGCTGTCCCCACAGATGAGGCAAAGGCCTTTGCAGGTTCGTGTTCTGGGCCATTTCAGTTGTATAGCAGGTTCCACGAAGTGCTTGAAGATTGAGTTCCCCCAGCTCATTTCAGCGTTAGACTGAATAGTTTTCTGACTGGAGATTTCCTCTGGGGCTGGTCAAGACATGGACAGAGGACAGATCTCCTGTAGATGATAAATTCTGTATTTTAAGGCTTGATAACTTCAAGCCAGTCCCTCCCACTGAATCTTGTTCACTCTGCAGTCTGTTTGTTGGGTAGTTCTTTATAACTTGGGTGGAATCGTCCACTCTGTTCCTGGGTCAGTCTAGAGGAGGGGTTCCCAACCCTTTTTATTGCATGGGCCCCTGGTCTGGAGTATTCCAAAGCTGTGGTTTTGCACAGGGTCCAGGGCAGGAGATACAGAGTGTAGGGGAGAGTACAATCCTTGTCTAAAGTTGTTAATTGTGCTCTTGTTGTAGAGTTTTAGTTCAGACTGAATTTACTAAATGACAGAAGCATCAATTTAACAGGCAGCTGAGGGAATGAAGATTGTCTGCACTATTATAACATCCATCCTTGTGACGGGATACTATGTTGCAATCTGAAGTTTACAGAGGACTTGAATATTTTCAATTTGTGTCCTGTTTCTAATGGGAAAAGTTCTATGTTCAATAGTTGAATGTCATTATTCAGTAGTTAATTTCTTCCTTGTAAATGTACAATGTGGAAATAATCCCAATTCAGTGAAGGTTGGGGAACTGTTACAGGTCCCTGCCTGTTAGTGGGTGGGGAGGAGCCCCTGTCACAGCCACCATGGAATGTGGGAGGGGCTCTCAATGCTCTGTAGATAAGCAGATCCATTTCTTGCTGAAGCTGATGTGATTTTTTTTTTTGCAGAGAAAAATGGATTGTCTTTTATAGAAACATCAGCTTTGGACTCAACAAATGTGGAGACAGCTTTCCAGACCATTCTCACAGGTACATAGCCTTGTGTTTGACGATCTGTTAGACTAGGGTCAGATTATCTTAAATACAGGTCTGATAAACAAGTCAATATGCAGATCAGGGGTAATTTTGTTTTGGCTAACCAAGCTCCCTCGTAACGATGAGGATTTCTTGGATCAACAACTTCCTGTGACCACATTTCTGAATTCCAGTGTAGGCAGCAGCTTCCTGTTGTTTACAGCAGAACTTGAGAAAAACAAGAAATGTTCACTGGCCTTGGTTTCTATAGATAAGGACGGACACTCATTTTGAAATCTGCATGTATGTAATAGAGCGTTACATCGCAGTCCAGGCCATTCAGCCCACGATGCTGTGCCAACCATTTCACCTACTCCAAGTTCAATCTGCCCCTCCCCTAATACAAAGGCCTCCACTTTTCTTTCAACTTCATGTTTAACTGAGAATCACTTGAATATCCCAAATGTGTCCACCTCTACCAGCACCCCTGGCAGCACGTTCCTTGTGTGTGTTTTAAAAAGATACTTGCCTCTGACATCTCCGCTTATCAAAGGTGGTGAAGGCCAGGAGTTTCTGACGGGCAATGTCTACAATATACATGCACATAGAACATAGAACAGTACAGCACAGAAACAGGCCATTCGGCCCACAATGTGGTGCTGAGCCAGCTAAAAAGCAGATCAAAAACACACAAACACTGATCCCTCCTCCCTACACCATGTCCATATCCCTCCATCGTCCTTCCATTCTTTTGCCTATCCAAACATCTCTTAAAAGCCTCTAATGTATTTGCCTCTAGCATTGTACCAAGTAATGCATTCCAGGCATCTGCGGCTTTGAGTCAAAAAAACTTGCCCCTCACATCTCCCTTGAACCTACCCTCTCTCACCTTCAATGCATGCCCTCTGATATTAGACATTTCAACCCTGGAAAACAAATGCTTTCTATCCACTTCATAATCTTGTAAACCTCTATCAGATCTCCCCTCATCCTCTGACACTCCCAAGATTATCCAGCCTCTCATGATAGCACATGCCCTCTAAACCAGGCAGCATCCTGGTGAACCTCTTTTGCCCCCTCTCCAATGCCTCAATGTCCTTCCTATAGTGGGGTGACTAGAACTATATGCAATACTCCAGATGTTATAAAGTTGCAACATAACCTGACTTTTGAACTCATTGCCTTGACTAATAAAAGCAGCATTCTGTAAGCTGCCTTAACCACCTTATCAACCTGTGTAGCTGCTTTTAAGGAGTAATGAACTTGGATCCCAGATCTCTCTGGTCAACAACACTGTTATGGATCTTGACCTTAATAGTGTATGGGCTCCTTGCATTTCCTTACCAAGGTGCAACACTTCATATTTATCTGGATTAAACTCCATCTGCCATTTCTCAGCCCATGTCTGCAACTGATCTGTTTTGTGCTTTATTTTTTGCCAGTCTTCTACACTTGGTATCATCTGCAAATTTACTAACCCTCAATCTACATTTTTATCCAGGTCATTTATATACATTACTAACAGCAGAGGTCCCACAGATCCCAGTGGAACACCACTAATTACAGGCCTCCAGCTTGAGAAAGTCCCTTCAACCATGATCCTCTGTTTTCTGTGCGCAAGACAGTTCTGAATCCAAACAGCCACAGATCCCATTATCTTAATCTTCTGGATTAGCTGCCCATGAGGGATTTTGTAAAACACTGTACTAAAATCCATGTAGACAACATTCACTGCCCTACCCTCGTCAATCTCTCGTCACCTTGTCAAAAAGCTCAATCAGGTTGGTAAGGCATATTGGCTCTCACTAATTGGGCCATGGGTTTTCAAATGCTCATATATCCTATCCCCAAGAATTTTCTCCAGCAATTTACACAAAGCCTGACAAGTGGCTCAATATTTTATGTGACAAACATCAAAGGACAGCTCCATATTTACAATGTACGGACAATGCTTTCTTTGAAACCACATACAACCTTCACACCTCCTGATTCACATCCACACCACAGACATCCAAATGAATTTTAATCCGCATTGTCTGGAGTGGGATTTGCAGCTTTTAGCAACCCATTGTTCAGAGCTGGACTCCAAATCAGAGATAGATAGGTTCTTGATTAACCAGGGCATCAAGGGGTATAGGGAGAAGCCAGGGGAGTGGGGATGACCGGAAGAATTGGATCAGCCTGTGGTTGAATGGCGGAGCAGACTCGATGGGCCAAATGGCGTGTTCTGCTCCTATATCTTACGGTTTTGTGATCTAAATTAAATCCACAATACATAGTCAGATGTGAAGACTGGCAGCCAAAGTCAGTTGCTAAATGTATAACCCAAAAATCACTCTGATTGAAACCTGTCAAATGGTGAAAGGCCTTGATGGAGTGGATGTTTGCTATGGTGGGAGAGTTTAAGACCAGAGGACAAAGCCTCAGAGTAGAGAGACATCCATTTAGAACAGAGATGAGGGAGCTCTTTACCGAGAGGGTGGTGAATCTGTGGAATTCATTGTCACAGGAGGCTGTGAAGGCCAAGCCATTGGATATATTTGATAGATTCTTGATTAGTTAGGGTGTGAAGGCAGAAGATTGGGGCTGAGAAGGAAAATGGATCAGCCATGATGAAATAGGGGAGCAGACTCAATGACCAAATGGCCGAATTCTGCTCCTATATTCTGTGGCCTTGTGGAAGCTGCCTAACTCGTATGCCTTTGTGGTTGTAGTCTACAAGCTGATACTGATCAATTAGTAGCATGGGCCAGCAATGGCAAAGGGAATTTGCCCTTAAGTTGCTGCAGTTTGGGAGGATTAATGAGACTAGGCGCTACACAGTGGAAGTACTGAAGAGCAGATGGACTTCAGTTTATGAACTTGAGCATCCCTGAATTCACAGCTTGGGTAGGTAAGGAGCTGAAGGCATTCAGGATGAGGGTTTGTTCGCCGGGGCATGGTGTGAGCTAGGAGATGACAGCACAACATTGTAGGTTACACGATGCGTTCTAACCTCTGCACTGTAGGAAGGAAGTGATGATGGTGAGGGAGTAGAGGGGATTTCCCCAAGGTAACTTCCGTCATGAGGAACAGCCTGGGTGTTTTTCATAGATCTGCAAATCCTGATGCATCGATTGGGTAGATAGTAAGAAATATCTATCCATGGACGGTCTAGCTTCGGCAGAGCCAGAGGGCATCTGCAGGTGAACCTTTCCACCACGTGTGGCTATCATGTGAACTCATTGCCTGAGGGGAGGTGGAGGCAGAGATTCTTGTGATCCAACTATCAATGAGCACTTGGATCACCAGTAAGGACTACACACCAGCTAAGTGGGATTAGTTTAGATGGTTACGGCAGTGAGCATGTAATGATGGGCTGAAGGGCCTGTTTTTGTGCTGGACAGCTGACATAGTTGAGCTTGTCTGTGGGTTTGGAATAATGAGAGTCCATCCTTGCAGTTGAGTTTCACCCACAGGAGCTCTGCGGAGTGTTTGACTGTGGGATCCCTCAGCCAGTTACACAGTACCTTCTCAATAGTTACAGCAGCAGCTCGTGGTCACATTTGTCCCATGTCTTGCCAGTTAGTCCTCACTGACAGTTTAGGATCTATATTGCACAGCAGAGGTCTGGCTGAGCAATATCTGCCTGTTCTCCTGGTTTAATCAGTCCTGTCCGGACCTGCAGTTCTAACATAGTCCGCTTCTCCGTCAGTGAACAATGTAGAAAGCATAGCAGCAGCTGGTAAACCCAGAGGCAGGAAGAGAGGAAAAATAACAAAGGATTTCTGTTTAAAACTCACTTCCTGTAATTGTAGAAAACCCATCATGTGTGACCAATGGTTTGTTCCGGGAGTTAGAGATTTGCTGATTTGGACCTTTGTATTTTTTTAAAACTTTTGTGCATGAGCAGAATTTATAACAATATAATTTTCACTTGATTATATCTTCTGTTAAAATCTAACTAGTTGGGACACAAATCAAAAGTATTATTTCTGGAGAGCATTGAACTCCTACCAACTGGCTAAAGGCAGATTTAAATGTTCCTGGTTGCCTTTTGCCAGGGACATTTGTGTTAATTTTAACAAAGAAAAGCTGTGGCTACTCTTCAGAGCTGAATTAGAATGAGTATTATCCATCTACCGAGGATGTGGTTACCTGCTGGGAACAAGATTTGGACTGTTGGTTGTTCACTTTCATCATAATCTTTATTCTGTGTCAAAGGGAAGCACAAGGGAAAAGGATTGGTCTCTACCGTGTTCTTGTGCACCCCCCCCCCCCCCCGAAAAAAACACCACGAAAAGAGCAAACACGAGGAAATCTGCAGATGCTGGAAATTCAAACAGCACACAAAATGCTGGTGGAACACAGCAGGCCAGGCAGCATCTATAAGGAGAAGCACTGTCGACGTTTTGGGCTGAGACCCTTCGTCAGGACCCATGAAAAGAGGATGAGTTTGTAGCTCGCTATGTCTTCCCCCTGTTGCCGGTTTCTTTGCAAGCTTCCTTCTCCCTTCAACTTGATGTTTAGATTTGGTGCAAAGGCTGAGGAACTGGATCACCACTCCTTCACTCCAGATCTTTGGAAACTGAGACTACTCAACGAATTTTTAGTTGTTACATTTGCACTTTAATCATAAACACAGTATTCTGCAAATCTACACATGCAAAGTGCTGGAGGAACTCAGCAGGTCATACAGCATCTATGGAGGGGAATGAAAGCCAACGTTTCAGGCCGAGACCTTTTATCAGTGAAGGGTCATGGCCCAGAACGTTGACTGTTCATTTCCCTCCGTAGATGTTGCCTGCTCTGCTGAGTTCCTCCAGCATTTTGTGTTTTTTTTAAAGAATAATCTCTATTCTAATTAGAGTGATCTCAATTCTGAATTGAGGATTTTTTTTTAAAGAAAACAAGGTTGGTACCATCCTGTCACTAAAACTACTACCTTTGGTGAAATTGGGGTTTCACAAAAATGAGTTCTGACTGTAAAATTTAAACTAGTGATGTTAGCTCTATTTCAAAGGTTTGTAATAATTTTCTTTTTTCCCCTCTAGAAATTTATCGTATTGTGTCGCAGAAGCAAATATCAGACAAGCGTGAAAACGACATGTCACCGAGTAATAACGTGGTCCCCATTCACATGCCTCCAACGACTGAAAACAAACCAAAGATGCAATGCTGTCAGAATATCTGAACCAAGTTCCTGAATCATTCCTGGGCCTCGGTCTGTTCAACCTGTCGCTTGCTGTTTGTTTTGTAATTAAAATATGATCAATGTTACAATTACCTTCAACTTGTTACACATCTTTATAAGCAAATTAATGCATTAAATTAATTTCAGCTACAGAGCATTTTTATAATATTCACAAGTAGTGTAAAAATAAGTTTATCATGTAAAGTGATGCTGTTTTTATGTGGTGTTAGCAAACAGCTTGTTGAATAAAGCACCACAAAGCCTTACTGTCGTAGGTGCTTTACAAGACGGAATGTTCATGAAGTGTTTCCCCACACAGACGGCATTTCTTTCCCATTCATCGCTGCTCTCTCCCTCATTTCCTCTGTAACATTTCCTGATATTGGATGTAATCGATGTTTTGTAAATTAGTCCTGTGTATTTTGTGCATGTACTTTGATTGTTTTTCCAAGATTTTAGTTATAACAGTTCAAAATATATTCTGTGCACTTAAATCTTAATTAAAATGAATTGGAGGGGAATTTGCTTTGTTTATTTCATGGCCAACTAATGTTTTTTTCTGCAGGACTGGGCTGGAGTCATACAGCATGGATACAGGCCATTCAGCCGAATTCATCCATGCAAACCATAGTGTCTTACCTGACAGACCCAGTTGTATTCATTCAGCCCATCACTTTCCTGCACCTACTCCAAATACCTCTCCAAACACCTCTTAAAGGTTGCAATTGCATCTGCCTCGATCACTTCCTCTTGCAGCGCTTTTCAGTTACTCTCTACCCTCTGTCTAGTTACCTCTCAGATCTCGTATAAATCTCTCCCCTTTTTTAGCCAACAGGAAAAGCTATGTACTACAGGTGTCCCCCGTTTTTCAAATGTTCGCTTTGTGTCAACTCACTGTTATGAAAGGCCTACATTAGTTACCTGTTTTCGCTAACAGAAGGTTTTCACTGTTAGGAAAAAAGGAGCGCACGCCCCGAGAGGCCGAGCTCCTCCCCCGGAACTGCATTCTAGCCAGCATTGTTTAAACACGTGCCTGTGAGCATCTGTGCTTTATGTCGATTTATTTTGTGCATCTGTTAGCAAGGTGAGTTCTAAGGTATCGGAAAAGCCTAAAAGAGCGCATAAGGGTGTTACACTTAGCGTAAAACTAGACGTAATTAAGTGTTTTGATCGTGGTGAACAAAGTAAGGACATAGTGAGTTTGGCTAAGGGTTTGTGAAGTTGACGAAGATGATGTTGAAGAGGTTTTGGCATTCCATGACCAAGAACTGACAGATGAAGAGGAAAGGATAACAATTGAAACCGAGCGCAGTAGTGAACGGCCCGAAAGTGAAGTTGTCCAGGAACTGAACGGGAAGCAATTGTGTGAGATTTTCGCTGCGATTGACAATGCTGCAGAAAAGTGTGATTTAATTTTGAAAGGGTATGTAGGTTCAGGGCATATTTGTAGGATGGTTTGAGTGCTTACAAAGAAGTGTATGATAGAAAAATGTCAAGCATACTGTTGTTTTTCAAAACTTCCAATTCAGCCACAGCAGACGACGAAACTCGACCCACGACATTGAGACAGGCAGACATAGAAGAAGGTGACCTGCCTGCCCTGATGGAAAGAGACGACGATAAGATGACACCCCAGTGTCTCACCACCCCAACCTCAACGACTTGGCCGAACACACCATCATCTGTGTGCTCACTGTCTTCCTGATTCCGGTAAGTGAAACTTTATATAGGCTGTGTATTTTTATGTTTATTTGGTAGCTTCATAGCTTAAAGGTTACTGGAAAGAGTGCTTCTGCTGGGAGCGCTTGCGTGAGATTTTTGCTGCGGTGGACAGTGCTGCAATAATTGTAGAAAAGTATTCCTACATTATATAGTCTGTATTTATCAGATCATTCCTGCTTTTACTATATGTTACTGTTATTTTAGGTCTTATGTGTTATTTGGCATTATTTGGTAGGTTATTTTTTGGGTCTGCAAATGCTCACAAATGTTTCCCATATAAAAAAAATGGTAATTGCTTCTTTACTTTACAACATTCCAGCTTACGAACCATTTCATAGGAATGCTCTACCTTCAAATAGCAGGGGAAATCTGTATTTGCTATCTATGCTGTTAATAATTTTGTGTATCTGTCATAGTTGTCATGGAATTCTTCAGCACAGATCTACACCCTTTAGCCCATCTCATCCCTCCTCCCCTTTCTTCCATGGTCTCCTACCCTTGCCTATCAGATTACCCCCTTGCCAGCCCTCATCTTTCACCAATCAACTTCCGAGCTCTCTACTTCAGCCCCTTGCCCTCTCCTGGTTTCACCTCTCAGCTTGTACTTCTCCTCTCTCCACCTTCTTGCTCTGACATTCTTGGCCCGAAACGTTGACTGTTTACTTTTCTCTGGCCTGCGGATGCTTCCAGCATTTTGTATGTGACACTTCAGCACTATCAAGGACACTTGCCATGCTGTCCCCACTCTGATTTTGGAAAGCCTGATCACTTGCGTGTTCATTTACTTCCAGTGTAAAGGCAGAAACTAAAGAGCACAGTGCTGATGGTGAGGTCTGAAAACATATGGTCAAGGGAGGGAGAGCAGTGTTTGCAGAACTGCTTTGAGTCAGTGAACTGGGCAATATTCAGGAATTCATCTTCATATCTGAATGAATATGCCACAGTTGTCACCAACTTTATTAAGACCTCTAAAGCTGAGTGTACCGACATACTGGACAGACTCAAACCAAAAGCTGTGGATAAACCAAGAGGTTCATAGTCTGCTGAGGGCTGGACCTGTGGCATTCAAGACTGGTGATCCAGAACTAGACAAGAAGGGCAGGTATGACCGATGGATGAAAACACAATTCCAGTGGAGGTTAGAAATGGGATCAAATGGATGTCTGCTCTATCAGGGTTTGTAGGCCATTGATTCCTACAAAGTGCAGCCTAACATTGTGAATGGCTGTGATGCTTCACTCTCTGACGAGCTCAAAGCCTTTTATGCACACTTTGAAACTATAACTGTGTGAGTCCTTGCATCATCTGGTGACCCTGTGACTTGACTTGGAGAACATCTTCAAGAGGATGAGCCCTCACAAGGTGTCGGGTCCTGATGGTGCACCTGGTAAGGCACACCTGGTGTGCCAACTAACTGGTGGTAAACAGCTTCAGTCTCTCACTGCTGCAGTTGGAGGCTCCCACCTGCCAGTAAAGGGCAGCAATCGTACCAGTCCCAAGAAGAGCAGGGTGAGATGTCGCAACGATTATTGCACAATTGCACTCGTATCTACTATAATGAAGTGCTAGAGGTTTGTTATGCCAGAACCAGCTCCTGCCTAAGCAAGGATCTGGACCTGCTGCAATTTGCCTATCACCACAATAAATTTACAATGGATGCAAACTCACTGGCTCTCCACTCGGCTTTGGATCACCAGAACAATGGCAATACCCACATCAAGCTGCAGTTTCTTGATGACAGCTCAGTGTTCAACACCATCATACCCTCAGATCTTATCAACAAGCTCCAAAATCTGGGCCTTTCTACCTCCCTCTGCAACTGGATCCTCACCAGGAGACCACAGTCGGTGTGGATTGGAAGCAAAATTTTGCTGACAATCAACTCTGGCACAATACAAAGATATGTGCTTAGCCCACTGCTTAATTCTCTCTACACCCATGACTGTGTGGCTAGGCACACCTCAAATGCCATCCATAAATTTGCCAATGATGTAACTATTGGCAGAGTCTCAGATGGTGATGAGGCATACAGGAGTGAGTCAGATCCACTGGTTGGGTGATGTCACAACAAAAGCCTTGCACTCAGCGTCAGTAAGAACATGGAATTGATTGTGGACTTCAGAAAGGGGAAGGTGAGGGAACGCACACCAGTCTTCATTGAGGGATCAGCAGTGGAAAGGGTGAGCAGTTTCAAGTTCCTATGTGTCTTTTCTGAGACCAACATATTGATGCAATTACAAAGAAGGCATGCCAGCGGCTGTAATTCGTTATGAGTTTGAGGAGACTCAGCAAAGACTCGCAAATTTCTGCAGATGCACCATGGAGAGCATTTTAACCAGTTGCATCACCGTCTGGATTGGAGGGGCAAATGCTCAGGTTGGAAACAGCTGCAGAAAGTTGTAAACTCAGCCAGCTCCATCATGGGCACTGGACTCCGCAGCATCAAGGACATCTTCAAAAGATAATGCCTCAAAAAGTGGCCTGCGTCATTCACCCAGGATGTGCTGGCTTCTCATTGTAATCAGCAGGGAGGAGGTACAGGAGCCGAAGACACACATCCAATGTTTCGGGAGCAGCTTCTCCACTATCAGATTTCTGAATGGACAATGACCCCATGTACACTATTTTACCATTTTTTCTTTTTGCACTACATATTAATTTTTTATAGATATTATTTATTACAATGCATTGCTGCTGCAAAATCCAGAACTGACCCGATGGCACACCACCTGTCACTGACCTCCAATCCGATCCCCAGGGCACACCACTGATCCCTACAACACCCCATCAATCATATAGGATTTTGTACTCTGCTGACTAGATCTCATAGGATTCCATGCGATCTTAACCTTCCAGACTGGTCAGCTATGTGAGAACTTTGACAAAGGCTTTGCTAATCATCGCTCTCCTTGGCCTCCTTTGCTTGAAGCAAAGCAAATCCAGTCTCTCCTAAATGCTCCTATATCCTTGTGTCCCTTTGCTATTTAATGCTCTGGTACTGTGACTAGAACTGTATGCAGGATTCTAGTTCATACAGTTCTAGCATTATATCTAATACACTCTTAAATTTTTTTGTCCTGCTAGATTGAAGAATCTCTAGTTTTCTCCTCTTCCTCTATTGCCTTTATTATGTACCTCCCCCCTGCACTGTTTAAAGACCCCCCCCCCAAAAAAAACTCATTGCTTCACAATTCTAGAGATTGAATTTCATTTGTACTTTTGTGCTTACTTGATCTGAGGCAGCAGATTTGAACTTTTTCCCCGATAACCATATTGCTAGCTTCGTATTTCATATACTTTTGTGTGAGGTCTCAATATGTCAAGAAAAGCAAGGAGCCTAGTACTGAGCCTTGTGGTTATACCTTCTAATCTCTTTCATGAAGTCAATTTTGAAATGGACAGTTTTTTGTAATCAGTTTTTGACAAAAGTAGCAATCTATTGGATTGACTCCTTCCCAACGGTAAAACCAGGAAGTGATCTTCAGGGGATTATGGACAGTGCAACAACTACCTCCGTAGATCTGACCATCCCCACCACACACACTGTCCTGAAGGGATAGAATAAAGTAATTATAAATAAAAAAAGCATAAAATATAGTTCTGGTGAAAGTAATATTTATTTTTAATGTGACAACAGCAAATGTTTGACAAAGTGGTTCTTTAAACAATGGAATTATTGTGCCACCTGTTCTGTTCATGGAGCTGGCACCGCTCACCTCTATATACCTGTTTTGGTTAAAGAAAAATAACGTGAGCATCAGTCAAAGGCTGAGATTCAAGCAGCTATCACAAAGGGCAGTATGTTAAAAGCTGCTCAAATTCATAGGTGACTTTCACACTTCTGTACATTGGGAATCATAATCTACTGATAAGTTGCTGGTTGTTCCTCAATTTTAAATGGAAAAGAACATTGCTAATTTTGAACTCCAAATTGCTGTTAGGATCTGCCCAAACAAAATCTTTCAAATGAACTGGAATATTAAGATGCAGAGACTTTGGAATGGCCCCAATGGCAGTTGAAATGAAAGTCTTCCTTTACTTTTCTTTCTGAAGTAATTTGTGGTTTCATATTGATAGATACACCGTTCCTGGGCAAATAGGCAGCCAGTCATGCTAATACTAGCTGACTATCGGGGTTTTCGTTGTGGTTAGCTTCAGAGTTGCACAGCGGTGAACTGAAGGGCCCAGAAACACCATATGGAACTTTCACCCAGCTGTTTTCTGACACAACTAAACCCTACTTCTTCCTTGTTCTTATGAATTAATTTTGTTCAACACTCGTCTTTGTAGCCAGCTATTCTTTAAACATAAACTACTTTAACCCCATGATTACTGCTCCTTTTCTAATTGAAAATTGTATCTACTACAAAACATTGAACCGGAAGTGGTAACTGTTTGGCGATGGCCATTGCTGCACACCAACCTCCTTTCTACACAGATCCTGCGTTCATCTCACTTCTGCATAATTTCTCCTAACCTTTATTGAAAATAACTCATCAACTAATCAATTACTCCTCTGTGCACTTTTTGTAGATAACAATTCCTTGATTTCCACAACTCTTTATTTGATGTGATGTGATTACACTGATTTAATCCTGTCATTTTGCTTTATCCTCACCAGGACTTTGGAGGGATTAACTGACAGCAACAACTGATTTGATTTTTGTTCCGTGTTTTCTCCTCCCAACATTTTTCAAGGTGCAAAATGTTTAGTTTCTATAACTGGGGTTCCCAACCTTTATTATGTCATGAGCCAATACCATTAAGTAAGGTATCTGTGGACCCCAGGGTGGGAACTTCTGCTTTATTCAAAACTAGAGTCTGGTGTAAAGTTTTAAGAACTTAAATCCTAAATATTTTATTGCAATGGGGAAAAATACTGTAAACTTAAGCTGAAGTTCCTGATAAATGAAGTTAGTGAGTGACGTGTAACCATCTTGTAACAACAGAATAACTCTGTGACAAGAATCACTGAAACTCAGTTTAAAGTTTCAAAACTCCACTTGCCAATTTTCCTCACAGGAGTCTTTCTCTTTTTTTCTGTATTTCCCATTCTGCTAGCTGTTCCCTTGAATCTCAGCTGGGCATTACTACAGTAAATTCTCTGTTTTGTAACTTTTTTAGAGATCTCTTTTTCCTCCTCAGGAGTTAATTTAACCCATTTCATCCAACCAGCTTTTACAACTTCATATAAAGTAACAGTTGGGGAGGAATACTTCACACGGCAGGTGATTTAAAAAAAAAAATCAAGTGTCACGTTTTAGTACTATCAAACCCAGACCAATATTTAATGGGAATATTTTAGTTTTAATAAACCTCATCCAAAAATAGTATAATAAACAGAGAACAATGGAAATATTGAAGTGTAAAATGATTTGACTACCCTGCTGCAATGGTTTGCTGTTCAATCACAGATCTGCAAAGCCAGACAATAGCAAAATAATCACTAACTTATAAAATCACAAACCATGCATGTATCCTCTGAACGTTTTAGATAAGTCTCTGTTTCAAGGACCTTGAATTGTTACTGTAATCATACAATTGGGCTGCATGAAATCTGTTTTCCCTCTCTAACTGGAAACATTCTTTTTTCATTATTTTTAGACCTCCAACTGGGGAATCCCAAATGTACACCATGTTAACATGACTCAACCTGAACATTGTATTAACGTCAGTGTCAGTCTGTAGATTTTTTAAATATATAGTGATCACATTTTATTGCTCTATGGGAAAAGTTCCTCCCAAAGAATGTTGATGGTGCAGCAGCAGTTGTATTGGTACCACGACTTTCTCAGTCTCTTCTATAGCTACAAGGACCAAGACCACGCCATTTATGGCTGCTTTACAAAACTCTCATTTGCCAACTAATCGTGGTCTCTTTCTTTGTTTTGTATGCACACCCACACCCCTACCTCGGCAAAAAGACAGGTCAGCTTCCTGAGAGAGGCATTGTAACCACTTAAAATGAGAAACTGAATGGTGGCTATAGCCAAAACCTCTCATTGATCTCTGAGACTCTCCCTGTGGAAGATGTGACTAGAAACACACTTTATTGTGGAGCTTCTAACTGTTCCTATACGTGGTTTGTCAGTGAATGTTACAACCTTCACTGAAATTCCCCTAGTAATTATTCCTCATGCCTTCAATAGTGGATAAGATGTGTGCCACATCTGCTCAGGACTCCCTCTATGTGTGATGTTTGTTTCAGCACAATATCTACTCAAAGTTATCCAGGCAGGTGGATAAGACAGATCACAGATGAAACTGGCAGGCAGATTAATCCTCGTGAGCCATCCAAACATGAATGTCAGTGAGGTTCTGAAATTTAACTCCCCTGAATCTTCAAACCGCAACATCTCCAGACCACTGATTTACAATGAAACCTTGCCCATGGTACTCAGAACACGAAAAATACAGGTGGAAACCTCTCACCTTCGTTTCTCCTTCAGTATGTTATTAAATGATTTAACCTGGCACACATTTCATGCAGTCCTTTAGGGAAGACCCTACCACATCTGTAAGTACAGAACCAGAATAGTGAGTTACACAGGCCACACTCGTCTAATCCTATTAAACCTTGGCACTAGTTCAATGTCATTAGAATTAT
Source organism: Hypanus sabinus (assembly GCF_030144855.1). Lineage (NCBI taxonomy): Eukaryota > Metazoa > Chordata > Chondrichthyes > Myliobatiformes > Dasyatidae > Hypanus > Hypanus sabinus. The sequence goes on along the minus strand of NC_082733.1, from coordinate 44,337,836 downwards.
GGCAATAAAATATTTAATTAAAGTTAGAGCAATGTTTGCCAAATTTTGTTCTGAACTTCTACCAATAATGAATTTGTACGTCTGATGCTCAGTTTATTGCTGTCGGTTTTAATCGTTTCCCTCACCTCACCTTAGAGTTAGTTTAACCCTGAACTTAGCAGTGACAGCAAACTTTTATTTCAGGAACAAAAGTCAATATCTGGTTTGGATATGAGCCTTTTCATTTGATTAAATTAAATATCTTTCCTTGAAATCATGCAGAAAGTCCCAGGAGGCTGGCTGAGTGCCAGTGTCAAGTTCATAATCAATTTATTTTCAAGTCATCTTTGAATTTCAGCATATGTTAGGGCAAAAAGATTGTCTTCTCTGCCACCTCTCGACGCAAGCAAATAGATGCTGATGTTAGGTGAGCTGACATAGTCATTCTTTGATTGGCTGGTGTTTATCTGCAGAGACATGCACTGGGCTGTGCCTCACTGGCAACAGGTCGTAGTGACTTGGGATGTGGCTGTTCTTCGGGAGGTCATAGGGATTCTGACCGCAGCTTGGGGCAAGAGCCTGACCACCCTGGACCACACTGACAGTTGGCTCTAGAGAGGAGAAACAAAAATCGCTTGTTACCCGAGGCAGATTTGGGGACCAGTTCATTGAGTAACTTTCCTCCTTCTGCCACAAAAGGTGGAATTTCCTATAGAACATAGAAATCTACAGCACATTACAGGTTCTTTAGCCCACAATATTGTGCCACCCATGCAGACTACTTGAGAAACTGCCTAGAACTAGCCTACTGCATAGCCCTCTATTTTTCTAAGCTCCATGTACCTAACTAAGAGTCTCTTTAAAAGACCCTATTGTATCTGCCTCTATCACCTTCACCAGCAGTTATTCCACGCACCCACCATTCTCTGAAAATCTTACCCCTGACATCCCCACTGTACCTACTTCCTTGCACATTAAAACTGTACCCACTCGTGTTAACCATTTCAGCCCTGGGAAAAAGCCTCTGGCTATCTACACGTTCAATGGCTCACGTCATCTTATACACCTCTATCAGGCCACCTCTCATCCTCCATCACTCCAAGGAGAAAAGGCCAAGTTCACTCAACCTATTCTCATAAGGTAAATCCTCCAATCCAGGCAACATCCTTGTAAATCTCCTCTGCACTCTCTCTATAGTATCCACTTCCTTCCTGTAGTGAGGTGATCAGAACTGAACATAGTACTCCAAGTGGGGTCTGATCAAGGTCTTATATAGCTGTAACATTACCTCACGGCTCTTGAACTCAATCCCTTGGTTGATGAATGCCAACACACCAGACACCTTCTGAACAATACTCAACCTGTGCAGCAGCTTTGAGTGTCATAAGGACATGGACCAAAGATCTCTCTGATCCTCCACACTGCCAAGAGTCTTATCATTAATCCTATATTCTGTCTTCAAATTTGACCTACCAAAATTACCAACTTCACACTTACCTGGGTTGAACTCCATCTGCCACATAGCCCAGTTCTGTATCTTATTGATACCCCACAGTACCCCCAAGCTTTGTGTCATCCACAAATTTACTAACCCATCCTTCTACTTCTTCATCCAGGTCATTTATATAAAGCACAAAGAGGATGGGTCCCAGAACAGATCCCTGCAGAATACTACTGGTCACCAACCTCCATGCAGAATACGAACCATCTACAACCACCCTTTGCCTTCTGTGGGCAAGTCAATTCTGGATCCATAAAGCAAGGTATCCTTGGATCCCATACCTCCTCACTTTTTGAATGAACCTTGCATGGGAAACCTTATCAAATGCCTTACTGAAATTCATATACACTACATCCACTGCTTTACCTTCATCAATGTGTTTTGTTACATCCTCAAAGAATTCAATCAGGTTCATAAGGCATGACCTGCCCTTGACAAAGCCATGCTAACTATCCCTAATCAGATTATGTCTCTCCAAATGCTCATAAATCCTGCCTCCCAGGATCTTCTCCAACAACTTGCCCACCACTGAAGTCAGACTCACTGGTCTATAATTTCCTTGGTTATCTCTACTTCCAGTGGCCACTCATTTCAATTCAACTTCCCATTCCGATATGTTGGTCCATGGTCTCTGCTACTGCCGTGATGAGGCCAAATTCAGGTTTAAGAGCAACACCTCATATGCCATCTGGGTAGCCTCCAACCTGAGGGCATGAACATAGATTTTTCTAACTTGAATTAATTTCTCCCCTCCCCCTTCTCTCTTTTTCCATTCCTCATTCTGGTTCCACCCTTACCCCTTCTCCTCCCTGCTCATCGCCTCTCTCTGGTGCCTTTGCTTTCTCCCAAGATTCGCTCTCTTCTCATATCAAACTCCTTCCTCAGCCCTTTACCTCTTCCACCTATCACCTGCCAGCTTCTTACTTCATCTCCCTCCCCCACCGACCCACCTCATCTATCACCTGCCAGCTAATACTCAGAGGACAGAGCAGAATTAAGCCATTGGACCTATCGGGTCTGTTCTGCCAGTTTGTCCTCATTCCTCTGCCTTTTACCCTTATCCTTTGACATCCTGACTAATCAAGAACCTATCAAACCCCACCTTAAATGCACCCAGTGACCTGGCTTCCACAGCTGAGTGTGGCAACTAATTCCACAAGTTTACCACCTCCTGGTGGGAAAACTTCCTTCTCATCTCTGATCTAAATGGCTGTCCCTCTATTCTGAGGCTTTGCCCTCTGGTCCTAGACTCCCCCACCAAAGGAAACAATCACTCTATCTAGGCCTTTCAATATTCAAACGGTTTCAATGGAATTCCCCTTCATTTTTCTAAATTCCAGTGAGTACAGGCCCACTTCAATCGCTGCCCATATAATAACCCTTTCATTCCCAGAATCATTCCCATGAACCACCTTTAAACCTTCTCCAACGTCAGGACATCCTTTCTTAAATAGGGGATCTAAAACTGATCACAATACTTCAAGTGAGGCATCACCAGTGCCTTTCAGAGCATCAGCATTACATCCCTGCTTTTATATTCTAGTCCTCTTGAAATGAATACTAACATTGCATTTGCCTTCCTCACTACTGATCTACCTGCAAATTAACCTTTAGGTGACCCTGCACAAGAACTCAAATCCATTTGCACCTTGGATTTTTAAATTTTTTCTGTTTAGAAAATAGTCTATGCTTTTATTTCTTCTGCCAAAGTCCATGACCATACACTTTCCAAAACTGCATCTGTCGCCTCTTTGCCTATTCTCCTAGTCTAAATCCTTCTGCAACCTCTTTGCTTCCTCAACAATACCTGCTCCTCCACTTCATATCGTCTGCAAACGTGGGCACAAAGCCATCAATTTCATTGCTCAGCATAAAAAGAAGCGGTCCCAATACATACTGGCGGCCAATCTGAAACGGATCCCTTTATTCCCACTCTTTACCCCTTTCCCTTCTGAGCCACAGTGCTAGACTCGATGCCAGAGACCCAGTCACTGCAGCTTACCCATGGTATGTCAAAACCACCTTCCCCCACCCAACATACCATTTGGGTCTCTGTATCGTGTCCACAGAATCTCTTATCCTCTAACGATGGAATCTCCTCTCACCACTGCATTTCTCCTCTGCCCCCTTCCCTTCTGAGCCACAGTGCTAGACTCAGTATCAGAAACCCAGTTGTTTAGCACCTCTCTAGTGTGTCTTCTTACCTCCCCCCACCCCAAAGTGGTATGCTTGTTATTGAGGGGAATGGCTACAAGGGTATTCTGTACTGGTTGTCTATTTCCCTTCCCTCTCTAGGCAGCCACCCTTTCACCTCTCTCCTACAACCTAGGGGTGACTATCTATCATCTCCTCAGTTTCTCTGAGTCGAAGGTCATCGAGCAGCAGCTCCAGTTCTTTCACACATTCTCTGAGGAGCTGCAGCTCGGTGCAGATGTGGTTATCCGGGAGGCTGGAAGTCTCCCAAAATTCTCACATTCCACACACAGAAGAAAACACAGACCTTGTCTTCTCCAAAGTAAGTACCCCAGATATCTCCATTTTACATCACTTGGTCATCACGTGAATTGCCTTTAAGAGTTCTAAGCTGCCACAGATTCTTAAACAGGTGACACACTCAGTGCTTTAGGATAGCTTTATCTCCTCTGCCGTCAGATTTCTGAATGCACTATGAACCCATGTACACCACCTCACTATTTTTGCACTCTTTCTGCACTACTTATTTAATTTTTAAAATATATTTATTATAATTTATAGTATACTTTATGTATTGCACTGTACTGCTGCTGCAAAACAACAAATTTCACAATATACGTCAGTGATAATCATCCCAATTCTGATTCTTAATTTTTACTAGACTAGATTAATGTGTTGACTCAATAGCCACTTTGGACTGGGAGAAGTAGGAAGGAGGCCACACATTCAGCTATGTTCTGACTACTGAAGTGAATGGAGAAGGCCAGAGCCTCCACCATATCCCTATCACCACGATGATTAATCAGATGCACTCAACATTCAGTGTAAAAAATCAGGCATCTGTACAGAGCAGTGAATGAGACCCTGCATCATTCTCCTGACATTTCCACATGGAGAAGTCACTGGAAATTGATTGGAAAGTTGATCCAAGGGTGTGTCCAGTACCAAGCCTTAATCCTGTTGGTATCCTGGCCTGGGGACCGAGTTCAACCAAGGGTGAGATAATCGAGTAACTAATTCTGAGTCAAGACTCTGGCATCTGCAAGAACTCAATAAATGACAGGTCCAATACAGAAGCCTGATCTGAGAGAATTGACATGAAGCAAGAAGTCAGATAATGAGGCAGGGTCTCCAGGACCGTGAGTGTGTTGGCACTGGAATGAAGGCAGTGGGAACAAGCATGCAAAATAAACTCTTGGTGGTTATATAACCATTCCTCGGAGTTATGGCGTGCGGCATGATATAAAGTCAACATTTCAAGCATTTTTCTAAGAATATTGTGAGGTTCCTGATATGCACTTGCCAACTTCATAGATGTTCCTGTTTTTGGTGGTCTCACTCTCTGTGTAGAGAGGGTCCCTGCGGACAGGGGACTTCATCTCCACGTAGCTGCTTTCGGAATGTTTGCAGGTCAGCGCCGGCGGGTCTTTGATGGTAGCGTATGGATTCTCACTGCTGTTCAGGGAACATGTGCTGGAGCTGCAGACTGAACTCTTCATGTAATCTGGAGAAAGAACAAAAGGTAAATTACATACTCCATTTTCCTTTGAGAAAGCAAAATCCTCCACAAAATAGTCCGCTGGCATACAGGAATGTCTGAGTGACAGCTGTAATAATTCATATGTTCACAAAATGACCTTAACAAGTAACGTGTAGAGAATAAGAGAGGGTTAGAGATCCAACCCATCCCTCCAGCAGCCTCTACCACTGACAGTAACCTGGCTGCAAGTTCCTCCGAGCTCCAGAAACGGCAAATCTACGGAAAAGAAAAACGTGGTTAATGGAAGAATGACGGACATCTCACTGCATCCACCATTGGTCAAATACAGGAGTATTGATGTATTTAAGCACATTTATTCTATATCCATCCTTAATCTCAAACTTTATTTTTATAACTGTACTTAATTAATTGTTGAATGTTGTTTTTGTTGCATGTCTCACCCTGACCAACACAAGACAGCAAATTCCTAATCCATGTAAATGTATATGGAGAATAAAGTCGAAACTTGATTTACCTTGTTTTGTTCGGCGCATGACATAGCTGTAGCTGTTCCCAGCATCAGGCTCCCTTATTTTCACTTGGCCATGGGTCCAGAGAGCAGCTCCCTGAAGGGAAGGGCCAGTTTCACAATGCAGGGACCAAGGGCTTACTCATACAGGCCAAGACAAACCGGCCCTGGAGATTTACACTGCAGTGACCTCTTCCACTTCCTGTAGCCCTCCTTCACTGTGTATAATGCCAAAGGCTTCTGGTACTTTATAACTGAGGCAGGCCTGGTCCAGCTTACAGTGATGTAGTGTAGCAAAGTCATGGAACTCAGTCAAATACCAGGACTGGCTGTTGCATTCCCTGAACTAAAACCTGCAGAAGCTGGAAAGGCCGACAAATGTTTTTGGAAAAAATTAGAGGGAAATGGGGAAAATGTTGAGTAGTGGATGCTCTTTCACAGAGCAGGCATAGACATAACAGTCCATTGCCTCTGTGTGCTGTGAGGTTCTGTAGTCCCGTGAACACAACAGTGCAAACGGCATCTGTACAGAGATATGATGTGTTAGGGTGTTGCAGTTGCAAAGAAGCGTGAAAACATGGTGAACAGTGAAGAGATGGTGAGATGTGAAGACGAGTTGAGATGTGAAGAGACGGCGAGATGTGAAGACATGGTGAAGAGACCCTACGCAACAGGACTGTCCTTTTTCCCTCTGTCTACCAAGCTGATCTTGTGTATTTATAGAGGAAGGCTGCCTTGCAGATCTTTTCTACACCACAGGCTGATTACAATGTACCCCACTGCATTATTTCAAAGACAAGCAGGTCCCAAAGTCCTACAAATAGAGGTTCCCTTTCTTATGCACTTGACAGTGCAGGCAGGTAGATTCACCATCTCCATACGGGACAGAGATTAGAGGAGGCTCCTTCACTCAGAGGGTGTGAGTCTTCGGAAATCCCTTCCCACAAGGTCATTGGAGGAATCAGAGCATGACAACTCCTGCTCCCATTTCACAGCTTTTTCTTTCCAAAGAGTAACTAACCAATTCCCTCTCTTGCTGCTGGATTATTGGTTTTGCTGTGTGTAACATTGTCATCATGTTTTTCTATGTCGCACTTCTAGGATTCCAGAATTATGAAAAGTATTATTGCTGAGGTGAATATTTTATGATTGAACTGACAGAGAGAAAACTTGGAATAAATTTAACATTTACAAAGCACATTAATTTGATGGTAATTAGGGGGCAAATAGTCACAATCATTCGGAGTTGTGTTGTTGTAAATGGAAAGGTTTACCAAAGCATCAATTCACAGAAAGAAATTACTTTGGTGAACTTAAAGTTAAAATAAAAATTATCATCAGAGTTCACATATGTTACCAGATATTACCTTTAGATTCTTTTTCTTGCAGACATTTACAAGTAAATAAATACACCAGAATTTATGAAAACCTATACACAATGTGCATAACATGACAAACTCTGCAAATAAAAATTAATACTGAGAACATGAGTTGTAAAGAGTGGTTGAAAGTGAGTCTGTAGGTTGTAGATTTCTGGAGTAACTTTCATCTATCAATGAGTGTAATGGACAGTTTAGAAAGTTTTACACTGACACTTTGTGCCTCTGGCTTTCAGTTCCACTATGTTCCTCTCACTTAGCGATCCACAGATGTCCGGGAATATGAATGAGCTTATTGACTCAGTGACACCATACATTCTCCCAGGTCATGCATCCTCTGGACAGAGTCATCAGCTGGAACCTGTGCTGCAGCAGGGTCACTAATCTGGCTCACATCACCATGATTGACACTGATCCATGGGCTTTTTCCCTCCACACTTGAGAAGGGAAGGGGTTGGGTTAACCACACAGTAAATACTTCCTTCCCTTAGAGAGCTTGCACTGATCCATGGATCTTTTCCCTCCACACTTGGGAATGGAATGGGTAAATACTTCCTTTCTTTAAGGAGCTGAATTCTTTGCCAAACTCCTATGTTGAGTGAGCTTGGATTGGCACAGCCAATTTCCAGAGGTCTGGAGTTGACTTACATCAGGAAAATGTGGACAGCAGTCTGTATGCCCAGGTTTCTTGAATTACAGATGCAATTGTACGACTGCACGGCTGCCTATAGCTGCATTGCAATACAGTAAGAGGGATTCCTCATACCATAGCTCTCATACACTGATAATCACACATCAAGCTAAAGAATCACATGGAGCTTCTGTCCAAGCTAGTGTCAGAAAAGGGCCAGTAACATCATGAAAGATCCCACCCACCCCTGCACAAGGACTGCTTGTCCCACTCCCATCAGGAGGCTGCGTAGCATCCACACCAGGACCACCAGTTCAAAACCAGTTACGTTTACCAAGCAGTGAGGCTGATCCACACCTCCACCCACTAAACCACCCCTCCACACCCCCAACCACCACTCATTTACCATCAGAATCATTTTATGTACAGACTCTCCTGCGCCTAGCATCACTTTATGGACATTAACCAATCTATGTATATAAAATCTTATGTATTTACATTTATTGTATTTATTATTATTATTATGTATTCTTTATCTTATTGTGCATTTTTCTGCACTGCATTGGATCCAAAATAACAACTGTTTTGTTGTGTACTAGAAATGAAATTAAACAATTATGTATGAGATCTTCATCAGGGTGTTGGCCCACAGATTCCCAATAAGGGCACAATTAACCAAAGTAGAGGTTGTGCAGTTCTTTGCCAGCACCCTGATTCTGTGGGAGTCACCAAGGGGAGAGGGTAGGACAGTAACAGTGAGCATTCACTTTGCTACAAGGGAGGGCAGGTTCATGGATGATATTTTAGCCTGAAACATTTCGAAGTAAAACCATGTTGAGGGTTTACTGACCTAAGCCATTCAAGTTACTGTGGTATTGCCATTCAGGACACAATGAGTTGTTGATATCTTGCCCAGAAAGCTCTATACTCTGGAGACTTGACAAAAGCTGTTTTTTGGTCTGTTTCTAAATTGATAAAAGATTAAAGTTTAGTTAAAAGGGCCAACTTTTAACACATGCAAAATGACACTTCAATATTAAAGCCCATTTTACACAATGTAATGGTTCAGTGTGACCAGGCTCAGGTAAATGATTACAAATATCTCTGATTCAGACCATGGAACAGATCGTATAACATTCAGAATGTGTTTTTTTTAACTACTGCTGTATGTCCTTGGGTGCTTCAGTGTGACAGGTGCCAAGCTCATGGCCAATTAAGAGGAATAGACAGAGTGGACAGCCAGCGCCTCTTCCCCAGGGCACCACTGCTCAGTACTAGAGGACATGGCTTTAAGGTAAGGGGTGGAAAGTTCAAGGGGGATATTAGAGGAAAGTAATGCATTGCCTCAGTCAGTGGTGGAGGCAGATACACTAGTCAAACTTAAGAGACTACTAGACAGGTATATGGAGGAATTTAAGGTGGGGGGGTTATATGGGAGACAGGGTTTAACGGTTGGTCCAACGTTGTGGGCTGAAGACCCTGTACTGTGCTGTCTTGTTCTATGTTCTATAATTCAGATCCAATCAGCATCACCTTGTGTTAGGGATCTTTCCCCTTCTGCCAGCTGCCAGTTTACAACTAGTATTCTGTTTCCTCAAGACAATATCTCCATTGTGGCAGTGCAGGCCTTAACTACAGGATGGATGGTAGTGTAACACACTACGGTGTTAATGATCAAAGTTCAATTCCTGCCACTGTCTGTAAGGAGTTTATATGTTCTCCCTGAGACCATGTCAGTTTCTTCCTGGTGCTACGGTTCCCTCCCACATTCTAAAGACATACCCGCTAGGGTTAGTAAGTTGTGGGCATACTATGTTGGCAACAGAAGCGTGGCAATACTTGCAGGCTTCCCAGCACAATCCTTGGACTGTGTTGGTCGTTGATGAAACAACACATTCGGTACGTTTAGTTGTTTACAAAACTCTGTCATTGTGTAGCAGAGCTTCCTGACATAATAACAGTAACACCGTTACTGCCAAATATATTATTTACCTGAAAATATCTAACTTTGAAGAAAATGCCTTTTCTTCTGTACTGAACTCAAACAATGGAGCCAATGAAAATCCCACCCAGTCACAAAAATACGATGCACATTAAAAACCGAGATCCCGGCACCTCATATCACTAACAGCTTACAGCATTCATTCTTCCCAGGGTGGAAATGGTAGATACAAGAGGGCATAATTTTAAGGAAATTGGAGGAAAGTATAGGGGGCAGTTAGAGGCTGAGTACTTCACACAGACTGTGGTGGGTGTGTGGAGCGCCTTGCCAGGGCTGGTGGAAGAGGCAGGGACATTATTACCATTGAAAAGACTCTTAGTTAGGCACATGGCTGCTAGAAAAATGGTGGGCTCTGTGATCTTAGAGCAGGTTAAAAGGTCAGCACAACATTGTGGGACAAAGGGGCTGTACTGAGCTGTAAATTTCTCTGTTCTCTGTAACTTGTTGGGTCAGTAGCTGTTTGGATAAGTAACTTAAGATTCGTAACTGCTTAGATCACAGTGAGCAAATCCTAATCTGTGCCTCAAGTGTGATTATTAGTGCTGGGATAAGTAAACATCTCGTTTTGGATGGAACCACCATCCACTCTCCAGTCTCTCAGCATTAGATGTAGCTTTGAGATTGGACAGTGTGCACTTGTCTCCATCTCTCTGAGCACGATGTCAGAACATGTGAGCCAACAGCTCAGTGGCTGAGTTCCCAGAAACACCAGAGATTCTGCAGATGCTAGAAATGCTGAGCAGCGCACACAAGATGCTGGAGGAAAAGCAGGTCAGGCAGCATCTGTGGAGAAAATAAACAATCAATGCTTCAGGTTGAGACAATACCGATGAAGGGTTTCTGTTTGAAACATCAACTATTTATTCATTCCCATCGATGCTGCCTGATCTGAGTTCCTCCAGCATTTGTGTGGGCTTCCTCTGTGGTTTTCTGTGTGTAGGGAAGCCAGGCTACAGCACAGCTCCACGGTGATCTGCAACGTAGCTGCTTTCATAAGCTGGTCCTACAGTGCCTGTGGTTGTGTTTTATGCAAAGTGCTCACTTCAATGTCTGCCTTGGGAGAAACATCATTTAAACTGTCAGTTGCAAATGAAAGCTTGGTGCAGAGTTTTTAACAATTGAGACTGGTTTCAGTGCTTGTGCAATTTTACTGGTGTTTTTATAGCTAGTTTTGCAGTGTTTGTGGCTTTTGGTCACAATAAGACTGCGAGTGCTGGAAGAGCCGCTGCAGTTTAGAGGAATATTGTACAGATACATACCTTGATGTGACAGTCTTCATCTGCATTTCTGATAAAACGGGTGAGTTGGCCACACTGGGGCAGAGTGTGGTAACTAGGGTTGGTGAAACAGTGAAGGGTGCTGGAACTCTGAGATGTATCTAAGGAAAGATAAGTTAGCACAAAATGTATGCACATTGAGCAAATATAAATACAGTGGATTCCAGTTAATTGGGCCATTGGTTAATTCAAGACAGCTACCTACTTGGGGCAAATTGTAAAGAACAAAAATTAATAGAGAAAATAACAGGATTCCCTTTGCTTATTTGGGACACTATACCACTTAATTGAGGCAGAAGACTGTTGCTGAACCGTTTCTAACCAGCGTCAGTCACAAGCGTAGTTATTAGATACAACACCGTACTTAGAATGAACAGTTTTTAAATACTGTAGCATCAGTTGTGTGTGTTTGCGTTCAAAGCAGTGAACTTTGTCACTGGTCGTTGGTGAGGAATAAGTACTACGACAGCCTTGGAGATGCCACAAAGAGCTAGGAGTGAAATCTGAACCATCTCACTACCTCCACAAGACAAAGAATCTGAAAGTATCAACTATCACCTTGAATGTTACAGTGAAAATGGTAGGGTCTTTTAAGAGACTCCTGGATAGGTACATGGAGCTTAGGAAAATAGAGGGCTATGGGTAACCCTAGGTAATTTCTATGGTAAGGACATGTTCGGCACAGCATTGTGGGCCGAAGGGCCTGTATTGTGCTGTAGGTTTTCTATGTTTCTAAAATTAAGATTTGGGGATACAATCTTTGTCAGCATTGTTTGATGCCAGTCCATTATCCACACTAGGTGTCTGTGCTGATTTTGTTCATCTACTATCAAAAGAAAGTGATGCAGACAAATTCCTCCATTGATAAGTATTAGGAACTAGTGCACAGTTATATAGTACTGTAGTATTGTAGGGAGTGTTCTAATTTGTTCTTTATTTCATTTAAATGCATAATTTGTTACTCAGTTTGACTTTTTAACCATTTCCATGAAACTGGGGCAGATGCTTAATTGGGTCAAAATGCCCTGGTCCTGTTGTGTCCCAATTAACTGGAGTCCTCTGTGTACCTAAAACAGAGGGAGAGGCAGAAACTGAGGCAGAGCAGGAAATGCAGAAATTCCAAACGATAAGTCTGCAAAGAAGAAAGGAGAATAAAAAGGGAAACAGTTTGAGACAGGAAATCAATGAGAGATTAATCACTCCCAGTACCATTATAATCCCTGTATCCTCTGCTATAAAGTGCCTGTGGACACAGTTTTGCTCTTAAGGTTTTCAAATAAGACAAATGAAAAGTACATTGCACCTCACCACATTATATCTGAACCATGAGCAGATATAGAAGTATGTTGCAGAGACCGACATGCACCAGGACACAGCAAGTCTTTGGGAAGAACACCTAGGGTTTGAAGGAACATCAGTGACTTACAGAAGTCACTGCAAAAATCACACCAGGTCAGAATAGGTTTTTTTAAGAAGGCAAGGAGTACATCACTATGGACACAAAGCAACAGTGTGAAATAGAAACACATTTTGAGCTTTCAGCAGAACTTCAGTCAGGTCTTTGACCTGAATCATAAGCTGTATCTCTCTCCACAGATGCTGCCTGACTGGCTGAATGTTTCCAGTACTTTGATTTTCTACAGTAGATATTAAAACATCTGCAGAGATTTTTGATTTTCATGTTCAGTCTCCAACTTCAACTCATACCCCTGCATCCCTACTCAAATTCCACCTGTCGATGTGTGTTCAGTTTAAAGAAATGAAAGAGTGCATATTCCACTTAATGGTTCTGCCCTAAGGACCAGTTGACCATTCAGACCCGGGATGGCGGTCACTCTTTACAAAAGGACTGAATTCGTGCAGCTGCTGTCATTGAATGCAAACAAAAAGACGTTTTCTATTTTCTGAGATTTTTATGATTATTGGACTGGATTTTATATTGGTTTCCTTCAGATTTTCCGTGTTTTCTTTCTTGTGAACAGTTGGTGAGTGGATGATCTGTTAATCTGTTAACTTTTGTGTATAAAAGTGGGGTGTTGGAGGTTTGTTCCTTTCTGTGGGGGGGGGCAGGGACTGTTATTGTTGCTGTTGTTTTCTACAAGTGAGGGGGGTCGGTGATTGTTATTGTGGCTGTTTTTTGCTGCAGGGAGGGCAAGTTTGGGGTCTGAGCTTTGTTTCTTTTATTTTCATGCCACTGGGGGGAGTTGATGCCTTTCCCTTCATCAGCTCCCATGGTTTATTTTGTACTTCGTGGCTACGTGAAGAAGATGAATATCACAGTTTGACAATAAAATGAACCTTTGAGCAGTTTACTTTGCCGCTGCAACATGATGCTCTGCTGTTGTTCTTACCTGAGAGGGAATAGTCTGTATTGGTAATCCGCATGGCAGGGGTGTAGGAGACACTGGGCATGTTGTGCCCTTTCCCTTTCTGCTTGCATTTGTACCAGAGGAAGAGAGTCAGCATCATCACTATAATCAGGAGAAGAATGATGATCCCAGTGACAGCTCCAACAGAGTGCCTGTCCGATGCTAGAGCCGGGCTGATCCTTGTATACGGGTTCAGTTCATCCATTACCAGGGCAGCTGTGTGAGGGAATACAATCATTGGATCAGAATTATACTAGATGATATGGAATTACAGAGAATTGCCAGCACAAAAGCTGGCCTTTCAGGTCTTCGTATCAATGTCAATGTTTACACCACCACGAGTCTCATCACATATCCCTCACGTACTGCTCCTGCGCACCCTGGACATCAGAGCCAGAGGCTGGAGGTGGTCATGGTCACATCATGACTGATCAGCCATTCAGTAAGAATATCACTGATCATTCACCACAGACCACTTTCCTGCCCCTAACCCCATATCCCTCTATAATCTTCATCCCTAAAGATCTATCACCATACTCAGTGCCTGAACCGCCAGAGCCTATCACGTAGAGTATTGCAAAGAGATAACATCTTCTGGTGAAAAGATTTCTTCTCCCCTCAGTCCAAAGTGGCTATTCCTTCTTTTGAATTGAAGATCCCCGCTTCTAGACAGCCCGGTCAGGGGACAGACTTCTGTGAAAGAATGTTATACATTTTGATGACGTCACTTCTCATTCCTCTAAACTCCAGACAGTACAGGCCCAGCTGGCGTAATCTCTCTCATGTGATAAAAATGCATTTCAGGAATCTATCTGATATCCTTTGCCAAATTCCCCTGAGCACAACTTTCTAGGGTAGGGACACCAGACCTGCACACAACGTTCCAGACATGGTCTTACTAGTGACTGCTGATGGTCCTTCAACATGAAGAAAACTTGGAACCACCTGGTATGTGGGGAATTTTACTTTCAGAAGAGGAAAAGGTGTGAAAACAAAAGTACAATAAGTTATTCTGTGATTTTTGTTCACTGACCCAGAAGCTTTTGCAGTGTTCATTAAAATTCTCCCCAATTCCGGCAGAAAAGAAGTTCAAGTTGCACGGACACGAGACTTGTTCTCTCTACACACTGAATGTTTATTCCCCTCCACTGATGCTGCCTGCCTGCCCAGCATGGATACCTCACTCACCTCAATGCTGAAACAATTCCACAACCTATAGACTTACTTTCAAAAACTACAACTTGAGTTCTCTATTATTTATTTACTTATTTATTTGCACAATTTATCTTCTTTTGCACATTAATTCTTTATCAGTGTATTTATGTATAGTTCTTCATAAATTTTCCTGTAAATGCCTGCAAGAAAATGAATCTCAGGCTTGTATATGGTGACATAGATGTACTTCGAAAATAAATTTACTTTGAATTTTACTTGCTGAATTTCTCTTCACTTTACTGACCAAGGTGTGTTTAAACGGTACATGCAAATCCTCAGTGAACAGGATCAAGGCATCGCAATGAGTCAGATTCTGCCCGACAAGTGCTTTCCACCTACCTTGGTCACACCGAATGCCTTTGAAACCAGGTGAACAGTAGCAAGTCCCAGTCACATGATCACAAGTGGCATTATTCAAACACTCACACAGCTGCTGACAGCTGTAGCCAAATGTACCAGGAGGACACTCTGGAATACAGTGGGAACAATGCAGTTAAGGAGCTCCTGCGGTCAATCAATCAGTAACATTAAGCATTACAGCTATTTGAAACAGTGAGCATCTGAATTTACTGTTCCTTTTGGAATTGTTCTATAAGTAATGTTCCATTTGTTTTTCCTGTATAAGAAATTATTACACTGAATGGGTGGATTCACTTAAGTTTTCTGGGGTCCAAAACCTATTAAATTCTTACCCCATGTTCCATCAATCCTCTCCATTATAAATGCTCTGTCCTCATTTATAAAAGAGACAGCCTATATAGATATCTTGTTCATTACCACTGAAGTACGTCATTCTAAACTAGTCGATCGCTTGTCACGCAGAGTCAGGTGACCACGATGTCATCTTCAGGTTATATTTTGGATGTTGGATAAGTGAGCTTGCACAGCTGGAGGATACAGGCTGAGATTTGCCTTTGCTGAAGCTGGACAGATGTAGTGAAAGGTGCAGTGTGGTTCGTCTTGGCTCTGGATGCAGAGAGTGGAGTTCGAGGTCAGGTTAGGGTTTAGGGTCAGGGATATGGGGGAGTCAGATGTCAGGCCAGATTCTAGCTCCCTTAACGAAGGCCAGTAATGTGGATGTGTTACGAAAGACATCCATGGGTGGATATTGGGCCAGCAAGTGCTGTGGACAAAGACCAGTGGTGTCCCAGTTAACGAGTGCTGCCTCCCCACCAACAGTTGGGCAGGTCTAGGTGGTCAGGAAGCACAACGCTCAGTGACCTCCTAGGTAAGCAAATTGACGAGGCCTGGAGTTTGATGTCCCGTTATTGGCAGGTACTGTGATCCATACCTTAGCAGCCAGCCAAAGGCCCTGAGAAGAAAGGTCACAATTTAAATCCATTCAGCACTGCATACTGAGGCTGGAATCCATGGAAAATCCCTTCACAGAGTCAGAGTCACAGAGGTATAGCACCTCGATGATCACATCCCACCTCTCAACACATGGTCCAACCTCTCTATACCTATGTGACCAAGGACACATCCAGAGGCTTCTTAAATGTTATTAACTATGCTTCAACCACTTGCTATCCACTAGTCACAGAACTAGCAGGCTGGGTAGCTAGGGTGGAAAGGACAAAATCTTTCCCATGTCACAGATTCCGTACCGGCTCATCTACCAAGGGAATCTGTGCTGGCACCATTGGATAAGTGGGGGGAGATAAAGAGCAGTGAGTTGATTAGCTCAGAAAGAACTGCTCCAGTTCCATCTGGCAATGCATCAGCAGGAAATCAATGCTCCTGTGTTCTTTAGAGTGGAGGAGAATGAGGGGAGATTCGATAGAGTTATCTAAAACTATCAGGGGTATAGATAGCTAGCAGGCATTTTCCACTGAGGCTGGGTGAGTCTAGAGCTAGCGGTTGCAGATTAGGGATGAAAGGTGAAATACTTAAGGGGAGCTCGAGGAGAAACGTCTTCACTCAGAAGGTGGTGAGAATGTTGGATAAGCTGTCAGCAAAAGTGGTGGATGTGGGTTTGATTTAAGAAAAGTTTAGATAAGTACATGGATGGGAGGGGTATGGAGGGCTATGGCTGCAGTGCAGGTTGATGAGACTAGGCAGATTAATGGTTCGGCATGGACCGGATGGGCTGAAGGGCCTGTTTCTGTGCTATAGTGTTCTGTGACTCTATGCAGCACTGACAATCAATCAAACACTAATCTGTGTGCATAACTGCTGTCATCTGGAAGGCAGGAAACTTCAGCAAATTTGTATGTGTTGCCCTGAGGCTATAAGAATAAAGTGAATCAATACACGCACTGTTGAATCTTATTCCTCTAACATCACTTGTTCATTAATGACTCAATTTCTAACCAGGCTAATGTGTGAGAGTATGGATGATGCTGTGTGCCTAAGAACTTGAGCAGACCTGCTCTGTGTCACTGCTTTGCGTCCCTAACAGAAGCGTGAGAGAAAAAAAGATTTCTCCACCACAGGAAAGACTGTTCTCAATCTGCATCACAGGACTAAACTCTGCAATGAAGGGATATGAATAACTGACAGGATTTGGTGGTGTTCTGTTATGAAGGGAGAACCAATCTTCACTGCATAGCTACAACCAGGCAACACATTCCATGGAGACAGGTGGATATGTAATTACAATGAGTTGGCTGTACATTAATTGGAATGGGTGTGGGACAACAAATGCAATGACTATATTCTGTTTATCCTATTGTGTGCCCATGTTACAATCTCTGCATGTGTGACATGTGGCTGCTGCACCACAGAAACATTTTTAAACATTGTCTCATGTCAGCTCACTGAGAGGCATGTCTGTGTGCTGGTGAGGCAACAGGGTCTGTATCCAGAGATACCGGCCACATGACAGATGCACTGCCACCTGGCTGGTCGGAGGACACACCACATACCAATCAACATTTGGTCCCTCCCAACTAATCAATGCACACCTAAATTATTGGTCACCTTAATTGGATTATCTCGCCCAGCCCCATGCTTTAAAAGGTGAGACTTGCCCTTGGCTAGCCCTCTCTTACAGACCACCACATTGGAGGTAAGTGCATTGATTTATGTTTGGGAAGGTCTATCGTTTGTCCTGGTAAGGGAGCTGCAGCTATCCAAGGTCAAGGGGGATAGCTGATGTAGTGCTTTTCCCTTGTTCTTTGTTTGTGTAACCGTACCCTGTCCCCACACCGCTTCCTGTGTATTGTTGTTGCTTGTGTTGACCCGACTTCCCCTTGTAAATAAATTCCTTATTATTAAAACTGGGTGTGTCCAGGCCTCTACTGTTGAGACTCGAAGAACCAGTTATTTTCCATCACAACAGGATCCCACAACTGGAAAGTTCCAGTGCCTACCCCGTGCCTGAAAACATCTACCTGTCCAAGGCTTCCTGCATTAGTGACAGGTTCTCTTGTTAATATATACATGAGGACAGGACGGGAAAGGAATGGAGGGTTATGGGCTGAGTGCAGATCGGTGGGACTAGGTGAGAGTAAGCGTTCGGCATGGACTAGAAGGGCCAAGATGGCCTGTTTCCGTGCTGTAATTGTTATATGGTTATATAGGAATCAAACACCCAGCCCTTTTGGAACCCTCCTTGGAATCAAAGCAGGGAAATTTCACATCATCTGTTCCCAACCAAGGGCTAAAAAAAGTAAATCCAGTGGAATTTTAATTACAAGAAAGTCCCGGCTTGCTTTCTAAAGGTAACAGGAAACAAGTGATCAGGAATTTTACTATCAGGTGTTTCATACTCCCAACTGGGTTGCATAACTAATTAACAGTGACACAGGGAAACTGGATAATGCAGTCAGCAGACAGATAAATATGAGTGGTAAATCTTGTAATCCCCCATGTATAATGTGGCAAGAAGTGTGTGCGTGTGTGCGTGCACACGTTGGTGGGACACTCCCCTCGGCCTCTGTTTTACTCACTCTGCTCGCAATGTTTCCCAAAGAATCCTGTTCGACACTTGCATTCCCCTGTCACATGGTCACAGTCTGCTCCATTCTGACACCTGCAGAGTTGGATGCAATCTTTTCCAAAAAATCCCATTGGACACCCTGAAAGACACATTCTTTGTTAGAAAGAGCACCGTGTTTTCCATTACTGCATTCCCAACCATTATGGAAGAGGAAGGTTTGAGGACGACAATTAGTTCCAAGGGGACCAACCTCCAGCTCCCAGATTATCAGCAGCTCTAGAGCTTTACAGGGATCACAAACAGGGATTTGTGCAGAATGATGGTGAGAAAAAAAGGGAGAAAGAGGAGCCTGGACAGAGAAATAGAAACACTGGAAACCTTCATATCAGCCAATAAGCATTTCTTTAAGAAACGGTCAAACAGGTTTTCTGTAGTTGCAAGGCCAGGGTAAAGAGGAAAATGAGGAAAGATTAAAGGGGAACAGCTGGCAGCCAACAGGCAACCACAAAAGGGCTGATCGTGCAAAGTGAAACGGAGGTGGAAATTTGTTGGAGATGGTTGTTGGAAGATTTGCTGGTTCAGTACCTCGATTGTCTTATGAAAGGTTGAACGGGCTAATTTATACCTACTGGAGTTTAGAAGAAGGAGAGGAGATTTGACTGAAACAAGATCTTGATAGGTCTGAACAGGTGGGTGTTGAGAGGATGTTTTCTTTTGTGGGGATATCTGGAACCAGTGTCACTGTTTAAATCCTGAATGTCTGATGAGATTTATCCCAGGTTATTAATGAGGAAAGAAAGGAGATTGTTTGGGCCTTGACGAAGATCTTTAGTGACAGGTGAGGTTCCAGAGAGCTGGAGAATAGCCATTGTTGTTCCTTTATTTATGGAAGACAGTCGAGACAAACCAGAAAACTTTAAACTAGCCAGTCTTACATCAGTGGTAGGGAATCAATTGGAGAAGATTCTTCGTGACTGGATCTACTCACTTCTGGAAATACACAGGCTTATTAAGGAGAGTTAGCATGTTTCTGTGCAGGGGGTGGACGCAGGTTAGATACATCGCAATGTTGTAGGCACATGGGGTCCATGAAGACTGGGTTGGACTTTGAAGATGGAGGGCGGTAGTAGAGGGATGTTTTTTCTGACAGGAGGTCTGTGGGCTGAAGGGCCTGATCTTTGATGTACAGTTCCTTGTAAACGAGACAGGTCAGGGTATGTCAGAAATGGGTATAGCAGAATTTTATAATGGGTGGTAGATGTGTGTGAATGGCTGTGAAGTATCCACTGGGAAGAGGAGTGGACAGGCCTGGAGTGGGGCGGACAGGGCTGAGTGGGAATGGGATAGAGAATTAAGCTGCAGCTAACTGCCGGCTCAGGTGCAGGAATTTGAAAGGTTTCACCCGCTGCTCTGGTTTTGCCCTGTTGACAAAACCACATTGATAGCAACAAGTGCTGTTAACATGGTGTCACAAATTCACAACTTTATCATCCATGTTTGGGAAGGGAGATTTTATCGGGGCACCTCAGAGATGCTGAAATCATGATCATCTTCAAGAAAAGAGACACCTGACTGGTAATATTGTAGTCTGCCTTATGGAAACATTACCAGACCCCTTCACAACTGCCCCCTGAACAGCTGCTACTCAAGCGACAATGAAGCATTGTCGCAGGAAAGCAGCATCCATCATCAGGGATGACCCCACACCACCCAGGCTACACTCTCTTCCTGCTGCTGCCATTAGGAAGAAGATACAGGGGCCTCAGGACCCACACCACCAGATTCAGGAAGACTCTTCATCTCATGTTCTCGATATTTATTGCTTGTTTATTATTATTATTTCTTTTGTTTCTTTTTGTATTTGTACAGTTACTTGTCTTTTGCATTCTGGTTGTCCAGCCAGTTAGTGTGGTCTTTCACTGATTCTATTATGGTTATTGGACTTATTGAGTATGCCCACAAGAAAATGAATCTCAGGGTTGTATATGGTGATAGGTATGTACTTGGATAATAAATTTACTTTGACCTTTGAACCAACTGTATCATGGAAGACCAGCATGAATAACAGTGTGGATTCTGTCCCTGTACAAGGACGAAAGGTACAATCTTTACCCAGGGACAACTGCAAGAAGAGTTCAAACAACAGCAGCAGTCACTTAACCCGGTTCTTTTCCAGCCTCTCTAAAGCCTTTCGTTCAGCATCTGGGAAGATCGGTGGAACATCCTCATCAAATCTGACATTGTCTCCATTTTATGTTTGCATCACACTGGCTTGAGATTAACCGATAGGTGGGAAGGGGTGTAGGAAGGGGTTAAATGGGAAAGGGAATAAACGGGAAGGGGATGACCTAGCTGATGACTGAAAAAAGGCAGCATAGAGAAGCACCCAATTGAACACTGGAGAAGGGGTGGGGGGGATGAGGCACAGCACCAGAGGTAAGAGAGTGCAGGAAGGAACCTCATGGGAAGACTTTTCCGATCTCCCTGTCTGTGAAAGCTTTGATTTCTTTTTAAATCCCATTCTCAGAATATTGACCCCTGGCATCTGGAGATCCCATAATTAGTTGTAACAATTTGATTTATTGATCTAAGTCTCAATGCCATTAAAAAGTTAATAAAACATCAGCAAAATGTGTATTACAGAACAATGACCTGATCAATCTATTTTTAACTAAAGGAATTAAGATTAATGAATGTGTAAATGAAGAGTGTGCTGTTCCCCCACACGGTGGCAGGCTCACCCTAGATTGTTGGAACTGAAACAGTTACTCACTCTGCGTGCAATACATGCCAGTCCAGCCCTGTGCACATCGACACTCTCCATCATAAACACTGCACACTGCTCCGTTATGGCAGTTACATGTGTGGATGCAGTTGGGACCCCAGAAGCCTGAATGGCAAGCTGAACAGAATGAGAAACCGATGGATAAAGGAAGAGAAAGAAAACTTTGCATGAGAGTAGCAGAATGGTTATTGCAAACACTGGCAAATGAGTTATGTCTCCCCAGGCCTCAGCATTTAGTGCACACATGGAACTGGATTGATCTCGAATTAGTTCTTATTTCAATTCATCATCATTTTGATTAGAAAATATTTTGGTGAGAACACAGAATGTTACAGCATAGGAATTTGTGTGTGTTTACCATGATCTGATTAAACTATCTCCATCAACCTGCACATGGTCCATAACCCTCTCACTCTTGCCTTTTCAAGTCTATGTTTAAATGCCTCTTACAAATGCTATCATATCCATTTCTACCACCTCCCCTAGCAGCGCATCCCAGACACTGTCTGTGGACGAAACCTTGTTCATCTCCTTCTTCACACATCACTTTCCCCTTCCTTAAACCTCTAGTATTTGACATCTCTACCCTGGGAGAAAGACTCTCACTCTACCCTAACTAAGCCTCTGATTATTTTACTTCATTCTATCATATCTCCACTGCCTCTGACACTTCAGGGAAAACAATATAAGTTTGCTCAACATTTCCTTCTAGTAAATGCTCTCCAATCCAGGCAACGTCTCAGGGAATCTCATCTGCACCTTCTTCAAAGTTTCCACATCTTGGTAGAGCAACCTTTTTTATGCCATGGACCCCTACCATTAACCGAGGGGTCCATGGATTTCGGGTTGGAAACTCCTGTCCTAGATTACGGTGACTAGGGCTGCAGAGAAATGTGGCCTAACAAGGTTTTAAACAGCTACGTAATGAATCAGCAATGTTTATACTCAATGTCTCAGCTATGGAGGCAAGCCTTCAGAATACCTTCCCTACTACCCATTTCACCTGTTTACCACTGTCAGGGAGCTACAGACTTGTACCCACTTCATACTTTCTGCTTGCATTTGATGCACCAACGTGCATTACCTTCCACTTGTCTAGTTTAATCTGCCTTTTCTTCACCCAAATTTTCAACTGATCTATAACTAACAATATTCCTACTCTCTATTATCATGTTGTTTACAAACCTACTAACCAGACCGTCTACACTTTCATCCAAAGCATCACCAGTGCTGATCCTTGTAAAACAGCAGCGGTCACAGACTTTCATTTTAAAATAACACCAGTGCACCACTACCCTCTGTCATCTATGACCAAGTCAATCCAATGTTTGTAGACTCTACAACATACATCCAAGTGACCTAATCTCCTGGACTAACTGACCACGAAGGTCTCTGTCAAATGCTTTAATGAAGTCCATATTGACACCATCAACTGCCTCAACCTCACAAACCATCTTCATTATCTCCTAAAAAATACAATCAAATCAAAGTTGTGAAATACAGCAGTGAAAACTGAAGGAAAATACAATGGTTTGGACATCATAATTCAATGATGGCTCCCAAATATGTACTTAAAAAGGAAAGAGTGTTAGTGCAAATCTAACATGTGGTGTGAAGTATTCTTGGGCTTACTATCATCCTTGCTGGTTCCTGGAGCTGGCGTCCTGAGTGGGACAGGGTCGCTTTGAGCTCTCCTACAGGAAAAATCTCAATGCACCATAAAAGAAAAGTTCAGAATTGCTCAATTTTGGCAGAAGAAATGCTGGGCCACAGGGATATGCTGAAGCTGCAGTGAATGAATGTGACCAATTTCACCCACGTTTTTCCCCCATGTGTGCAGTAAATGCTAATCATCCCAACATGGAGCTATCTGTTGGCTCAATGTTTTCTGCAGATGACATCTATCACTCTCTGTCAATCATTCCAACCCTTTGTCTTACTGCTATCACATAATAGACTGCATCCAGAAGCCAGCCAGCATGACCCAGTG
Source organism: Hypanus sabinus (assembly GCF_030144855.1). Taxonomy (NCBI): domain Eukaryota; kingdom Metazoa; phylum Chordata; class Chondrichthyes; order Myliobatiformes; family Dasyatidae; genus Hypanus; species Hypanus sabinus. The sequence continues at coordinate 44,314,623 of NC_082733.1, read as the reverse complement.
GCGGTAAACGCATAAAAACTATGTCTGGAAGGTAAGTGGAACATTTTAATTCTCAGTTTCACCAAGTGAAGCATTTCCTCCTGGTTACGTCTTGCCATGCGATGATTTGTATATGACATTCCCAAGCCCGTTACCAAAACAAGGATGGCATAATGAGTATGTGCATCTGCGAGCCGCCACAGTATGGGGAAGGGACTGTGCGCATGGCCGCTCGTGTCAAAACACAGCACTCTTTGATCAGGCACATGGCCAGGAGGGAGGCATCAACCTCGCATGGCTACGACAAACCATAAATCAGTTCTCTGCATATCCTAATGAATAGCTCAAAAAGAATGGCAGAGAAAAGACAGCTTTAACAAAGAGAGGAGTTGTCCCTTAAGAAAATCTCAAATAGACATTAATTAAAAACAGAAGTAACAACTTCAAATATCAGCACTTAAAACACAAAATAATCCAATAAGGCATCAATAGAGAATTTAAAAAATTCCTTCCATGGTCTCAAATTTCATGTGTGTTTATCGTTTATTTGGACCACAGGGGTGTTCTGAAAGAGCTATCTCACTCTACAAGGTAACCCAGAGTTAGGACAAGTTCACCCACCTAACTTGTTTATTTAGTTATTTAGAGACACAGTGCAGAACAGGCTCTTTCAGGCCAACAAGCCACGTAGCCCAGAAACTCACTGATTTATCACCAGCCTAATCACAGGACAATTTACAATGACCAATCAACCTACTAACGAGTAAGTCTTAGGACTTGTGGGAGGAAACCGAACACATTCACAGAGAGGAGGTACAAATGGCATCAAAATTGAACTCCGAACTCTGACGCACTGAGCTGTAATAGCGTCACACTAATCGCTATGCTACCATGGCGCCCCTTCACATGAAATATATCCTCACAAGCAACAAACAAATTGCTGGTGTCAGACATGCCTTCATGCAAATTCCCCTATATCTCTGAGTGTTGACTTGGCAAAATATGGGATCTACCTCTCCTTAACACCTTCTTCCAAGACAGTTCCAGCTCAGAGTACCTAACATTGTTATGCAGTGATGCCCTGCAACTCTTGGCCAAGGGATTCTTGAACGATTCTTTGTGGGTTCAGTAAAAAACATGATCTGACGATACTTTACATTCATCACAGAGTTATGAAATTCAGAAAGCAGAGAATTTCACCTTAAAATTGTTTTCATTCATTTCACTCTTCTCCTCACCTTTGGGGAAGATCAGGATAATTGGGAAAAACTCCAGATGGGAGATGAGTTGGGTTTAATACAAGGGTTCCTCATCCTGAAGTGCAGGTGTGATGGGAGGTGGATGCAGATCCAACAACAACTTTTAAAGGTGAAAAAGATAAATTTACAGGTTCTGGGGACTGAGAGTAACAAGACAGATGAGTTAACATTTTCAAAGCACACCAGGAAAATCCAAGACTCGAGATTTTGCAACTCACACAAAATGCTGGAGGAATTCAACAGGTCAGGTAGCATCTATGGAGGGAAATAAACAGTCAACGTCTGAGACTCTTCATCAGGATCTTCATAGATGCTGGCTGAGCTGCTGATTTCCTCCAGTATATACTCTGTTTCTCTCCTGTTCCATTTAACTTGCAAAGTCAGTGCTGAATTTTGAAAATGTTATCTCGTTAGTCTCATTAGTCTCAGTTCACCAGCATTGGGGTACCTCCATCAATCACTGTCGAGGACATCTTTAAAAGGCAGGACTTTAAGAAAGTGGCATCCATCATTACACATCCTCACCATCTGGGCCAGGCCCTCTTCCCACTGTCACCATCAGGGAGGAGGTACAGGTTTTTCCCCCTTCACCATCAGATTTCTGAATGGGCCATGAACACTACCTCACTATTCCTCTTTTACGTTATTTATTTTATTTAAAATTCAGCAATTTTTATGGCTTGCACCATACCACTGTCATAAAACAACAAATTTCAGATCACAGCATCTGTCAGTGATAATAACCCTAATTCTAATCTTGGTGCTGCACTTTAACCAGGATGTGCTTTAATCAGAAGAGGAGTTCAAGAAAACTAGCAAGGTTAATGGAATGGAATATATAAAATATATATTATGTATATTATATAAAGTATAATTATGAATCTAACACTTTTTTCATCCAATTGTGACATTTGGTGGCAAATCATCAGATGTGGAGTAATTGACTGTCTGTAGAAAGACAGTGGACAGCTTGCGAGGTGCTAGATAAATGAGTGTCTTCCCATCACTTACTCTGTGAACAATCTCGTCCAATCCAGCCTGGGTAACACTGGCAGGAGCCATCGATAGGGTTGCAAGTGCCATTATTAGAGCAGTAGCAAGTGCCAGAGCAGCTCTTTCCAAACGTCCCACTTGAACAGACTGCAGAAAGAAACACAACGCAGACCATATTCATTAATGAGGTGTAGACACACAGGACTTTTTGTTTGGTAAAGTCATACATTAAAAGTCTCCTTGGGATGCTACTATGCTCCTCTCACTGGGGCTCATATACAAACTTGACTTGTTAGCTGACTCCACTAACAGCCTCATGACTCAGCGGTGAGGAGGCCACCTTTCATAAACAATATATGTCTAGGGTCGGTATGATTTGGGATTCAACCAAACAGGAACATCGTGATGTTCTGATTAAAGGAACCTTGATTTGAGTTAATGCCATGTAAATACGGCCCATACACAATTGTCGGTCATCAAGAAATAACAGATCGTATGCCATATACTCCGTCAAGAGTATTGGCCCTTCCTCCTTAGAGCCATTCACCTGCACAATGCACTTCTTGCAACAGGGACTCTATTCCAACAGCATTCTGCAGCATCTTCCCTCATACTGCACTCTGCAGCTCCCGCCAAAAGACCCCAAACCAGATTACTGTCTGTCACAAATCTCCCTCCAGAACATTCCCCCGATCCCACCATCCTGACTGGCTGAAACAACGTTCCTAAGTTGAACACATGGCTTCTTGCCTTTAATTGAAACCAAAATATTCTACCAGCGGGACACAATAGTTTTGTTGAAAACAGCTAAATATGAAATAATTACAGCACAGCAGTAGAAATCTTAACCAAGGCTTTACATATAGAATCAGAATCAGATTTAATATCACTGACATATGTCGTGAAATTTGTTGTCTTTGCAGCAGCAGTACAATGTGATACATAATAATAGAAAAAACATGAATTACAGAATAATATATTTATATATAACATAGTTAAATTTTATTTCTATTTTCACACTGATTATTTTAAAAGTAGTGAGGTAGTGTTCATGGGTTCAATGTCCATTCAGAAATTGGATGGCAGAGCGGAAGAAGTGTTCCTGTATCATTGAGTGCGTACCTTCAAGCTTCTGTACTTCTTTCCTTATGGCAGCAATGAGAAGAGGGCATGTCCTGGGTGATGGGGGTCCTTAATGATGTATGCCATCTTTTTGAGGCATCACCCCTTGAAGATGTCCTGGATACTACTGATGTTAGTGCCTATGATGGAGCTGGCTAAGTTTACAACTATCTGCAACTTATCATGATCCTGTGCAGTAGACCCACCTCCCCCATATCAAACAGCGATGCAGCTAGTTAGAAGAGTCTCCATGATACATCTGTAGAAACTAGTGAGTGTCTTTTGTGACATAACAAATCTCCTCAAAAACTTCAAGAACTTCAGGAACTTCAAATTTTTCACTCTTGCTATTTCTGATCCTTCCTATGAGGACTGGTGTGTGTTCCCTCATCCGTCATCTTAGCCTTTCTGAAGTCTGCAATCAGTTCTTTGGTCTTACTGATGTTGAGTGTAAGGTTGCTGCTGTGACACCACTCCACTAACTAACATATCTTTCTTCCGTACGCCCTCTCATCACCATCTGAAATTCTGCCAAAATGGTTGTATCATCAGCATATTTATAGATGGTATAAGAACTGTGCCTAGCCACACAGTCATAGGTGTAGGGAGAGTAGAGCAGTGGGTTAAGCACACACCCCTGGGGTGCACCAGTGTTGACTGTCCGTGAGGTGAAGATGTTATTTCCAATCCACACAGATTATGGTCTTCGGTTAAGAAGTCAAGAATCCATTTGCAGAGGGAGGTACAGAGGCCCACATCTCGAGCTTTTCTACCAGAACTGTAGGAATGAATGTGTTAAATGCTGAGCTGTGGTCAATAAACAGCATCCAGGTGGCCCAAGGCAGCATGAAGAGCCAATGAGATCGCATCCACTGTTGTGGCGAAAGGCAAATTGCAGTTGGTCCAGGTCCTTGCTGAGACAGGAGTTTATTCTAGCCATGACCAACCTCTCAAAGCACTTCATCACCGTAGATTGTGTGCTACTGGGCTATAGTCATTAATGCAGCTTACCCTGCTCTTCTTGGACACTGGTATAATTGTTGCCGTTTTGAAGCAGATGGGAACTTCTGACCATAGTAACAAGAGGTTGAAAATGACATCCACAGCATAGTAAATTTTAAATTGTCCCATTCAGATCTAAAGATTTAATAACTGTGGAGGATTTCTTTCTCTTTTAGGATAAAGTCTTTCCTAACAAGGGGGATCACTCTGCTTGGCAAGTGAGCCTTGTGGCTGTGAAACGATCTCAGGTTCTAGGGCCTCTTCCATGGTAGTTGTAGGAGTTGACTCTGGGACTGCAAAAAGTGGTTCTGACAGCACTGGCCACCTTTCTTCTCTAACAATTGACCCTGGTCTTCTCCAGCTGATCGATGTCATCTCCAGATGACATCAGCCACAATCTCCACTGTGCAGGAAAGTGGTCCAGTTCTGAGTACCCACTTTTGATCATCTCTAGTCTCTCACCTGGACCGTTTGTCCAGGAGTGAAACATAGAACCTCCTTGCTTGAACAGCCTTCTATTTGACTCAGCTGTTTGTCCCACATACTCCTTCCGAGATTGGGCTTGAGGAGATCCAAGCGTGAACACAAAGGATGACTAGGAACAGGATAGCTAGTGAGTTATTGGCTGTGGAGTGTGCTGCATTGCAGTGCGGAAGGAGGAAATTATCAAGCTTCTGATTCAGTGTAAGTGTAGTGTACTCTGCTGACATTACTTACCGTGAATTCTTTAAGACACTGGACAGATTTTTCCACCAAGTCATTTGGGTGGCATGGTGCATATGCAATATGTCTTATTCCATTCATTTTCAGGAATGACTGAAACTGTTCTGCAACGAACGGTGGTCCATTGTCACTGACTGAGTGTTCTGGAAACCAGTCCTTGGGAAGAGGCTTCTCAATGCATCAACAGTGTGTGAGGCTGTAGTGGAGGCTCTTGGGAAAACTTCTGGCCCCCTTTGTAGCTGCATCCACTACTACCAAGAAATCTGTGTGCATGAATGGTCCAGGAAAATCCAAATGAATTCTCTGCCAAGGTAATGCAGGCCATTCCCATGGGTGGACAGGCACTTCTCTTGGCATCTTGAAGAGAGTTGCTGATCTGTTGATCTATCCCAGGACACCAGACTAAGCTTTGAGCCAACACTAACATTTTGACCATATGTAGATGTATTTCTGGCATGTAGTTTATCCAACACTTAGCTCTCAGCTTGGATGGTACAACAATTCCCAAACCCCACTGAAGGCAAACTCCATCAAGGGCAGGTTCATCGTGGCGCTGGTAAAAATGGGTGAACTGGAGTTTCTGATACTCATTTCAGCCATTTTGTGTGGCCATGTAGACCTGAGACAGTATGGGGTCTTCTCTGGTTTCCTTACTGCAGTAATAAGGAGAATTTTGATTCGTATTAGGGAGAATATGCCGAGGAGTATCCTCTTCTGTAAAGTTTTCCAGTATTTCTTTTTCCAAGGGTAAATGGATTTCCACGATTAGTCATCCTCTTGAATTTGATCTTGTAATTCTGTCCTCCAAGAAACAGAGCCCATCTCTGCATTCATGCTGCTGCAGTCAGTGGAACAGCCTTCTGTGGATTGAAAATGGAACTAATGGTTGATGATGAGTATTGAGGGTAAACTCCCTCCCATACAAGTACTGGTTGTAACATTTTACAGCCAAACCAGACTCGAGGCCTCTCCGTCCATCTGTGCAAAACTTTTCTCTGCAGCGGTAAGGGAATGTGCTGCAAAGGCTATGGGGTGTCCCATCCATCACTCATAACATTTGATATGACTGCACCTATCCCGTAAGGTGAGGTGTCACACACAAGCTTCACTGGACGATGTTGATCATAATGTGTGAGTACAGTGCCAGATCTCCTTTACCTTTTGGAAAGTCTCCTCATACTACTTTGTCCATTGTCACTTCTTCAGTAGTCAGTTCAAGGGACAGAACATATTTGCCAGGTTTGGCAGTAACCTGTTACGGTAATTGATAAGCCCTAAAAAGAACCACAACTGTGGCACGTACATTGGCCTTGCAGCATCTACCATTGCTTGCATTTTCTCAGCACACTCGTGTAATTCTTGTGCATCAATGGCATGACCACAGTAAGTGATGCTTGGTTGGCCGTTGTCTGAGTCCATAATCTCCTAGTCCTTTTAACACTGTCTTGAGATTTTGGAGATGTTCCGTGCCATCCTCACCAGTAACAATGATGTCATCCAGGTAACGCTGAGTGCTCTGGCAACTTTGCAGCACCTGGTCCATAACTTCCTGCCAGAGTGCAGGTGCAGATGCCACTTCAAAAATGATCCTATTATAGTGAGCATTTATAGTGAGAAGCACTTTGGATTCTTCTTCCATCTCCATCTGCAGTAGGCCTCAGTTAAGTTCATTTAGCTTAAGTGTTTTCCACAGAAAGGTTTGCAAAACTATCCTCTATGCTGGGCAGAAGGTATTGATCTACTTTCAGTACTGGGTTGATGGTGACCTTAAAATCACCACAGATCCTGATAGGTCCATTCTTCTTTGCTATTGGGACCACTGGCATTGCCCATGGGCTCCACTCAATCTTGGAAATAATTCTTTTAGCCTCCATGTGATCCACTTTAATTCCTGACTATAACTCAATTGCATCTCTCTCTGCAGTTTCCATTGACGTAGCTATTTTAACTGCTCTTTGAAACGTAATTTATGCTTCGGTTAGGAGCTGTTTTTGAATGCTTTCTTGAAGATCCTACAAACTAAACAATCCCTCAGGGCATCATTAAGCTCATCATTGAACTAACAATGCTCAGACAACTTCTTCAATTCAGGCACTATGCTGAAAAGGACTCCAGTCCCTTTTGATCCAACTTATGAAACCTAAAGCATTCTGCAATTAACAATGGTTTTAGTTCTAACTGCTCCTGCATTACTTTCACAATATCAGAAAAGCTCATTTCAGCTAGCTTGGTAGGAGCTGTCAAACACCTAAGCAAACTGTATACCTTTAAATCCAACACACTCAGCAAAACTGGTACCCACTTCTCATTGGCTACTCCATTTGCTTTAAAATACTACTCAATCTGTTCAGTACAGTTACCTCTTGTGCAATCAAACATGTCAATCTTTCTGATGTAACCAGCCTTTCCTGCTTTTTTTTTTAAGACTATTATCACCTGGTACTCACTGTCTATAAACTGAGAATTCTTCTGATTTCCTGCCTTTTTAAAAAAACTCATCCATCTTTCCTTTTGCTGCTTCAAAGGGGAAAAAAGACGTGCATTGCTTTTAAAAAAAAAACTCGACTGTTTCTTGCTGCACTTTTTTTTTAAACTCAAAGGTCTCACTGTGCTTCAACAGGTAGGAGGTTGCTGGGGTTCGTTTACAATGTCCTCATCACCACTATTATGGTTTGTAACTCTAAAACATAAAAACTAATTGATAGGAAAACAAAGGAGCTGGGAATGTGAGTCTAACTTTGGTTTTATTTCAAGCAAGGCACACGTTTGCCATTTGCATACTTGTATATAATATTACTGAAACATTAAGTACACAACACATCAATTCAGGACAGGGATGAGAAAGGGTTTCTTTCACCAGAGGGTGGAGGATCTGTGGAATTGTTTGCCAGGGGTGTATGGAGGTCAGGTCATTGAGTATATTTAAAGTGGGGGTTGATATGTTCTTGGTTAGTCAGGGTGTGAAGTTCTTGGGGAGAAGGCACTAGAATGGGGTTGAGGGGGATAATAATTTAGCCATAATGGAATGGTGGAGCAGACTTGCTGGGCAGAATGGCGTAATTCTGTTCCTATGTCTTATGGCCTTTCTCATTTCTCTGCAGCACAGACCATCTAGCCAAAGCTTTCCAGCCCTGGTCACTGCTACTCTGCTCTGCCTACAAAATCTAGAGTAATGCATTCTAATGTACCCTTGTTGTACACAGGCAGTGTGGTAGCATTGGAGTAGACAGTTAGCATAATGTTTCACAGTGCCAGCAACCAGGGATAAATTCCCTCTGCTGTCCAGAAAGAGTTTGTATCCTCTTTCTGTGAGTGCGCAGGTTCCCTCTGGGTTAGTAAGTTGTGGGCATGTTATGTCGGCATCAGAAGTGTGTTAACACTTGCGGACTGCACAGCTGGTCGTTGATGCAAACAACACATTTCACTGTATAGAAACATAGAAAACTTACAGCACAATACAGGCCCTTCAGCCCACAAAGTTGTGCCGAATATGTCCTTACCTTAGAAATTACTAGGCTTACCCATAGCCTTCTATTTTACTAAGCTCCATGTACCTATCCAAAAGTCTCTTAAAAGACCCTATTGTCTATGTCTTGATGTTTCGATGCACATATGGCAAATAAAACTAAGCTTTATCTTTATCTCTTGTTCATGAGACTGGCAAAGAGTGAGGGGGTTAAAATGTGCCAAGCCATCACTGTGAGGATAAGGATACAAATTTCATGTCTTTAGCACTGGCAACCTGACTCTACAATACAAAGCAGCATGGAGAATGCCATGCCATCGTGTATTATGGAAAACTACATCCACATGAGCCTCTGCCTTTGACCGTCAAGGACATCTGTAGGTGTAATAAAGGCATTTCAGAGCACACCACAGGACTGATCAGCCAGCTCATGAATCCCTGAGGAAACGCAGTGCAATAAAGTGGACAAGGGGCAAGTGAGGGCAGTTTGTCTGAGAAATTCAACAAATGCAATCATACAAGTTCTGCAGCCTCAGCAGCTGCCATCCGGTATCGAGGAACAGCCTCAGTGAAAACAAAGAGAAATGAGTGATTGCAGTAACCTCAGTATGTTGCGTTACCTGAAACTACGACACTGGGCTTTGGTTCAGTCTGTGTTTTAACTCTTCAGCTGCCTTCTCACTCCAACTATCCAGCTGGCAATTTTCTTCCCTTCTCTCTAACTCATTGTTAGATGTTACTACTATCTCCACACTGGACACACACCCCATAACCTCCACTTAAATGATTAGACCTACATCTCCTGCTGAATCTTATTTCTGTGCTCAGCCCTTTTGGACATACAATTTGCTGAAAACTTTCTGACATTACAACAGCATGAGGTGTGTGGGGCTGACCCATCTGCAGGGATGTGCAGGGGGTTCCAGCCTGGGGTCCATAGACCCCTCGGTTAATGGTAGGGGTCCATGGCATAAAAGAGGTTGGGAACCTCATTCTAATGCAGTGACCTGGGGGCATTACAATCACAAACCTCTGAGTTTCACAGCCCACATTAATGGTTTGGCTGAGGGGATCAATACATTCAAATGTGCCGATATTACCAAACTGGATTTGAAGAGGATGCAGAGGGCTTTGGGGAATATAGACAAGTGGTTTAGAAAACGGCAGATGGAATACAGCACACTGTGGATAGATCTGACCACATCCACTTGGAAGCAGAAATAGAAAGGCAAAATATATTTTATACAGTGTGAGACTGAAAAGCATTAATGTTCAGAGGGCCTGGGTGCTCTGTCAGGGTATTCAAAGACTAAGACTAGAATTTCTTGAGCTTAGAAGAATGAGAAGTGATTTCGTTCAAGCATATAAATGTCTTATACTGTACATACAGTACACAGCACAAAAATAGGCCATTTGGCCAACTTGTCCATGCTGACCTTCCTGAACTAGTACCGTGTGACTGCATTTGTCCTGTATCCCTTTCCTATCCATGCACCTATTCATATGTACTGTGTGCTGGCAGAGCAGCACAGTGATTAGAGTAATGCTTTAAAAGTGACAACGATCAGCAATCGGCGTTCAATTCTTGCTGCCGTCTATAAGGAGTTTGTACATTCTCCCTGTGATCACGTGTGTTTCCTTTGGGTACTCGACTTCCTTCCACATTTCAAAGACATGTGGGTTATGGTCAGTAAATTGTGAGCATGCTATGCTGACACCAGGCATCGGTGACACTTGCAGGTTACCCTAGTACATCCTCGGACTGTATGTGACGTTGACAAAAATGACGTATTTCACTGAATGTTTCAATGTTTTGATATACATGTGACAAATAAAAAGCTAATCTTATAATCTGCCTTTACCACTTCCTCAAACAGTTTGTACCATATACAAGGATGTGTGCTTGGCTAGGTAAAGCTCAAATGCCATCTATAAGTTTACCGGTGTTACAACTATTGTTGGCAGAACCTCAGAAGGTGATGAATGGGCGTACATGAGTGAGATATACCAACTAGTTGAGTGGTGTCATAGCAACAACATTGCACTTGACATCAGTAAGACTAAAGGGCTGATAGTGGGCTTCAGGAAGGGTGAGACAAGGAAACACAAACCAATCCTCAAAGAGGGATCAGAAGTGGAGAGAGTGAGCAATTTCAAGTTCATGGGTGTCAATATCTCTGGGGACCTAACCTGGATGCAACATATTAATGCAGCTATAAAGAGGGCAAGACAGTGGTTATGTTTTATTAGGAGATTGAGGAAATTTGGTTTGTCACCTAAAATACTTGAACACTTCTACAGATGCACCATCTGACTGGCTGCATCACTCTCTGGTAAGGGGAGTGAGGGGGCCACTGCATTGGGTCAAAGTAAGTTGCAGAAAGTTGGAAAATTAGTCAGCTCTATCATGGGTACTAGCCCTCTGTAGTATCCAAGACATCTTCAAGGAGTGGTGCCTCAGCAAGGCGATGTCCATCATTAAGGACCTCCAGCCCCCAGGGCATGCCCTTTTCTCACTGTTACCACCAGGTAGGAGATTCAGAAGCCTGAAGGCACACACTCAGCAATTCAGAAACAGCTGCTTCCCCTCTGCTACCCAATTCCTAAATGGACATTGGACCCATGAACACCACCTTAATACTTCTTTTAAAATTTCTGTTTTTTCATGACTTACTTTAACTTAGCTATTTAAGATAACTGTAATTCAGTTTTCTTTAATATATTATGTATTGCATTGAACTGCTGGTGCAAAGTTGACAAATTTCTTGACATATGACAGAGATATTTAACCTGACTTTGATACAATGGCCATCAACTGTGTGAAAAAGCTACCTCACAGATCCATTTTAGATTGTTCCCCTCTCATCTGAAACATTTGCTCTCCGCTTTTAGATTCTACTATCCTGGAAAAGACTGGGAAAAGAGTTTCTTAAATGTCCCCAATGTATCTGCCTCTATCATCATCCCTGCAGCGCATTCCACGCTCTCACAACTCTCTGTGTACAAAAAAAACTACCTCTAACATCCCCTCTATACGTTCCCCAATCACCTCAAAATGTTGCCCCCTTGTATTTGCCATTTCCACCCTGGGTAAGAGATGCTGGCTGTCTACTCTATCTTTGCCTCTTATCGTCTTGTACACCTCTGTCAAGTCACGTCTCATCCTCCTTATCTCCAAAGACAATAGTCCCTACTTGCTTAACCCATCCTCATAAGACATGCTCTCTAATTCAGGCAGCATTCTGGAAAATCTCCATAACTTCCACATCCTTCCTATAGAGGCGACCAGATTGCTAAACGTTACACAGTACTGTGAACATGTTGTACAGTACTGTCTGCGAGATGACTTTACTTCAATTTATCCCACGACTTCTAATTGTGGCTTCCCCACAGCTTACTGATTCCACCAGAGAGCAGATTAAAATTTAGCAGCACTTGAAAGAATTTGTTTCATCCGTTCCAACCCAATCTCGTTAATTGTCTCACTGCTATAAGGAGCTTTCACTTCTTCAGTGTTCATTTGCATTTACTCAGAGGTGGGTCTTAACTGGACGCTTTACATCGTTGTAATGGCAGTTGGAGCACACATCTGGGAGCTGCAGCAGGCACAGCTGTAAGCCTGATTCAGATTTATTTATTTATCACAGGTACATCGAAACATGCAGTGAAATGTTTCGTTTGCGTGAACAACCAACACGACCTAAGGACGTGCTGGGGGCAGCCTACAAGTGCCAATGCACATTCTGGTGCCAACATAGCAAGCCCACAATGTTCAGCAGAACAACACAAGCAACAATAATGGCAACGAACCAAAACAACAGCAGCAAAACAAACTTCTCACACTCTCTCTCTCTCTCTCTCTCTCTCACACTCACTCTCACTCTCACTCTCACTCTCACTCTCACTCTCACACTCACACTCACACTCCTGCCTCCAGGCCACCAGTCCTCGGTCCTGGACTCTCAGAGTTTAAGGTGCTGAGCTGAAATTGGGAAGAGAAAGATGGTGCTTGGAAAGAGAACAGCAGGGTAAAATCAAGAAAAACCACCAAGATCAGTAACCACCCTGTCAGGATAAATCGTACCACAAACAGCAAGGGAGGAAACAGCACAGGCTTTGACAATAATTTCCAACCCTTTTTGGTTAAAAGCATAGTGGTGAAAGAATGGAGTGTTGCTGGTGTGGTTCTGTGGTTTAAAGAGGGACAAGGAGGGCAAATGATTATCTTTGCTGAGGATAGAACAGCTGATGGAGTCTGCAAGTTTTAGTGACATGTTTGACACATGGCAAATTGAAAGGGAATAGTAAAGCCCATGGGATCCAAGGGGAAGTGTCAAGTTGGGATAAAAATTGTCTGAGTGAGAGGAAACAGAGGATAGTGATCAGCACACTTTTAGTCTTTGGGTTCCACAGGATTCCTCCTTGGTCTAGGGATTAAAGACTGGGCCACACCATCAGAGTTAACAACAAATGCAAGTGAGGAAAGGAGTATTAGGCAAAGAGAAGGTGTTGAAGGGCTGGTTAGGTGGGCAAAGAAGTGGCAAGTGGAATTCAGGCCCAAGAATTGTGAGGACAGATATAACAGGAGTATAAACAGTAGGATACCAAGCAAGGAGGGATATTGGAGAGTGCGCCTACACATTGAAAGGGATTTGGCAGGTTGGATAAGGTGGTTAAGATGGTACATAGGTTGTGAGCCTTTATTGGCCAAGGTATTGAATGCAAATGTATGTAAGTCATACTAAAGAAACGTTAGTTGGGCTATATTGAGGATTCTGATGCAGTTCCACACTGCAGAAAGAATGTGACTGTGCTGCAGAGTATTCAAGGAAAATTTATGAAGATCTTGCCAGGCTTTGAAGATTACAGCACTAATCAAAGATGGCTGTGCTGGGTGTTGATTTGCTGAACATAGTGGGTGTGCTATGTTGTTGATGGAATGTGTGGCAATGCTTGCAGGCTGCCTCCAGAATATCCTCATGTTGTGTTGGTTGTTAATGCACACAAAACATTTCACAGTTTTATTCCGTGTACATGTGATAAATAAATCTGACTCTGAATGATTGTCAAGACAGTGAGGTCTGTTTTTATGTAGTATATATATTTTGCATTATATAGCAAATAAACTTGAATCTTGATCTTGTAATTTATAGTGTATTTTATGTATTGCCTGGTTCTGCCATGACAAAACAACAAATTTCACAACTTACAGGTATGTCAGTGATAATAAACCTGACTTTGATGAAAAAGGAGAAGCAAGCATCCTAGTACAGAGGTCAGTACCGAGAGAACGTTGTCTTAAATCCATTTGTAGAAGGGTCAGAAAGGAGTTGATACAGAGCATAGCATGGGGACAAGAATCTGCTGCCAAAAGGTGCTGCAGGAGACTGAAAACATACTTGGCCACTTACTGTGAGTGTCAGAACCAGCAAGAGTGTACATAAAGAGCTGGTAGAGGCATTAGACCAGAGGCCATTTTGTCCAACGAGGACAGAGTTGTCAACGGGCTCTCGTGTGTACTTTGCTGACAGATTCTAGACTATCTGACTGTGTTTCTCCATTGTGACCTTTGGAGGAGCTGTGTTGTCAGTCTTCATCTGTGTAAAGGTGAGAAGGGGAGAGGGCTGGCCGATCTATTTGAAAGGATTAGGTTGGCTGAAGGTTAGAAGTTCTAACTTAAAAGTTCAGAGTAAATTTATTATCAAACTACATATATGTCACCATATACAACCCCGAGATTCATTTCCTTGTGGGCATTCCCAATAAATACAAGAAACACAATAGGATCAATGGAAGACTGTATCCAACAGGATGACCAACCAATGTATAAAGAAAAAATAACTATGCAAATGTAAAAAAGAAATAAAAAATATAATAGTAATAATAATAATAATGATAATAAATACTGAGAATATGAGAAGAGTCCTTGAAAGTGAGTCTAGTTCAGCGATGGGGCGAGTGAAGTCATCCCCACTCATTCAAGATCCTGATGGTTGAGGGGTAGTAACTGTTCCTGAACCTGGTGATATGAGTCCTGAGCCTTCTGTACCCTCTTCCTGATGGCAGCAGTGAGAAGAGAGCATGGCCTGGCTGGTGGGAGTTCTTAATGATGCTGCTTTCCTGCAACAGGGCTCTGTGTAGATGTGATCAATGGTGGGGAAGGCTTTACCCATGATGGACTGGGCCATATCCACTACTCTTTGTAGGTGAAAGGAGTAATCATATAACTGTACTTTCACGGTTAAAAGACTATAAAGGAAAATCTACACTACTGCTCAGAATCTGGAACTGTGTCTGAATCTGTGAGATCAACAGCAGATGTCATTTCATTGGCTCTTCACTCAACCCTGGAACATCTGGACAGCAAAGATGCATGCATCAGAATGCTCTTCATTGTCTATAGCTCAGCATTCAATACTATCTTCTCCTCAAAGCTAATCAATAAGCTTCAAGATCTTGGCCTCAATACCTCCTTGTGCAACTGGACAATGCTCTCTTCTCATTGCTGTCTTTAGGAAGAAGGTACAGGAGCCTCAAGACTCACACCATCATGTTCAAGAACAGTTATTACTCCTCAACCATTAGCTCTTGAATCAGAGAGGATAATTTCTCTCCACTTAACTTGCTTATCACTGAATTGTTTCAACAACCTATAGATTTAATTTCAAGGACTCTTCATCTCTTGTTCTTGATATTTATTGTTAATTTATTTATCAATATTATTTATTTCTTTTGTTTTTCTTTTTGTATTTGCACAGTTTGTTGTCTTTTGCACACAGGCTGTTTGTCCATACTGTTGGGTGTGGTCTTTCATTGATTCTATTGTGTCTCTTTACTTACTGTGAATGCCCACAAAAAATGAATCTCAGGGTTATACATATTGACATATATGTACTTTGATAATAAATTTACTTTGAAATTTGACTATCAGAATGTGTAGGGTAGCAGTGATGACAAACATATCTGCCCTCAACTCTTCCCTCTAGTTCAGTGAACTTGTCTGACATCTTCCTGGTCTATGGACTGTTTGTGGATCAGCCAGAGCTCCTGATCTCGTTCGTATGCAGGAATCCTTTCCCGCAGTCAGTGTGTGTGAATACTCAGAAAATTCAGCATCTGTCTCACCAGCAATGTCTTGCACAGCTGGCATCTTGCTGGCAATTACTTGCATGGCATATACTTGGGTGCCTAATGTTTCTGGAACTGTACCCCAGTGGAGGAGTTGATGCCTGCAGAATTCAAGATTCAAGATGGTTTAATGTTATTTCCAGTATATAAGTGTAAAGGAGAACAAAATCATTGCTATTCCAGCTCCAATGTAGCACAAAGTAAAACACAGAAGATAAAGAACATAATAATAAAAAGAATACATATGAATACAGATGTAATATAGAATTTAGGGTCAAAGAGTGACACTAGGCACAGGAGTGTCTGTACGTGAGGCGACTCTGACAGGAAATGATAAAGTAGTGGGGATGGGTTTGTGGGTGGAGGTGTTGATCAGCCTTGCTGCTTGGGGAAAGTAACTGTTTTTGAGTCTTGTTTCAGGAGATGGGAAAATGAAGAAAAAATTTAAAAAAATTAGACAATTCTCAGGTGAATCTTTTGTTTCAACTTGTGTCCATGTGTCCATGAGTTAGGTAATCTATTCATATAAACTGAATTCCTGAAATATACAATCCTCTTGTTTAATTAAAATATTCCCCCCCCCCCCGCCTCTGCCATGCACACAGGAATAACATTTCCAAAGCTCTCACCATGTGGATTACTCACTGATCGTCACCATGCAAATTTTAAGGAAATAAAACCACTTTTGTAGGTTATTTCATACTTACTATCACAAATATTTTACAACTTGCAGATAACTTTTCCCCCCCCCAAACTTAATTTTAGTTAATCAGGTTCCAGCCTTGGGGCTACACATAACCCTTCTAATCCTTTTGATCAAACAATGATATCGACCTCAGACCACTCATTTGGCAGATTAAGCTTTCAGTCAATTAGAGACTCTACTTGTTTTAAGTTGCACATGACTGACATTCAGCAAACCAAATCTTCCTTTAGATGATCTCTTTGATGGTATACTGCGGCTTCTTAATGTACTGGGAATTTATCATATTAATCTATACTCAATCAATATTTAATTACTGTGCATAAAAACTTTATGAAGTTGGGCAAATAAACTATTTGGACAAAAAGTTGGGCATTCATTAGAAACTTAAAATTAAAGTTGCTAACAAGCTCAGCACTTATTTCAGGTAAAGTGCCATGGGATTACGAAGACTCTTTCAGAGGAAAATCAAAGGGATAAGCCTGCATGGTGCCAGTGCAACATCTCATTAGTTAGGAACAGGGTTACATCATTACCATCACCCTCCAACTTCTAAACAGTGGCCTTGTTTCCATTTTATAAGAACCTGTTGGAGTGTAGAGAATCAAGAGAAGGCAGAGCTTATGTAACAGCAACTTATAGGTTGCAGCAAGTGATGAACCAGTGACACATTTAGTTTGTACTTGGAAGATCCCGTTGTATTGCCCAGGCACCTAGCAATAATGAAGGAACCCAGCCTCTGCAAACTGTCCAGAGATAATTGACACTGTTTGATAGGATCTGAAGTGCAACACAGCATTGCAATGTACCCTAAGCTTACCACTCGGCAGGGTCTGCCACCGTACTGGGGCTGGTTTGCTCAGCTCCACAGGCACGGCGGTCTGTGTGAACAAATCACAGCTGACTCCATCAATAAGCAGTGGGCCAGATGCACATTATACCCACTTCCGAGTAGAGGTCACAATGCCTTCGTATTAATCAGGCTTACTTGAACTGAGGATTGGGTTGACACAGTCAAATCGAACTAATAACCTTGTCAATGGTTACCAACACAAGAAAATTATGGAACCTACAAAGAACTGCAACCAAATCATCCTGGCACAAACTGCTGTGTCTCAGCATTCCTTCAGAAGCCCCACAGATGGGATGCCTTATAACATAGTCCTCCAGCAGCTCCAGGGCTACTGATTCCAAGCAATGCCACCACACTGAGACACCTCATCATGATGAAACAAACTGCCTCTGCTTGAGTGGAGCAGGGACACACCATGGGCACCACAAAAGCAGTCAGTGCAACGTTATTATAACTCAGGGTGTCGAAGTTGGAGTTAAATTTTGGCATCTTCTTTGAGGAGTCTGTAAGTACTCCCTGTAGAATACATGGGTTTTCTCCAGGTGCTCCAGTTTCCTCCCACAGTCTAAAGATGGACTGGTTAGTTGGTTAATTGGCCATTGCAAAATTGTCCTGTGATTAGGCTCGGGTTAAATGGGGGATCGCTGGGTGATACGGCTCAAAGAGTCAGGACAGTCTAGTCCCCACTGTATTTCTAAATAAGTAAAATAAAATGAAATGAAGAAAGGCATCAAATTAACCTGATGATGAACCTGATGAGAACCTGAGGATCTCGGTAATTCCCAAACCCCACTGGTACTGCAGCAATACTCTGCAAGATATCTGTTGGGTCTAGGGACTGATGAAGCAGGCACACAGCTGACAGGAAGGATAACCAGGACATGTTCTTCAACTACACTTTAAGGAAATCCACTCTATAAGGAATGGTTTTACACATGTTCAGCAGGACTCTGCTATCTTTCCTGTGTCATACCCTTTTAAAGATTAACTTTATTTGTCACATGTACATTAAAACTGATGGGAAAATGCATCCTCTCTTTAGAGGGTGTGCTGTGGGGCAGCCTGCACATGTCACTACGCTTCTGGTGCCAGCCTTGCAAGCCCAAACCCATATTGGAGGAAACCCACACATGCACATAGAAATTGTACAAATTGCTTACAGGCAGCAGTGGGAACTAAACCTGATCTTACTGCTGCACTGTAACGTGTTATGCTAACAGCTACTCTACCATATCGTCCCCTTTCCTTACTCTATCACAGACAGCTTAGAGATATGAAAAGTCTTCTCAAGTACACCCTGAAAAAACACTGGTACCAGGGAGGAAATATCTGGAGAATGTCGATGTTAAGAGTGCAGATAACGTTGTGAAGCAACTGAATAATCAGTCGTCATGCACCATTTTATGTTAAAAGACCCTAAACCCAAAGGAATTCCATTTGAACATTTTCAATCTTAAAAAAGCAATGGATAAGTTACAAGATGGGATATAATTGGGACCATGGAGAAACTAAATACACAGAGGACACTCTTGCATATTTAGTCAAAACACATATGGTTATGGAGAAGACAGTTCTGTACAAATGTATTCGGCACATAAATATATAGCCAGGGTGTGTAGGATTTTTGCAAGGCACAGTATCTTATGTCTTTCCAGTTTACAAATAAAACTTAACACAAATGAACTTATACAAAGCTAAGTACTCATTTTTATTTCTGTTTCTCAACCACTTTCCTATTTTAATCAATATACAGTAATGTCTTCTTCTTCCTTGAGTTTTTACGGCAGTTGGCATCCACACTGTTGCATTACTGCCAATACAGTAATGTCACTCTAGCTATATATCTATATATTTATACAGTATGATGTATACTATCCAAGATAGTATGTAGAATATACAGTAAAACTCCATTAATCTGTTGTGCGACTAGTCCGAAATCCCAGTGGTTCCACATCTGTATCACCAGGTGATGTCAGCTGCCCTCCCTTCAAACTCACCAGGGCCCCACCTCCCTCTCTCCCTCCAAACCTCCAGAGACCCACCTCTCTCCACTCCCGAGGGCTTCACATGTCTCACTTCCCCCAAACCCTCCCAGAGCCCCACTTCCCCCCTCCTCCAAACCTTCACCTCCTGCCACCTACCTCCAAAACCCCCAGAGCCCCACCTCCCTGCTTCACTCCAAACTCCCCAGTGCCCCACCTTCCTCACTCCTTCCAAACCCTCATCTCTCCCCCTCCCTTCAAACCACCCAGACCTCAGCTCCATCCACACCCCAGAGCCCCCAAGAGGTACAGGGGTAGGTAGTGCTGAGATAGTAATGCAAATGCAGCAGGACTTAGGCAAATTGAAAGAATGGGGGGAAAGGGGCAGACGGAATACAGTGTTGGGAAATGTATGATAATGCATTTTGGTAAAAGGAACAATAGTGCAGACTAATATCTAAATGGGGATAAGGTTCAAATATCACAGGCACAAAGGAACTTAGGAGTCCTTGTGCAAGACTCCCGGAAGACTAATTTACAGGTCTGTGGTAAAGAAGGCAAATGTAATATTGGCATTTATTTCAAGGGGAATAGAACATAAAAATAAGGAGATAATGCTGAGCTTTTATAAGGCACTAGTCAGGTTGCACTTGGAGTATTGTCAACAGTTTTAGGCCCCATATCTCAGAAAGGATGTGTTGTCATTGGAGAGAGTCCAAAGGTCCATGAGGATGATTCTGGGAATGAAGGGGTTAACAATATGAGGAGCGTTTGGCAGCTTTGGGCCTGTACTCACTGGAATTTAGAAGAAAGTAGGGGGATTGCATTGAACCTACTGAATGTTAAAAGGACTAGATAGGGTGGTTGTGGAGAGGATGTTTTCTCCGGTGGGGGTATCCAAAACTAGAGGGCACAGCCTCAAAATTGAAGGGTGACCTTTTAGAACAGAGGTAAGCAGGAATTTTTTTAACCAGAGAGTAGTGAATCTGTGGAATGCTTTGCCACAGGCTGTGGTGGAGGCCAAGTCCGTGGGTATATTTCAGACGGAAGTTGATAGTTTCTTAATTAGTCAGGGCATCAAAAGATATGGCACGAAGGCCATGGGGTTGAGTGCAATCCAAGATCAGCCATGATGGAATAGCGGAGCAGATTTGATGAACTGAATGGGCTAATTCTGCTCATAATTCTTATGGTCTCCTCCCCCAGGGCCACACCTCCCTCCCCCTCCCTCCACCACCAGAGCCCCACCTCTCTCCCTCCAACACCCCCCCCCCCCCGAGTTCCACCTCCCTTCCTTCCACCAAACTCTCCTAGAGCCCCATCTCCTTCCCTCCCTTCAGACCTCCAGGGACCCATGTTCTTCCCTCCTTCCAAACCCCAGGGCCCCAATCCCCTCCCTCTCTCCCTCCATCCCCCTCAGGGCCCAACCTTCCCACCATCCCTCCCCCCCCCCGAACCCTTTCTCCCAACCAATGTTCCCTCCAATTTGTAATGACCAGTATGTACAAAAATCTTGTGCTGTGCAGTTTTTTGCCCAGTGACAACAACATATGCACAATGAATTTTACATAGAGAGGTATTCATTTTAACAGCTAGCAAAACACTGTCAATAAGAACTTTGATCTCCTCTAGGTTTGATCCTTTTTGCTCTCGTTCATCTGCACTCTCACAAAACATAACAGGCCTGCAGTGGATAACGAAGGATTTTCTCGCCAGAGCTTTTGCATGCCTTCCAAGTGTGATTTGCATGCTAAATGATGCTTTAAAAAGTCAAGTTTACCAACAGTATAAATAAGCCAGTTCTAAAATCTGTGGACAAATCATTGCAAATCCCATGTTGTCAACACTGTCCGCATCAGAAAACGGAAAAGGAAATGTAATTGTGAAATATATTCCACATGCCAGCGAGGTAGAGGGTGACGTTTTTTGTGCGCAGTTTAAATTCTTTTGTGCACTAGTAGCAAAAGATGAGTGCACGCGCACACACGCATGCCTTCAAGGGAATATTGTTCCCACCCACCCATCAAACACAGCAGGATTTCTGGGAAATGTGTTACAGTACTGCATAATGCCTAGAACAAACTGATTTGAAATGATGTTGGGAAATTCACAGGCAAAACAGAGCATCTGATAGGCTGGTACCACTAGGAATGCACACAGGATTATACAGTGGGATATGCAGAGGAATTACTGGCAGAGATTGATACGAAATTCACATTGAGAAAGGTGGGACATGTGGTGAATAAGCATTAAGGTCACGGAGTACAGAGAGGATTCACACTGAGGTGGTGTGGAATCAATAAAGAATTTTAAATAGTGAACAATGGGATAGATAGAGGTTAAGACTGGTATATATAAAAGAAATGCACCAAAAATAACAGTGCGATATATACGTAAGTGACAGAAGGAATAGACAGAGAACAGTTATGGGAAAAGGGAGAGGTTTGTGCTACATGTAGACGATATCAGAAGAAAAGCTGTGTAAGAGACAATGAGAATTTATGGACTGTTATATATCAGTCTTTTTTCACTGTGTGGTATGATTCTATATATTGTTTATGTATTACTTATATTCTGAATGTTGTCTGTACCTATGTACCTGAGATTCTGGCTGCAAACAAGCTTCTGATTGTACCATACCTCTCCATACCTGTGCACAGACAATAAACGTGACTGGAGTTAATTTATAATCAATATCTGTTTGTACTGGTCAATGGAAATAATAATAGAAGGTTTATCTAAAAGTTCAGAACAAGTAGCAATTGGTTGGTTACACTATACCCACAACCCTTAGCATTACACAAAACAAAATCATTAATTACATTT
Organism: Hypanus sabinus; assembly: GCF_030144855.1. Classification (NCBI taxonomy): domain Eukaryota; kingdom Metazoa; phylum Chordata; class Chondrichthyes; order Myliobatiformes; family Dasyatidae; genus Hypanus; species Hypanus sabinus. The sequence continues at coordinate 44,292,587 of NC_082733.1, read as the reverse complement.
GCTATTACAGCTTTCAGAAGCACTGTGAATGCAGGTCTGGAGATATCCACTGTCAAAGCTCTGATGAAGAGAGGTTCTCTGCGTTTAATACGCACTAAACCTGCCACTAAATTGCCTGACTACATTGTTTGCTGAGAATTTCTTATTTTTGCCTTTCCTTGCCAAGGAGTCTGTTAGCTAAAATGGTATTGCATTTGATAAACCTCGTGTACAGATGGTGGTCTAAAGCTGAGGGGCTGACCTCCTGGTCAGTACTGTTTAATCTTGAAGAAAGGCTGGTCAGCAGTATTATCAGAAATTGAAATGTGTTTCAAACTGTATCCTACACATAAATGAAGCTTTAATGTCATATTCTGTCCTTTATTAAGCTTACAGCCAGCATTCTAATCACTTCCATCCAGGTAAATTATAAAAAGAGTAGGCGAACGGACTAATTATCTGTTTCTTCAAAGAGCTAGCCAGATGACCTGGTTTTGTGCTGTAAGATTCAATGATTCTATCTGATTCTGATAAAATAATAAATTTTAGAAATTTTGAACATAATGGAGAAAAGCAATTTACAGTCCTGACTAAATTCTACGTGCCACAAAGTACCCGCTGAGTCAGGAAGTGGGGAGAGGGCCTCACCCACTGGACCACCAGGCCTGAGACGTTCTACAGTTCAGAGACTTCACAGAGAGCCAGTTCTGTTTTGTGTTCATGGAGAGACTTGCTTCAGTAGTTCCCACTGAATATTTCTGAGCCTAACATGCTCCTTACCTTGGTCGCAGAGGGGACCAGTGAAGCCTGGCAAGCACTCACAGTGGCCAGTGACATGATGACAGGGTCCATTACTGTGCACGCACTGGGGACAAGCTTGGCTGCAGTGATGTCCATAAAATCCAGGAGAACAGACTGAAGGAAAAGCAAAAAGCTTCCAGAGTAAACAATTATTCAGCTTCTTTATAACATACTGATCAACAGATTATCAAACACTGAAAGGAAATCCAGAGCTCAGGTGCTCAAAACCGCCAGCCGATGACTGGTGAGAATCAGTGATGTACCAGAGGAAAATTACCTCCACATAAAGGTATCTCAGAATCAGGTTTATTATCACCGGCATGTGTCATGAAATTTGTTAACTATCTTTGAGATACATTGATTTTTCTAACTTCCTGTACTGTCTGCTTTTCCATTCCCCATTCTGATTCCCCTCTCCTGCCCATCATCTCCCTTTCATTCCCTTTATCCTTCCCTTTCTTCCACAGTCTGTTGTCCTTTCCTCTCAAATTCCTTCTTCTTCAGCCCCTTACCTTTTCCACTAATCACCTCCTAGCTTCTTACTTTAAACCCCTCCCAACCCCACCCACCTTCCCCTTCACCTGGTTTCCCCTATCACTTGCCAGGTTGCACTGCTCCTCTCCCCCCACCTTATTCTGGTTTCCTTTCCAATCCTGATGAAGGGCTTTGGCCTGAAATGTCAGCAGTTTATTCCCCTCCATAGAAGCTTCCTGACCGGCTGAGATGCTCCAGCATTTTCTAGTGTGTTGGTCTTTGAGCTAGAATGATGTCCTTCCCTCTGCTACGGGTAAAGTGAGTGAAAGGGAAACAGACTGGAGACCCATAAACACTGTGATCAGGATTAGGCTTTGTACTTACTCCTCTGGCACGTGGCTCCACGATATCCAGGTGCACACATACAAGTTCCGTCCTCGGGAGAGCAGGAGCCCCCATTGTCACAGTTACAAGAAATGGAACAGTTTGGACCCCAACGTCCCTGTAGACAGATATTATCACAGCGAATTCCTGGGGAGACAAACAGAACACACTTAAACACAGCATAGACGTATAGCTGAAATCCAATGTCTGGACCAGATAATGGTGGGGGGGTTGGAGGGAGTGTGTGTGTGTGTGAGAGAGAGAGGGAAGGAAGGAGGTTTGAATTGTGTGTGTGGCTTGGATGTTCAGCATCTGCAGATTTTCTCTGGTTTGTTTTGTTGTTCTTGTTGCTAGCCTTGTTCTGCTGAACACTGCAGACATGCCATGTTGGCACCAGAATGAGTGGCAACCCTTGTGGCCCCCCCAGCACATCCTTGGGTTGTGTTGGTTGTTAACGCAAACAACACATTTCGCTGCCTATCCATGTGATAAATAAATGAATCTGAACCTGATGGAGCACAAAGTTGTAGTGTATTCAATACTTCAGTAATATTGCAAATACATTCTTTGTTTACCTAATTCATCATGGTTACATTTATGAAGTACATGAACAGCATCATCAGTGAGCATCTCACTGAAGAACACAAGGATTCTGACTGCTGTGCTTTTCTTCTGGTTAGTTTCTGGAGTTATAAGACATAACAGCAGTGATGAGGAAGTTCTAAAGCAAACCCCAGACAATTACCTACTTGTTGAAGTGCAGCAGGAAGTGGAGAGAGACATTCAAGTTAAAAAACAAGTCAGAAAACGGACTAAATTTACGGGTTCATTAACTGCGAGTACCGGATGATAATATTTTTTTTAAAAAGGAGAAATGGCCAGCTGCATGGAAAGACAGACACGTTCCATTGCATGCCAGGTAACTTGATGATTTATACTGAACAAATTGATGCAAAGTGTGTACCAGAGTTATTGAGTGCAATAGATTAAAAAGCATATAGTTTGCTTAGACATTTAACTGCTCCAACAAAACCAGCCAAAATGAACTTTGCTGACATCATGATAGTAATGCAGGACCATTTAGAACCAAAACACCGTTAATTCGCACCCTTTAGGTTTCATAAGTGTAATGTAAAGGAAGGGGAGTCCACTTCAGCATACGTAGCTGAATTGAAGAAGCTGTCTGAGCATTCTCAGTTCAGTGATGGGCTTAATGAGAGATCATTTCATTTATGAAATTTTACAAGAAAACATTCAGAAATGGCTCCTAAATGATGCACAACTCATATTTAAAAGAGCATTTAAAATTGCAGTATCAATGGAAACAGCAGCTAGAGATGCAATTGAGTTGCGGTCTAGAATGAAAATGAGTGTGAACTTAACTGCAATATTGAAACAGAAACTGGCCTGGCCAAACAAATTGTGTTACCATTGTCGCAGGACCTCACATACACCAGATCAATGCAGATTTAAAGGCGAAACTTGCAGAAAATGCAACAAAGTAGGGCACATAGAGCATGTTGGATAGACAAGAATGAATAGACTGCATAAGGAAAAGACAAACATAAAAAGTCAAGTTATAGTTTCAAAAAATGCACAAATCTTTGTGCTGCTGATGAAAAATCAGGTAATGTTGAGTGACACATGCCTATAAGA